>NC_056745.1:404402777-404702777 GCF_019279795.1 Protopterus annectens
ATCATACTGCATATTGGAGTAAACATGTAACTTTGCTCCAATCTAAAGCCATTTGACATTCAGACATTTTAATTTGTGCAGAAGTTATTCACAGACTGACAGTTTACTGAGCTGTCACATTAGCACTCTAAGCTTACGTCCGAATCAATGAAGCATACCTGTCAATTCCAAAATAATTAAAGTAGCTTAAGAAGGTTATTTGCAAGGTTACATGGCAGTTTATATTGGAAATAAGCAGAGGGATTAAATAAAGAAGTAATGTACTCACCATAACGTTCCATGTATGTAGTCCATCTCGCCGAACATTATTACATGTGGGTTCGGAGCCGATCCTTGGCTCCAACTCGGCTGCTTAGAAAGCCCGAAAACTTCTGATTGGCTCGTGGCTAATAGGTATTCCATGATGCATGCGCACATTCCCCAGATCTTGTTTGCTACTAGTCTACCAGAATCAGACATGAAAAAGGAACAAAGGTCCGGAAGAATAAACTGTAATAAAAGGAGCCCTTGTAGCAAAAAAACACTATAGAAAGGGAAAAAACTGTATCCAGATCCTCCAGGAAGGGGGCTGGTGGGTGGGTTCATAATAATGTTTGGCGAGATGGACTACATACATGGAATGTTATGGTGAGTACATAATTTCTTTATGTTAAGTAGTCCAATCTCGCCTTCATTATTACGTGTGGGACAGCGTCCCTAGCATCTTGAATGGGTGGCTCACTGGAAGATACTCCTGAGTACCGTGGAACCAAATGAAGCTCTACCTCTGGAAGTTAAATCCAACTTATAATGGGAAATGAAGGTATGAGGGCTAGCCCATGTTGCTGCTGCACAAATACTATCAATAGGTGTTCTGGCTTGGAAAGCAGCAAAAGTAGCGAAGGACCTGGTGGAATAAGAAGTTATGTTCTTACCATAATGTTCCATGTTAGTTGTCTTCTTCTTGCCTTCTTTCTTGCTGGATGGGTTCGGAGCTGATCCTCAGCTCTGACTCGACCTATACTATAGCTCGAGAGCTATTTTTACCGGCTAGAGGCAGCCCTATAACCCACAATACCATGCGCTAACTCCCCAGATCTCGTTTGGAAGCTAAGACATAGTATAAATATATTATTCTAATCCTCATTTGCAAGTACGGACTCCCTGCTAGTAACACTAAGGGTACGGGGAACCGTAACATGTTATATCTACAGAAATGGAAGGACTCAGACCTCAAGTCTGTCCAGGCTAGGGGGCAGGAGGGAGGGACGCAAGAAAGAAGGCGAGAAGAAGACATCTAACATGGAACGTTATGGTAAGAACGTAACTTCTTAATGTTAAGTTGTCATTCTCGCCTTCATTCTTGCTGGATGGGACAGCGTCCCTAGCACCTTAGTCCGGGGTGGCTCAATGGAACAGACTCCCGAGTACAGTGGAACCAAAGTCAGCTCTATTTCTGGAGGCTATACCAAGTTTGTAATGGGCAATAAAGGTATGTTTGGAAGCCCATGTAGCTGCTGTACATATAGCATCTAAAGGTAACCTTGCTTGAAAGGCCGTTGATGTTGATAGTGCCCTGGTTGAATGAGCCTTAGGCTTAGACGGAAGTTGCCTGTGTCTCAACTCAGACAAAGGTAATAATAGATGTCAACCATCTGGAAAGAGTAACCTTTGATACTGGAAGCCCTTTCTTTCCTGCAGCATAAGAGAGAAAGAGCTGGTCTGACTTTCTGAGTTGTTTTGTCCTGTCTAGATAATACCGCAGTTGGCGATGAACATCCAATGAATGTAATTTCTGTTCAGCCCTGTTGGAATAGTCTGGGAAAAAGACAGGCAAGTCAATGGAGTGGTTTAGATTTGCTTCAGAGGACACTTTCGGTAGGAAGGAAGGGTTTGTTCTGAGAGTTACCCTGTCTTTGTGAAAGACCAAATAAGGGGGACGGACAGACAAGGCTTGAAGTTCCGATACCCTTCTGGCAGATGTTATGGCTACTAAAAACAGAGTTTTCCAAGAAAGAAGCTTGAGGGAGGAAGAAGCTGCAGGTTCAAAAGGAGGCAGAATCAATGAGGTTAGAACTAAATTCAAATCCCATTGTGGGGGCGGATCCTTAACTAGAGGTCTAAGCAAAAAGATGCCCTTGAGAAAGGCTTTACAGAGTTTGTGGGACATAATATTTGCTTCTGAGAGCCCCACATGAAAATTAGCAATGGCCGCTAATTGTAACCTGATAGTGGCGGACGATGACCCTGAATGAAAGAGTTCCACCAGAAAGTCTAGAACCTTATGAATGGGTGTATGGAAAGGATCTAAGGACCTATCTTGTGCCCAGAGCGAAAAACGCTTCCATTTACTCGCATACGTCTTCCTAGTATTGGACTTATGGGAAGCCAGAATGATATCACGAACAGGAGGAGAAATAAGGGGAAGCCTGGATATGGCTGGAAGTGGAGCAACCAAGCTGTGAGGTTGAGGGAATGAAGAGACTGATGCAGCTTGCCCGTGAGATGGGTCAACAGATCCGGAAGGGGTTCCAGATGCCAAGGCTGTTCCAGTAGGTAACTGCAGGAACGGAAACCATACTTGTCGAGGCCAAAACGGAGCAATGAGGATCATTTTGGATCTCAATGCGGTTGCTTTCTGAATTAATTGTGGGATCAATGGTAAGGGAGGAAAGGCATATAGAAGACCCCGGGGCCAATCGTGAACAACAGCGTCTCTGGGGGGATGGCCTGGTAGAGGAAAGAGTGTGAAGAAGTCGAGGCACTTGCTGTTTTGAGGAGTTGCGAAAAGATCGCAGCAAGGCTGGCCCCACTTCTGAAATATTTTGTCTGCTACCGCTTGATTTAGAGACCACTCGTGAGGCATGAGGATAGTTCTGCTCAATCTGTCCGCTATGACGTTGGACTTCCCGGGGATGAGCGTTGCTATCAGAAACCGTTGAGAGGAAAACGCCCATTGCCAAAGTCTGAGTGCTTCTCAACATAGGGGGTAGGACTTTGTTCCACCCTGCTTGTTTATGTACCACACCACAGACATACTGTCCGTTTGAATTGCTATAGTCCCTGTGGGAAGAGAGCTCTGAAGGGCTTGCAACGGCAAAAGCACCGCCCTCATCTCCAGGACATTTATGTGCAGGTGGCATTCTAATTGTCGCCAAGTGCCCTGGACCGTCCTGCCCTGATAATGCCCCCCCCCCACCTGATCAGGGAGGCATCCGTTGTCACCGTGGCAACTGGGGTGGGGGAGAACAAAGGGTGTGCCCTGAAAAAGCTGAGGGGAAACCATCCACCAGGAGAGATGATTCTTGCATGATGGTGTTATCAAGATGTTGTGAGTCATTGGGAGTTGTTGAAAGGACCACTGAGAAAACAGCATCCACTGGAGGAGCCTCATGTGGAAGCGGGCTAATGGGAGTAGAATCGCCGCTGCCATGAGGCCTAACGCTTTCAATACTAGCTTGACTTGAACTCTGTTGGGCTGAAACAGGGACTGAACATTCCGCCTTATGTCTGTCACTCTCTGAGGTGGTAAAGTTGCAGACATTTCTGTGGTGTTTAATATGGCGCCTATAAAGTTTATACATTGACAAGGCGACAATGAGGATTTTGCAAAATTTACAGAAATACCTAGATTGTTGCAAAGTTGAATAGTGCAATCCCCGGCCATTATAAGATGCTGCTTGGTGGTAGCGGAAATGAGCCAGTCGTCTAAATATGGAAACACCTGGAATCCTTTTTGTCTCAGGTGAGCCATGACCACTGCCAAGCATTTGGTTAACACCCGGGGGGCTGTGGTGAGACCAAAGGGCAGTGTTCTGAATTGATAATAACTGGCTCCCAGCCGGAAGCGGAGAAACCTCCTGGAGCGCCTGTGTATCTTTATATGATAGTACGCGTCCTGGAGGTCTAACTAGCACATCCAGTTGTCTTTGCCCAAAAAGGGTAGAATGGACTGCAGTGTTACCATCCGAAATTTTGTCTTTTGTACAGAGTTGTTCAATCTGCTGAGGTCCAAAATGGGTCTCCAGTCTTTTTTGGTACCAAAAAGAATCTGGAGTAGATTCCGGATCCTAGCTGATCTGCTGGGACTGCCTGGATGACTCTTTTTTTCTAACAGCTTTTTTATTTCTAGCTGTGCCTGACCCCTTTGTGCGGGTGGTACGTCTGGTAGGGGTCTTGGCGGTTGTACTGGAGGGGAAGTGAAGGGAATTTTGTAACCCTCGGATATGATCTTCTGTACCCATGTGTCTTGGGAAAGGGATTGCCAGGCTTCCGGGTACAGAGATAATCTTCCCCCGACTGCCTCCGAAGGCGGACAGTCGGGCAGCTTCTCAGGGATGCTGAAAGGGTTGGTCAGGGAAAGATTCCCTGGAACCCTAGTTCTGTGGACCCCCTCTGCCCCTGGGGCAGCGTCTGTTATTATTCCCCCCTCTGCCTCTGGGGGGAAATTCACCACGTGCGGCAGGCACAACTCCCCGTGGTTTGCGGAACCACATCTTTCCAACCCTCTGTCCCTTAGGATAAGGTCTAGAAGGTGTGGAAAAATGGACTCCCACGGCAGAGAGAGTCTTACCATCTTCTTCGCATCTGGTGAGGGTATTCTTCACCTGAGGTCCAAACAATTCTGAACTATCAAAGGGGGTGTTGGTGAAGGACACCTTGAAGGGATCGGCAAATTTACAGAGTCGCATCCAAGTGTGACGTCTCAACGCAACATCTGTGCCAGCGGCCCTACTTGCTCCATCGGCTGCGTAGGAGATAAGCCGCATGGAGGAGTTAACAATGGAGTTCAGAGTGGCCAGCTGGGAGTTCATCTTGTCCGGATACCCCGCAGCAGAAGGATCCTGTAAAGTTTCACCCAGTTCTTTGAGCAAGTCTCTCTGAAGGCGGCTGAAATGACAAATAGTTCAGCGATCGCATAGTAAAGGTCGCTGAAGCAAATGTCCGCTTGCCATACCTGTCCATGGTCCTGGACTCTGTTAGGAGGATGAACAGGTACAGAAAGATCAGCCAATTCCTTCTTAGTGGCTGCTGCTACCACCATAGCATCAACCGTAACACCTTTGGTGAAAAAGGATTTGTCCTCTGGTGCAGAAATAAATTTAGAGGGCCTCCTAGGGGTAGGTTCCATTGAATAAGGAGCTGCCCATGCCTTTCTAGCCACTACTTCCATTAGTGGGTCAAAAGGGGGAGACACCCAGGAGGTGGAAGGGTGAGATCCAAAAGCGTCAATGTAAACCGACTCGACCTCGGAGGGTTTGAGAGTGGACCAATTTCCCCTCTGTTTTAGAATCTCTAGGATGTCTGAAAAAGAGACATCCTCAGAGGGGGATGTCGGGGAACCCTCCGACTCATCCAAGTCTGTGTCCGACGTGACAGACTCGGGGGAGTCTATGTGCTTCCTCTTGCACTTTCTTTTCCTAGGGGGTTCCCCTGAAACTTCAGGGGAGGCCTCGGAAGAGGAGGAGACACCCAAAGTGGGTACCCTATGCTTTGGATCTCTGATGTCAGATGCAGGAGGATAGCCAGAGACCGTAACAGGCACTGTAGAGGGAGAAGCTGCAGAACTCAACCTTGGAGTGGACACTGGGTCCAGCACGCTCCTCATCACCTCGAAGGCTCCCCTATCAGGCACCAAGTGTAGTCCTGGCTCTGAAGAGACCCGAACCGCCCCCGGCACCGACAGAGAAGGCTCGGAGAATTATGTCAGGGCCGAACTCACCAGAGCCGAAGCTCCGAGAGGGAGAGTGGGGTCGGACAAGGGTCCGATACCACTCGCCCCCTCGGAGAAGACAATGGAGTCCTGGCGCCCGGACCTCTCCATGGACGGAACCAATGAATAGATCAGAGCCAACGACACCGGAGCCGATACTCCAAGGTTACGGTTCCAACAAACTCCGGCTCCGAACTCGAGAAGTGAGTAAGAGGAGGAATCGATAGCGGTACCGAAGGAGCCACAGTCTGGTGAGATGGGCTCTGGAGCATTTGGGCTAGTGCCTGAGATTTTATGAGCTTACTAACCACTCTCTCAATATCGTGGTCGAAGAGCCTGGAAGACCTGGATGAGTGAGTCCTATGACTCCGCTCCGATAGGAGAGGGGATCTCGGAGCCGATCGGACGGATTCTAATGAGGGGGATCTAGAGCGCTTGCGCGCTGGGGTCGGCTCCGATGCTGGTTTCGGAGCGGATGCCACTTTGCCCGCCTCGGATCCGATTGGAACCGATGTCGGAGCCATCTCAATAACGCCAGCCCTCGACTCAGAAGCTGGAGCCGAGGGTTTGGCGGTTTTTGAAGACTTCCCCGAGCCAGACTTAGACGGGGAGTCATCGGGCTTTAACAAGCCCCTTAAGATGAGCTAATTACGCCGCTCCTGCAGGACTCTTGAACTAAACCCGTGACAGACGGAACAAGAGTCCTGCTGGTGTAAAGGCCCTAAGCAATAGACACAAGAAGTGGGACCGTCTGTCAGAGACATTTTCTGACAGCACGAGTCACACTTCTTGAATCCCGAGACCTTAGTGTCTTTGGACATAGTCCTAACAGTAAAAACACAGTCAGTCCACACACACACACACACACACACACTCAACTTAAAACTAGACAAAGTTAAGGGAATGGACTAAACCCACACACAGACACTGTAAGGGGTGGGGAAAACTAAGGTAAAGCCCGTAGGCCCAAAGATAAGAATTAACTAAATAAGGGAAGACTGGCTACAAAAGGGTTGTAATGAAAAAGACTATCAGAGGGACCTAACAAAGGGTATACAACTGGAAAAACTACCTGAAAATTAGTTTAATAGAAAGAATTCTCTTTACTGACCTGAGCAGGTAAAAAAAGACGACCTCGCAGCGAAGCGGCAAACGAGATCTGGGGAGTTAGCGCATGGTATTGTGGGTTATAGGGCTGCCTCGAGCCGGTAAAAATAGCTCTCGAGCTATAGTATAGGCCGAGTCGAAGCCGAGGATCGGCTCCGAACCCATTCAGCAAGAATGAAGGCGAGAATGACAACTTAACATTGTGCTTTAACTTTAAAGGGTAACTCCTTTCCTTGAGAACTGTAAATAAAGGAAATACAACTAGAGATCCAGTTCGAAAGTGTAACCTTGGAAACTGGCAAGCCCATTCTCACCTCAGCAAAGGAAATAAACAGCTGCTCTGATTTTCTAAATTCCTTGGTCCGGTGGATGTAGAAACATAGTTGCCTGTGTACATCCAATTGGTGGAAAGTATACTCTGCTTTCTTGGAGTGATTAGGGAAGAACACTGGCAATTCAATTGTTTGGTTCAAGTGAAATTGAGAACAGACTTTAGGAATAAAGGAAGGGTTGGTCCGGAGAGAGACCCTATCTTTGTGAAAAATTAAGTATGGAGGTTTAACAGGCAGAGCTTGTAATTCAGAAACTCGCCTGGCTGAGGTTATTGTTCACAGAAACAGAGTCTTCCAAGACATTAACTTCAACTGACAACTATGGGCTGGCTCAAAGGGTGGCAGAGTAAGGCTAGACAGAACTAAATTCAGGTCCCAAGGTGGAATGGGGTCTTGTACAGGAGGTCTTAACATTGTGGAACCCTTAAGAAAGGATTTGCACAGTTTGGGAGACATAAGACTGGAATCATTAATCCCCACATGAAAATTAGATATTGCTGCTAGTTGAACTCTGAGTGTAGCAGCCGCTGAACCTTGGTGAAAGAGTTCAGAAAGAAACTCTAGAACAATAGTAATGGGAGCTGTAAATGGATCAACTTCTCTACTGTGTGCCCAAATGGAAAATCTCTTCCATTTACTATGATACAATTTTCTGGTCGAAGGTTTGTGAGAAGAGGTAATAATATGAGTTACAGCTGGAGACAAATCATGAAGCCTGACTAGTGATGGAACTGGAGCAGCCATGCTGACAGCTTGAGAGTGTGTAGACTGGGGTGAAGAGAAAGTACAGTTTTGTACCTACCATAAATGTAGATGTCCGATAGGTATGCATCTGCAGTCATCACATATGGGTTTGTCCTGCCTCAGGCAGCCCTTCGGTTGGCCAGATTCCAAAGTCTGGGTCCGGCGTCGGCTGATGTCGCCTCTTCCCCGACGTCAGAGCGTCTGGGGTATAAAAGCGTCAGCCGACGCCATCTTCCTCAGTTTTTCTTGCCCCAGATGCCAGGTGCCCTCTAAGGAAGGCTAAATTTGGAGAAATGCAATAAAATTCCAAACATTTGCAATAATATATATATACATAAAAACAAATACACCATAATAGATCCCCCCAGCTAGCTATTAGAGGGGTAATTACCCAAGAAATACCACAGAGGGGAAGGAGGGAGGTAAACCAGACTGCAGATGCATGCCTATCGGACATCTACATTTATGGTAGGTACAAAACTGTACTATGTCCTTCAAGGATGCATCTGCAGTCATCACATATGGGTAGAGTACCACAGCCAATCTGGGGGTGGAGGAACTAAGTAAAGGATGGTGTAGCTAAAATACCCTGCAGGACAGCCGTAGCAAAGCCTGCTCTGGATCTGGAATATAAAGGTAAATTGTAATGCTTGGCAAATGTATGCACCGAGCTCCATGTGGCAGCTTCTAAAATGTCCTTGGTAGCCACCCCTCTTAAGAAGGCCGTGGAGGTGGCAGTGGCTCTCGTGGAATGAGGTCTAATGTTAGCTGGTACAGTCTTTCCATGAAAGGAGCAACAAAAGTGAATGCAATTTCCTATCCATTTTGAAATTGTCTGTTTGGAAATTGTTTTTCCTTGTGTACCAGCAACATATGCTACCAACAGCTGGTCAGTTTTTCTGTAACCTTTAGTTCTGTCCAAGTAGTAGCGCAACTGTCTATGTATGTCCAGGGTGTGCAGAACTTTTTCCCCTTTGTTTTGTGGATTTGGAAAGAAGGTAGGCAGGTGAATAGCTTGGTTTAATGAAACCCTGGATACCACCTTTGGCATAAATGTAGGATTGGTTCTCAATGACACTCTGTCATGATGAAAAATAATGAATGGCTGTACTGCCATCAGGGCCTGCAACTCCGAAACTCTTCTTGCTGAGGTTATGGCTAGAAGGAAGGCAGTCTTCCATGAAAGGTACTGTAGATATGCAGATTCTGCTGGTTCAAAGCGAGGCAGCGTTAGTTTTTCCAACACGAAGTTAAGGTCCCAAGCAGGTAGAGGTGGTTTCCTTGGAGGCATGATGTTTTTGATTCCTCTTAGAAACTGTCTTAGGAGAGGATGAGAGAAGACAGGTGGATCAGTATTGTACTCTGCTGAAATTGCTGAAGCATGAATTTTAATGGAAGAATAAGACAGACCATTGTGGAACATTTCTGCCAAATATTCCAGGATATGCGCCATGCTCATTACTGTAGCATCTAGGCCCTTTGTGGTGTTCCAAATGAGAAATCTTTTCCATTTTGCTGAATATGCCTTTCTTGTGGAAGGGCGGCGAGCTTCCATAATAATATCCTTCACTCTCTGTGATAGCTTATCCTGAGGAGGAACCTTGGAGCAGTCAGTTTTATTCTCCTTTCGACTTTTTTATTTGTTGGATTTGGTCAGCAGGAGGAAGTTTGCCGTTTGGGACTTATCCTGAGGAGTCATCGAGGAATTCTCCAGGCTGTTAGTTGCAAGGTTTTCAGGTTGGAATGCAGAGTCTTGTAACTGTGCTGTGTCAGTAGAAGTGGCCATAGAGGAAGAGGCCATGGTTTCGTACGTGACATGCTCTTTAGCAATGGGTACCAGTGCTGTCTTGGCCAGTCCGGAGCTATCAGAATCACTTTTGGCTGCTCTGTCCTGATCTTCAGTAACACCTTGGACATTAATGGGAGAGGTGGAAATGCATACACTGTTAGATCTCTCCAGCTGAAAGAGAGGGCGTCCACTTTCCATGCTTGTGGGTGGTATGTCCTTGAGCAGAATTTCTTCAGTTGATGATTGTGGGGGGATGCAAATAGATCTATGTCCGGCCTCCCCCAAGATTGTGTTATTTGTAGAAAGATGTCTGGGTGCAGCATCCATTCGTGCACATCCATGATATTTCTGCTTAAGCTGTCCGCCAGTGTATTGTCTTTCCCTGGCACAAACTGGGCTTGCAGCTGTATATTGAGTTTCAAGGAAAGATCCCATAGTTTCATTGCCAGTCTGCAAAGAGGGTAGGAATGGGTGCCTCCTTGCTTGTTTATGCACCACATAACTGTGGTGTTGTCTGTCCTTATGAGTAGGTGGCCTTGATGCAGAAAGAGTTTGAAGGCCTCGATTGCATGTATAACTGCTAGCATTTCTTTTTGATTTATGTGCATGCGTAGCTCCTTTTGTGACCACTGTCCTTGGATACCTCTGCCCTCCATGTGTGCTCCCCAACCTAGGTCTGAAGCGCCTGTTGTAATAGTTTGGGAGGTTTTTGGTTTTGTGAAGGGCAACCCCCTGTTGGACTGGCTGGCCTGAGCCCACCACAGAAATTCCTTTTGAAGGCATGGAATGAGTGGGATCAAAGTCTCTAAACTGTGACTGTGCTGAGTCCATAAACTCCTTAGGTACCACTGTAGCTTTCTCATATGTAGCCTTGCTTGTGGGATCAAAAGAATACAGGATGCCATGTAACCCAGGGCCTGCAGGATTTTCCTTGCAGTCAGCTGAGTTTGTCTTGTCAGATTCTTGAAGTAATCTGGTAGTTGTCTTTGTTTTTCTTCTGTGAGATGAGCCATTTGGGTGGTTGTGTCTAGATCCGCACCCAGAAAGGTTATTCTTTGGGATGGAACAAGTCTTGATTTGTGCATGTTGACTGTATATCCCAAGGCCTGTAGAAGGTTGATGGCATAATTTAAGTCCCTTACCAAAGTTTGTTGGCTGTCCGCTTGTATAAGGCAGTCGTCCAGATATGGGTATATTTGAATCCCCTGAAGTCTGCAGTATGCAATTACTGATGCCAGGCATTTCGTGAATACTCTGGGCGCAGTAGATAAGCCAAAGGGCAATGCTGAGAATTGATAATGCTCTGACCCTGCAAGAAATCTGAGGTGTCTTCTGCAACGTTGTCTGATAGGGACATGCAGGTATGCCTCCTTGAGGTCTAGAGTCATCAGCCAAGACCCCTTGCCCAGCATGGGAAGGAGTTGCTGTAGAGTCAGCATTTTGAATTTTGGCACAATGAGATAAGTATTCAGTGCGGACAAGTCGAGAATTGGTCTCCATTGATTTTCTTTTCTTGGAACAAGGAATAGTCTGGAATAAAATCCTTGGCCTTGTTCTGAAAGAGGAACTTTTTCTATAGCTTTCATTTGTAGTAAGTTTGAGATTTGTTTCAAAGCCTCTGCCTCTCCCTTTTGGTTTGGTGGCAGACCTGGCATGCCTTTTCTTTTTGGCAATGTGTGGAAATGGAACCTGTATCCGTTGTCTATTATTTGAAGTGTCCATTTGTCACTTGTAATGCTGTGCCAATTTTTTGAGAATAAAGAAAGCTTTCCGCCTAAAGGTGCTTCTAATTGAGCCCTGGTTGGCGGAGTCAAAGCAAAGTCATTGAGTTTGTCCTTGTGCAGCAGTTGTAGGTCCTGCACTACCTGTCTGGTTTGGAGGCTGCCATTGACGGCCTCAGTAGCAGCCCCTAGCTTGCCCTCTACCTCTGGCACGCCTGTTCCTGCCTCTCTGAAATCTTTCTGTGTCCGGAAAGGACCAACTTTTGGAAAGCCAATTTCTGCTGAATCTTGGTGGTTGGACTTGAAGAAAATCCTTAACTGTTTGTACAGATTTTGCCTTTTCCTCAAATTTCTTTAGGACCTCTTGAGCAGTGGAGCCAAATAACTTTTGCTTTTCCAGTGGAGCATCCAACAGCTTAGCTTTAACATGGTCTGGCAGAGATTGTTCTTTCAGCCAAGCATGCCTACGTATGACTACACCTTTCATTGCTGACCTACATGAAGCTTCCAATGCATCATAACCACACTGCAAGAAAAATAGAAGTTATGTTCTTACCATAACGTTCCATGTTAGTTGTCTTCTTCTCGCCTTCTTTCTTGCTGGATGGGTTCGGAGCCGACCTCGGCTCCGACTCGGCCACTCTAAAAGCTCGAGAGTTGGATCCACCGGCTCGAGGCTCCCCTTATATCCCACAATGCTAAGCGGTATTACCTCAGATCTCGTTTGTAAGCTAGGCCTAGCCAATAATAAAAACCAGAACTACTGGAAATGGGAGAACCCACCTCTATAAAAAGGAAGGGAAGAAGGTGACCTGAAGCCTGATCAAGGAATATATGCACAGCAGAGCATATACCTATAGCAATAGAGGTGGTAGAAAGAGAGGTCACAATCAAACTCCTCTAGGTCTGTCCAGGCTAGGGGGAAGGAGGGTGGGACGCAAGAAAGAAAGAAGGCGAGAAGAAGACAACATGGAACGTTATGGTAAGAACATAACTTCTATATGTTAAGTTGTCTATCTCGCCTTCATTCTTGCTGGATGGGACCGCGTCCCTAGCACCTTGTCCCGGGTGGCCTATCGGAACAGACTCTTGAGAACAGTGGAACCAAAGTTAGCTCCATGTCTAGAAGCTAAATCCAACTTATAATAAGAAATAAAAGTGTGAGGAGTAGCCCAAGTAGCCGCTGCACAAATGGTGTCAATAGGCAGCCTGTCTTGGAAGGCTATAGAAGTAGCCAAAGCTCTGGTGGAGTGGGCCTTAGGTTTGTTAGGCAGCTTTTGGTGTCTAATTTCATAAACAAAGGAAATCAGAGATGTTAGCCATCTGGAGAGTGATACCTTCGAAACTGAAAGTCCCTTTCTGCCTTCTGCATAAGAGACAAACAACTGGTCAGTTTTTCTGATCTGTTTGGTCCTATCCAAATAATACCTTAACTGATGATGAACATCTAGCCAATGCAATTTCTGTTCAGACCTGTTAGAAAAGTTAGGAAAAAACACGGGGAGGTCAAAGCTTTGATTTAGGTGAGATGCAGAGGCTACTTTAGGTAAAAAAGATGGATTGGTTCGTAAGGACACCCTGTCTTTATGAAACAATAGATACGGTGGTCGACTGCTGAGTGCATGAAGTTCTGAGACCCTTCTAGCTGAAGTAATGGCTACCAGAAAGAGAGTCTTCCAGGATAGCAATTTCAATGAGCAGGAAGCTGCAGGTTCGAAAGGGGGAAGAATCAAAGATGTGAGAACTAAATTAAGGTCCCAAGAAGGAGGAGGATTTCTTATAGGAGGTCTGAGAAGAAAAACTTCCTTCAAAAAAGCTTTGCAAAGCTTGTGAGACATGATGGCAGAATCTGAAATGCCCACATGAAAGTTAGATATAGCTGCCAATTGGACTTTGAGAGTAGAAGGAGATGAACCTGCGTGAAAGAGTTCAGCTAGAAAATCAAGAACTATTTGGATGGGAGCAGTGAAAGGATCTAAGTCCCTTCCTTGAGCCCAATAGGCAAAACGTTTCCACTTACTAAGATAAAACTTTCGAGTGGAAGATTTATGGGAAGCTATCAAAATATCTCGAACAGTGTGAGATATTTGAGGAAGCCTGGCTAAGGTTGGAACTGGAGGAACCAAGCAGTGAGGTTCAAAGATGGGAGGGAGCGATGAAACTGACCCGACTGATGGATCAAAAGATCTGGAACTAGTTCCAGATGCCAGGGTTGCTCCAACAGGAATTGATGTAGAAAGGGGAACCAAACCTGTCAAGGCCAGTAAGGAGCAATGAGGATCAATGAGGCCTTCTGAGTGATAGCTTTCTGTATCACTTGAGAGATTAGTGGGAAGGGAGGGAATGCATACAGAAGTCCCCGGGGCCAAACTTGGACTAGAGCGTCTCTGCTGGGCTGGCCTGGTAAGGGGAAGAGGGTGAAATAATCTTTGCACTTGCTGTTTTGGGGAGTAGCAAAAAGGTCGCAGCAAGGCTGACCCCACTTGAGAAAAACTTTCTCCAAGATAGAATCTTTCAGAGACCACTCGTGAGGCATGAGGATAGCTCTGCTCAACTTGTCCTCGATAAGATTGGACTTCCCGGGAATGTGCGTTGCTATCAGAAAACGCTGAGAAGAAATCACCCATTGCCACAGTCTGAGTGCTTCTCGACATAGGGGGTAGGACTTGGTTCCGCCTTGTTTGTTGATATACCACACTACAGACATGTTGTCCGTCTGAATTGCTATCGTTCCCAAGGGAAGAGAGTCTTGAAGGGCTTGCAACGCTAAAAGCACTGCTCTCATCTCTAGAACATTTATATGCAAGTGGCGTTCGATTGGTTGCCATATGCCCTGGACTGTTCTGCCCTGATAATGACCCCCCACCCGATCAGGGAGGCGTCCGTTGTCAGAGTAGCAACCGGAGGGGGAAGGACAAAAGGTCTTCCTAGGAAGAGCTGGGGGGAAGAAATCCACCAAAGAAGATGATTCCTGCATGCTTGCGTAATCACAATGGTGTGGAACATCGGAAGTTGCTGGTACGACCACTGTGTGAAGAGCATCCATTGAAGGATTCTCATGTGAAATCTGGCTAAAGGAAGTAGAGGGATAGCAGCTGCCATAATCCCCAGTACTTTTAGAACCAATCTGACTTTGACTCTGTTGCTGTGGAATAGAAGGGAGACCAGTTTGTGTATGTCTGCTATTCTTTGGTCTGTAAGTCTTGCAGACATGTTGACTGTATCTAGATTTGCGCCTATGAAGGTAATAACACGACAAGGCGACAAAACAGACTTTTCGCAATTTATTGAGATACCTAACTTTTGAAAAATGCGAAAGGTGTAGTCTCTGGCAATCAGAAGAAGATGCTTGGTAGGAGCTGTGAGGAGCCAGTCGTCTAAGTATGGAAACACCTGGAATCCTTGACGTCTCAGATGAGAAGCTACCACTGCCATGCATTTGGTAAACACCCGGGGGGCAGTGGTGAGTCCAAAGGGCAGGGCTCTGAATTGAAAGTGACTGGTTCCCAGCCTGAAGCGGAGGAATCTCCTGGAGCGTCTGTTCATTTTTATATGATAGTATGCATCCTAAAGGTCTATAGAGCACATCCAGTTTTTCTTTCCCAATAGGGGTAGGATGGATTGTAGCATGACCATCCGAAATCTTGTTTTCTTGACAGACTTGTTCAAGATACTGAGATCCAAAATTGGTCTCCAGTCCCCTGTTTTCTTTGGAACCAAAAAGAACCTGGAGTAGATTCCGGATCCTTGCTGGTCTGCTGGCACTGGCTGAATGGCTCTTTTTGTAAGCAGCTTTGAAATTTCCAATGCTGCTAGATCCCTTTGAGCGGGTGGAACATCTGGAAGGGATTTTTTGGATTGGTTTGGAATGCGAAAGAACGGAATGGAATAGCCTTCGGAAATGATGGACTGTACCCACTTGTCTTGAGTTAGGGATCGCCAGGCTTCTGGGTACAGTGATAATCTTCCCCCGACTGCCTCCGAAGGTGGACAGTCGGGCAACACCTCAGGGATCCTGGAAGGGCTTACCGGAAAAAGTTTCTCGATTGCCCTGGTTCTGCGGACCCCCCTGCCTCTAGGGCGACGTCTACCAATATTGTTCCCCCCTCTGCCTCTAGAGGGGAACCGACTCTGTGCGTCAGGCAAAGTTCCTTGAGATTGTTTGCGGAACCACATCTTTCCACTTTTCTGGCCTTTGGGGTAAGGTCTAGAAGGAGTAGAAAAACGGACTCCGACGGCAGAAAGAGTTTTGCAATCTGTCTCGCACCTTGTCAAGGTTTCTTTCACTTGAGGACCAAAAAGAGACGATCCATCAAACGGGGAATTAGTGAAAGACGTTTTAAAGGGGTCCGCAAAATTGCACAGCCGCATGCAGGCATGCCGGCGTAAGGCCACACCTGTTCCTGCGGCTCTGCTCGCTCCATCAGCCGCATATGAAAGGAGGCGCATGGAGGAGTTAGCTATAGAATTTAGGGTAGCCAGCTGAGTGCTCATCTTATCCTGAAAACCCGCAGCTGTAGGGTCCTTTAACATCTCACTCGCTTCCTTGATCAGGTCTCTTTGAAGACGAGTGAAATGACAGAGGTAGTTCAGCGAACGCATAGCAAATGTCGCTGACTAAAACATCCGCTTCCCGTACCTGTCCATAGACCTAGATTCCTTGTTAGGAGGATGGACAGGCAATGAAGGATCAGCTAGCTCCTTCTTAGTGGCAGCAGTTACCACCATAGCATCCACAGAAACTCCCTTAGTCAGAAATTGCTTATCTGCTGGTGCTGTGATAAACTTTGAAGGTCTCCTGGGGGTAGGGTCCACAGAGTCAGGAGCCGTCCAAGCCTTTTTAGCTACCACCTGCATGAGGGGGTCAAAGGGGGGGGACACCCAGGAGGTGGAAGGGCGAGAGCCAAACGCCTCAAGATACACAGATTCATCCTCCGAAGGGTTAAGGGTTGGCCAATTTCCCCTCTGTTTCAGGATCTCTAGAATGTCTGCAAAGGAGACATCTTCAGAAGGGGAACGGGGAACCCTCGAATCCTCTAAATCTGTGTCAGAGGTGACAGACTCAGGTGAGTCTATGTGCTTCCTCTTACACTTTCTCTTCCTAGGGGGCTCCCCTGCCAATTCAGGAGAGGCCTCGAAAGAGGATGAGATCCCCACAGGGGATTCTTGAGGAGCTGGCTCTCTGCGGTCTGGGATGAGGGAGTGAGTAGACATAACCTGAGGCACCGAAGAGGGAGGGGCGGACGGAGCCGACTGTGGAGTTGAACCAGGTTCCAACACACTCCGCATGACCTCGAACGCACCTCTGTCAGGCAGAGCCAGAGGTCCCCGCTCCGAAAAGCTGAAAACCTCCCTCGGCACCGACAACGATGGCTCCGAGGCCGATGTCGGAGCCAAACTCACCAGCGCCGAAGCACCGAGAGGGAGAGCGGGGTCAGACAAGGGTCCGATGCCACTCACCCCCTCAGAGCCGACGAGGGAAGTCCGGCGCCGAGATTCTTCCAAGGAAGAAATCGGAGCCGACGACGGAGCCGAAGACAATTGTATCGGCTCCGACGGTATCACAGTCTCGGTCCGAACGCCTGCCCGAGCTCAAAGGAGTCGGAGGAGAAATATTCTGAGAAATAGGGTTGAGCATCGACTGATGAGTCGGGCTCTGAAGCATCTGGGCCAGTGCCTCGGACTTAAGAAGTCGACTCACTACCCTCTGAAGGTCATGGTCCGAAAGCCTCGAAGACCTAGAGGAGTGCGATCTATGGCTCCGTTCAGACAGCAGGGGAGAAGCTGGAGCCGAATGAATGGAGCCGAGGGACGGTGACCTTGACCTCTTCCTAGAGGTCGGCTCCGAAAGCCTGATCGGAGCAGACTTAGTAATTTCCAAAACCTCGGCTCTGGCCGGAGCCGAGGGAACCACCGAAGTGGAAGTTAGAGTCTCATCGGCTCCAGCCGGAGCCGATGCAGGAGTAGACTTAGGAGTCTTAGGTGCCAACTCAGTAACTGGAGCCGAAGACCTAGAAGCCTTAGAGGGTTTGCCCAAAGATGCAGTCGGGGGACCCTCAGGCTTTAACAAGCCCCGTAAAATAAGCTTGTTCTTTCTTTCCTGCAGGACTCTAGGGCTGAAGCCATGGCATACAGCACAAGAGTCCTGCAGGTGTAAAGGTCCCAGGCAGTACACACAAGAAGTGTGACCGTCTGTCAGAGACATTTTCTGACAGCACGAGTCACACTTCTTGAAGCCTGAGACCTTCGAATCCTTAGACATGACACAAAAATAGAAGTTATGTTCTTACCATAACGTTCCATGTTAGTTGTCTTCTTCTCGCCTTCTTTCTTGCTGGATGGGTTCGGAGCCGACCTCAGCTCCGACTTGGCCACTCTAAAAGCTCGAGAGTTGGTTCCACCGGCTCGAGGCTCCCCTTATATCCCACAATGCTAGGCGGTATTACCTCAGATCTCGTTTGTAAGCTAGGCCCAGCCAATAATAAATCCTGAACTACTGGAAAAGGATAAACCCACCTCTATAAAAGGAAAGGGAGAAGGAGACCTGAAACCTGATGAAGGAATATATGCATGGAATAGCATATACACATATACAATAGAGGTGGTAGAAAGAGAGGTCACAATCAAACTCTTCTAGGTCTGTCCAGGGTAGGGGGAAGGAGGGTGGGACGCAAGAAAGAAGGCGAGAAGAAGACAACTAACATGGAACGTTATGGTAAGAACATAACTTCTATATGTTAAGTTGTCTATCTCGCCTTCATTCTTGCTGGATGGGACCGCGTCCCTAGCACCTTGTCCCGGGTGGCCTATCGGAACAGACTCTTGAGAACAGTGGAACCAAAGTTAGCTCCATGTCTAGAAGCTAAATCCAACTTGTAATGAGAAATGAAAGTGTGAGGAGTAGCCCATGTAGCTGCTGCACAAATGGTATCAATAGGCAGCCTGTCTTGGAAGGCTATAGAAGTAGCCAAAGCTCTAGTCGAATGAGCCTTAGGTTTGTTAGGCAACTTTTGGTGTCTAATTTCATAGACAAAGGAAATCAGGGATGTTAGCCATCTGGAGAGTGATACCTTCAAAACTGAAAGGCCCTTTCTGCCTTCTGCATAAGAGACAAACAACTGGTCAGTCTTTCTGATCTGTTTGGTCCTATCCAAATAATACCTTAATTGACGATGAACATCTAGCCAATGCAATTTTTGTTCAGATCTGTTAGAAAAGCTAGGAAAAAACACAGGGAGGTCAATGTTTTGATTTAGATTTGCCGCAGAGGCTACTTTTTAAAGGATGGATTGGTTCGCAAGGATACCCTATCCTTATGAAACAACAGATACGGTGGTTGACAGCTGAGTGCATGAAGCTCTGAGACCCTTCTAGCTGAAGTAATGGCTATCAGAAAGAGAGTCTTCCAGGATAGCAATTTCATTGAACAGGAAGCTGCAGGTTCAAAAGGGGGAAGAATCAAAGATGCGAGAACTAAATTATGGTCCCAAGAAGGAGGAGGATTTCTTACAGGAGGCTTAAGAAGAAAAACTCCCTTCAAGAAAGCTTTGCAAAGCTTGTGAGACATGATGGCAGAATCTGAGATGCCCACATGAAAGTTAGATATAGCTGCCAATTGAACTTTAAGAGTAGAAGGAGATGAACCTGGATGGAAAAGTTCAGCTAGAAAATCAAGGACTATTTGGATGGGAGCAGTGAAAGGATCTATGTCCCTTCCTTGAGCCCAATAGGCGAAACGTTTCCACTTACTAAGATAAATCTTCCGAGTGGAAGATTTATGGGAAGCTATCAAAATATCTCGAACAGAGTGAGATATTTGAGGAAGCCTGGCTAAGGTTGGAATTGGAGGAACCAAGCAGTGAGGTTCAGAGAGGGGAGGGAGCGATGTAACTGACCCGACTGATGGATCAAAAGATCTGGAACTAGGTCCAGATGCCAGGGTTGCTCCAACAGAAATTGATGTAGAAAGGGGAACCAAACTTGTCGAGGCCAGTAAGGAGCAATGAGGATCAATGAAGCCTTCTGAGCGATAGCTTTCTGTATCACTTGCGAGATTAGTGGGAAGGGAGGGAATGCATACAGAAGTCCCCGGGGCCAAACTTGGACTAGAGCGTCTCTGCTGGGCTGGCCTGGTAACGGGAAGAGGGTGAAATAATCTTTGCACTTGCTGTTTTGGGGAGTAGCAAAAAGGTCGCAGCAAGGCTGACCCCACTTGAGAAAAATTTTCTCCAAGATAGAATCTTTCAGAGACCACTCGTGAGGCATGAGGATAGCTCTGCTCAACTTGTCCGCGATAAGATTGGACTTCCGGGGATGTGCGTTGCTATCAGAAACCGCTGAGAAGAAATCGCCCATTGCCACAGTCTGAGTGCTTCTCGACATAGGGGGTAGGACCTGGTTCCGCCTTGTTTGTTGATATACCACACTACAGACATGTTGTCCGTCTGAATTGCTATCGCTCCCAAGGGAAGAGAGTCTTGAAGGGCTTGCAACGCTAAAAGCACTGCTCTCATCTCTAGAACATTTATATGCAAGTGGCGTTCATCTGGTTGCCATATGCCCTGGACTGTTCTGCCCTGATAATGCCCCCCCACCCGATCAGGGAGGCGTCCGTTGTCAGAGTAGCAACCGGAGGGGGAGGGACAAAGGGTCTTCCTAGGAAGAGCTGGGGGGAAGAAATCCACCAAAGAAGATGATTCTTGCATGCTTGCGTAATCACAATGGTGTGGGACATCGGAAGTTGTTGGTACGACCATTGTGTGAAGAGCATCCATTGAAGGATTCTCATGTGAAATCTGGCTAAGAAGAAGATGCTTGGTAGGAGCTGTGAGGAGCCAGTCGTCTAAGTATGGAAACACCTGGAATCCTTGACGTCTCAGGTGAGAAGCTACCACTGCCATGCATTTGGTAATCACCCGGGGGGCAGTGGTGAGTCCAAGGGCAGGGCTCTGAATTGAAAGTGACTGGTTCCCAGCCTGAAGCGGAGGAATCTCCTGGAGCGCCTGTTCATCTTTATATGATAGTACGCATCCTGGAGGTCTATAGAGCACATCCAGTTTTCCTTTCCCAATAGGGGTAGGATGGATTGTAGCGTGACCATCCGAAATCTTGTTTTCTTGACAGACTTGTTCAAGATACTGAGATCCAAAATGGGTCTCCAGTCCCGTTTTCTTTGGAACCAAAAAGAACTTGGAGTAGATTCCGGATCCTTGCTGGTCTGCTGGCACTGGCTGAATGGCTCTTTTTGCAAGCAACTTTGATATTTCCAATGCTGCTTGATCCCTTTGAGCGGGTGGAACATCTGGAAGGGATTTTTTTGATTGGTTTGGAATGCGAAAGAACGGAATGGAATAGCCTTCGGAAATGATGGACTGTACCCACTTGTCTTGAGTTAAGGATCGCCAGGCTTCTGGGTACAGTGACAATCTTCCCCGACTGCCTCGAAGGTGGACAGTCGGGCAACACCTCAGGGATGCTGGAAGGGCTTATCGGAGAAAGTTTCTCGATTGCCCTGGTTCTGCGGACCCCCCCTGCCTCTAGGGCGACGTCTACCATTATTGTTCCCCCCTCTGCCTCTAGAGGGGAACCGAATCTGCGTCAGGCAAAGTCCCTTGAGAATGTTTGCGGAACCACATCTTTCCACTTTTCTGGCCTTTGGGGTATGGTCTAGAAGGAGTAGAAAAACGGACTCCGACGGCAGAAAGAGTTTTGCCATCTGTCTCGCACCTTGTCAAGGTTTCTTTCACTTGAGGACCAAAAAGGGACGATCCATCAAATGGGGAATTAGTGAAAGACGTTTTAAAGGGGTCCGCAAAATTGCACAGCCGCATCCAGGCATGCCGGCGTAAGGCCACACCTGTCCCTGCGGCTCTGCTCGCTCCATCAGCCGCATATGAAAGAAGGCGCATGGAGGAGTTCGCTATAGAATTTAGGGTAGCCAGCTGAGTGTTCATCTTATCCTGAAAACCCGCAGCTGTAGGATCCTTTAACATCTCACTCGCTTCCTTGATCAAGTCTCTTTGAAGATGAGTGAAATGACAGAGGTAATTCAGCGAACGCATAGCAAAGGTCGCTGACGAAAACATCCGCTTCCCGTACCTGTCCATAGACCTAGATTCCTTGTTAGGAGGATGGACAGGCACCGAAGGATCAGCTAGTTCCTTCTTAGTGGCGGCAGCTACCACCATAGCATCCACAGAAACTCCCTTAGTCAGAAATTGCTTATCTGCTGGTGCTGTGATAAACTTTGAAGGTCTCCTGGGGGTAGGGTCCACAGAGTCAGGAGCCGCCCAAGCCTTTTTAGCTACCACCTGCATGAGGGGGTCAAAGGGGGGGGACACCCAGGAGGTGGAAGGGCGAGAGCCAAACGCCTCAAGATACACAGATTCATCCTCCAAAGGGTTAAGGGCTGGCCAATTTCCGCTCTGTTTCAGGATCTCTAGGATGTCTGCAAAGGAGACATCTTCAGAAGGGGAACGGGGGGAACCCTCGGAATCCTCTAAATCCATGTCAGAGGTGACAGACTCAGGTGAGTCTATGTGCTTCCTCTTGCACTTTCTCTTCCTAGGGGGCTCCCCTGCCAATTCAGGAGAGGCCTCGGAAGAGGATGAGATCCCCACAGGGGATTCTTGAGGAGCTGGCTCTCTGCGGTCTGGGATGAGGGAGTGAGCAGACATAACCTGAGGCACCGAAGAGGGAGGGGCGGACGGAGCCGACTGTGGAGTTGAACCAGGTTCCAACACACTCCGCATGACCTCGAAAGCACCCCTGTCAGGCAGAGCCAGAGGTCCCCGCTCCGAAAAGCTGAAAACCTCCCTCGACACCGACAGCGATGGCTCCGAGGCCGATGTTGGAGCCGAACTCACCAGCGCCGAAGCACCGAAAGGGAGAGCGGGGTCGGACAAGGGTCCGATGCCACTCACCCTCGAGCCGACGAGGGAAGTCCGGCGCCGAGATTCTTCCAAGGAAGAAATCGGAGCCGACGACGGTGCCGAAGACAATTGTATCGGCTCCGACGCTACCACAGTCTCGGGTCCGAAACGCCCCGGCTCCGAGCTCAAAGGAGTCGGAGGAGGAATATTTTGAGAGATAGGGTTAAGCATAGACTGATGAGTCGGGCTCTGAAGCATTTGGGCCTGTGCCTCGGACTTAAGAAGTCGACTCACTACCCTCTGAAGGTCATGGTCAGAAAGCCTCGAAGACCTAGAGGAGTGCGATCTATGGCTCCGTTCAGACAGCAAGGGAGATGCTGGAGCCGAATGAACGGAGCCGAGGGACGGTGACCTTTACCTCTTCCTAGAGGTCGGTTCCGATAGTTTGATCGGAGCCGACAGCCATTTCCAATACCTCCGCTCCAGCCGGAGCCGAGGGAACCACAGAAGTGGAAGTTCGAGTCTCATCGGCTCCAGCCGGAGCCGATGTAGTAGTAGGCTTTGAAGTCTTAGGTGCCGACTCAGTAGCTGGAGTCGAGGACCTAGAGGCCTTAGAAGGTTTGCCCGAAGATACAGTCGGGGGACCCTCAGGCTTTAGCAAGCCCTGTAAAATGAGCTTGTTCTTTCTTTCCTGCAGGACTCTAGGGCTGAAGCCATGGCATACAGCACAAGAGTCCTGCAGGTGTAAAGGTCCCAGGCAGTACACACAATAAGTGTGACCATCTGTCAGAGACATTTTCTGACAGCACGAGTCACACTTCTTGAAGCCTGAGACCTTCGAATCCTTGGACATGACAAAAAACAAGTGCAATCACACCCAACACAAACACACCGATTACACTGTTGACTAAATAAAACTAATTTAAACTAACAAGATTAGAAGTTTTAAGTCCCTACAGAAAAAACACACACACACTCTCTGAGGGATAGGTGGGCCCGAAGGCCTAAGGGAAGAACAGATAAGTTCTTGTGGTAAGGAGAGGGTGAAAAACACAGGAAAGGGAATAAAAACCTTTAAAATTAAGGGGATACTGACCAAAAAACTAATTTAAAAGGGATTTACTAAGTTTTTTAAACTGTTTGGTACACTAACCTGGAGCCGGTTAAAGCAACACACCTCGATAGCTGTAGCGGCAAACGAGATCTGAGGTAATACCGCCTAGCATTGTGGGATATAAGGGGAGCCTCGAGCCGGTGGAACCAACTCTCGAGCTTTTAGAGTGGCCGAGTCGGAGAAGAGGTCGGCTCCGAACCCATCCATCAAGAATGAAGGCGAGATAGACAACTTAACATCAAGTGCAATCACACTGAACACAAACACACCGATTACACTGTAGAGTAAATAAAGGTAATTTAAACTAATTTAAACTAACTTAAAGATAGAAGTTTAGATTCTTAAGTCCCTACAGAAAAAACACACACACACTCTCTGAGGGATAGGAGGGCCCGAAGGCCTAAGGGAAGAACAGATAAGTTCTTGTGGTAAGGAGTGGGAGAAAAACACAGGAAAGGGAATGGAAACCTTTAAAATAAGGGGATACTAACCAAAAAACTAATTTAAAAGGGGTTTACTAAGTTTTTAAAACTATTTGGTAGACTAACCTGGAGCCGGTAAAAGCAACACACCTCGATAGCTGTAGCGGCAAACGAGATCTGAGGTAATACCGCCTAGCACTGTGGGATATAAGGGGAGCCTCGAGCCGGTGGATCCAACTCTCGAGCTTTAAGAGTGGCCGAGTCGGAGCCGAGGTCGGCTCCGAACCCATCCAGCAAGAATGAAGGCGAGATAGACAACTTAACATTAGAAGTTATGTCCTTACCATAACGTTCCATGTGGAGTGTTCATCTCACCTTTGTTCTTACACCTGGGTTCAGAGCCGATCCTCGGCTCCGTGTCGGCCGCTTAGCAAAGCTCTGCATCGAGAAGAAGCTCGAGACCAACCTAACTTCCACAATCCCCCTCTGCCTTTACCTCAGATCTAGTTTGCAAGCAAACCAGAAGTCAACGGAAAAGAATATAACACATTCTTGCAAAAAAACCTAGCTGAAACACAGCCGCAACAACTGAACAAAGGCAGGAGCAGGAGAACCAAACCAGACACCTAAATTGGACGTTCTTCCTGAGGGTGGGAATGTAAGAACAAAGGCGAGATGAACACTCCACATGGAACGTTATGGTAAGGACATAACTTCTATATGTGAGAGTGTTCAATCTCGCCGTTTGTTCTTACGCCTGGGTAGCGTCCCTAGCTCCATGTTCCTGAGGAACTCAAGGGAGAACGTTCCTGAGCACAGTGGAACCAAAGGTTGCCCTGTCCCTGGAAATCCTATCTACTTTGTAATGAGTAATGAATGTATGTGGTTTAGACCAAGTGGCAGCCGCACAAATAGTGTCCAACGGTAGGCGGGCTGCATGAGCCAGAGATGTAGATATTGATCTTGTAGAATGCCCTTTGGGCTTGACAGGTAACTTTTGCTCAGAAGCAGTATAAACAAAAATAATACAATCGGAAAGCCATTTGGAAAGGGTTCGTTTCGTAACTGCCATGCCCTTTCTGCCGTCTGCAAAGGCTATAAAGAGCTGGTCTGTTTTCCTGTGATCCTTTGTTCTATCCAAGTAAAACCTGAGTTGTCTATGAACATCTAACTTGTGTAACATATATTCCAACTTATTGGAATGATTCTTGAAAAAGGTGGGTAGCTCAATGGACTGATTAATATTATTAACGGAGCAAACTTTGGGAAGAAAGGATGGATTAGTGCGAAGAGATACTCTATCAGGGTGAAAGATCAAATATGGATGTTTAACGGAAAGAGCTTGAAGCTCCGATACCCGTCTGGCCGATGTGATAGCTACCAGAAAAAGGGTTTTCCATGACAAAAACTTCAAAGGACAGGAAGATGCTGGTTCAAAGGGTGGTAGCATTAGCTGTGATAATAGAAGGTTCAAATTCCAAGGAGATGTAGGAATTCTAACTGGTGGCCTAATATGGAAAGATCCTTTTAGAAAGGCCTTACAAAGTTTATGAGCCATAATAGGAGCCCCATTTTCTCCCACATGAAAGTTTGAAATGGCAGCCAACTGCACTCTCAAAGTGGCAGGAGAAGCTCCTTGGTGGAATAGTTCGGCTAAAAACTCTAAGACTCTGTTAAGAGGGGCTATTACAGGATCCAATTGTTGTGAAGTTGCCCAGTGTACAAAACGCTTCCATTTACTAGTGTAAATCTTTGTAGTGGAAGCTTTATGAGAAGCCATCAGAATATTTTGAACTGCAGGAGAAAGAAGATCAGACCTGGCTAACAAGGGAAGCGGAGCAGCCAAGCTGCTAGTCTGAGGGAGAGTAGCGACAGGTGGGGAGCCCCTGACGAGTGGGTCTGCAGATCCGGCTCCGGGTCCAGGATCCAGGGTTCCCGAATTTGGTGTGCTAGAAGAAAGGGAAACCAAATTTGACGAGGCCAGAATGGGGCAATGAGGATTATTGTCCTTTGCAGGTTGCTGGCTTTCTGTAGAAATTTTGCAATCAGGGGAATAGGAGGAAAAGCGTACAGGAGACCCGGGGGGCCAATCGTGAACCAGAGCGTCCCTGGGGACTTCCCCTGGAGGGGGTAGTAGGGCAAAATAGCTTCTGCATTTGGCGTTCATTGGAGACGCAAACAGATCGCAGCAAGGCTGGCCCCACTTGCGAAAAATTTCCTTCGCAATTGATTGTTTGAGGGACCACTCGTGAGGTAACAGGATGGCTCTGCTCAACCTGTCCGCTATGACGTTGGATAACACCGGGATGTGCGTTGCTATCAGAAAGCGACCCGTGGACTCTGCCCATTGCCAGATTCTCATGGCCTCTCTGCATAGTTGATAAGACTTGGTTCCCCCTTGTTTGTTTATGTACCAGACTACGGACATGTTGTCCGACTGAACTGCAATGGTCCCTAGAGGAAGAAGGGGAGAAAAGTGTTGCAACGCTAGAAACACTGCCCTCATCTCTAGAACATTGATGTGCAGATTGTACTCCAATTTGGTCCATTCGCCTTGGACTGTCTGTCCCTGAAAGATGCCCCCCCCACCCTATCAGGGAAGCGTCCGTGGTCACCACAGCTGTCGGCGTGGGTAATACAAATGGTCTTCCGCTGGAGAGATTGCAAGTCTGAAGCCACCAAGACAGGTGCAATTTGCAGATGTTCGTGATATGAGTTTCGTGTGTCAGGGGTAAATGTTGGAACGACCATTGTGCAAACAGTAGCCATTGAAGAACTCTCATGTGCAGTCTTCCCAAGGGTATCGCAATGAGGTAAGCTGCCATGAGACCCAAAACCTTCAGAACCAGTTTTGATAGGGATTTTTTTGATAATAGGAGAAGAGATGTATGGTTTTGTAGGGATGCTATTCTTTCTGGAGGAAGCCTCAGGATTAAGCAACGCGTATCCAATTCTGCTCCTATGAATGAGATATGCTGTGAAGGCTGTAATAAGGATTTTTCGAAATTTACAGAAATTCCGAGATGAACACAGAGTTGTAGTGTGTAATCCCTGGCCTGAATCAGTCGACGCTCGGTGGTGGCAGAAAGGAGCCAGTCGTCCAGATACGGAAACACCTGGAATCCCAGGCGTCTCAAGTGAGACGCTACCACTGCCATACATTTGGTGAAAACCCTGGGGGCTGAGGTCAGACCAAAGGGCAGGGCTCGAAACTGAAAGTGACTGGCTCCCAGCCGAAGCAAGTGATCCCTGGACGCCCTGGCCATTTTGATGTGGTAGTATGCGTCCTTTAGATCTACTGAGCACATCCAGTCGTCCTTCTGTAAGAATGGAAGGATCGATTGAAGCATGACCATCCGAAACTTTTCTTTCTTGATAAAGGTATTGAGTTTGCTTAGGTCCAGAATTGGCCTCCAGTCCCCTGTCTTTTTTGGAACTAAAAAAAACCTTGAGTAAGTTCCGAATCCTCTTTGGTCCGCTGGGACTGGTTGGATGACTCTTTTTTCTAGCAGCTTTGAAATTTCTATAGCTGCAGGGCCTCGCAGATGGGGCGGAACATCTGGGAGTCTTTTCTGCGGAACAGGGGGCAATAGGAAAGGAATTCTGTAACCTCTGGTAACCATGCTTTTTACCCAAATGTCTGATGTAAGACTTTGCCAGGCCTGAGGGTATAAAGCTAAGCGACCCCCGACTGCCTCCAGAGCAGGACACTCGGGCCTCCTCTCAGAAGTGCTGGAAAGGTTTCCCGGGGAGAGTATCCCTGTCACCTTGGTTATGCGGACCCCCTCTGCCGCCAGGGCGACGTCTTCCACCTCTGCCCCCTCCTCTGCCTCTAGAGGGGGCATCACCCTGTGTGCCTGGGAAAGAGCCTTGGGGTTTTCGAAACCACATTTTTCCACCACGTTGCCCTTTGGGGTACGGTCTGGATGGGATGGAAAAATGGACTCCGACAGCAGACAGAGTCTTTCCCTCTTGCTCACACCGGGTAAGGGTCTCCTTTACTTTTGGGCCAAAGAGAGTGGCACTATCAAATGGGGCGTTAGTAAAGGAAGACTTGAAGGCTTCCGCAAAGGAACATAAGCGCATCCAGGATTGTCTACGAAGAGCAATCGCTGAAGGCGCAGCCCTACTCGATCCTTCGGCTGCGTATGAGATCAGCTTCATGGACGAGTTCGCAATAGATGTAAGGGTATTGAGTTGTGCTGTAACTTTCTCCGAGACAGCAGCATCTGTAGTACCCTGGAGGGTATCTCCCAACTCTTTGACTAGATCTCTCTGTAACCGTGTAAAATGGGTGAAATAGTTCAGGGATCGCATGGAAAAAGCCGATGAACTAAAAATGCGCTTCCCATACCTGTCCATAGTCCTAGAATCTCTGTTAGGCGGATGGACAGATGAGGAAGATTCAGACATCTCCTTTTTCGTGGCCGCTGCCACCACCATAGCGTCCACTGGAACTCCCTTTGTGAGATAAGCCTTGTCTTGTGGGGCAGTAATATATTTATTAGGCTTTCTAGGGACTGGCTCCACCGTGTCAGCTGTCTCCCACGCCCTTCGAGCAATCAATTCCATCAACTCATCGAAGGGCGGAGTGACCCAGGAGGAGGAAGGGCGAGCACCGAATGCCTTCAGCAAGACTGACTCATCCTCAGAAGGGGGTAGGGCTTGCCAATCACCTCTCTGTTTTAGGATCTCCAGGATGTCAGAAAAGGAGACATCCTCCGAGGGTGATTTTGGGGGCCCTTCTGACTTATCTAAGTCAGTGTCCGATGTCAAGGATTCTTGTGGGGAATCCAAGTGTCTCCTCTTACACAATCTTTTCCTCGGAACTTCCTCGGGGGGAGCATCCGATGAAGCCTCAGAGGAAGAGGGGGCACCCTCTGGGGGTGGCTGAGACATTGGTGCTCGACGCTTAGATGTAGCCGTGGGTGCAGAGGAGGATAACGGACCCTTATGGGAAGGAGAAGCTGTTTCTGCAGAGGTGGTTGTCTGAGTCGACAAAACCTTCCTCATGAGGTCGAAGGCCCCCGGGTCCCGAGTCGAGGTATCCCCC
This sequence comes from Protopterus annectens, assembly GCF_019279795.1. NCBI lineage: Eukaryota > Metazoa > Chordata > Ceratodontiformes > Protopteridae > Protopterus > Protopterus annectens. The sequence continues at coordinate 404,431,623 of NC_056745.1, forward strand.
GGCTCCGAAGAAAACGGAGGAATCCCCGAGACAGGAACCGATGGCATCGACCCCGAGGATGGAGCAGAGTCGATCTGAGCCGAGGCTCCAAGAAGGAGAGTCGGAACCGAAACGTCGGTTCGACTCTCGGTCCCCGATCCAAGGATGGATCTTCGGCTCCGCGACTCCGGTACCGGGTCCGTCGGAGTCAAGGTGAACGGTGCCGATAGAGAAAAAGACTGTTCCGGCACCGAGGGCTCCACAATCATCAGATCAGCCTCTCCCAGCTCCGAAGGCTGGATAGGCCTCGAAGGAGGAACAGATGGAGATAAGGGAAGGCCTTCGAGTCTCGACACCAACTGGGAGGAGACAGAGATGAGTTTGGACAAGGCCGTATTCTCCATCAATTTCTGCACCACGCAGTCTACATCGGTGTCGGAGAGGGGCCTAGAAGAACGCGTTGAAGGAATCGAAGACGGAGCCGACCTCAAAAGCACAGTAGGAGGAAGCTCCGTCACCGGTTCCAAGACCCGAGGCTCGGTAACTGACAAAAGTTCAACACTCGGCCCCGAGGTCTGTGGAACCGGTGAGCGAACTTTAAATGAAGAGCTCGGAGCCGATGACATGGGCTCCGAAGTCTTCGATTCCTTCGGGGATTTAGATGTCTGGTCCGATGCATCCAGAGCCTCTTGGAATGCAGGCTTCAAAAGGCCTCTATCCATGAGTTTCCTGCGCCTATCTGTCATGACCCTTCCACTGAAAGAATGACAGATGGAGCAGTCTTCTTGCAGATGGAGAGGGCCAAGACAGTAGACGCAGGAACTATGATTATCTGTGACAGACATTTTCTGCCCACATTGGCACCGTTTGAAGCCTGACTTAGCTTTCTCAGACATGTTAAAAGTACAGTCAAATACAAACTTTTTAACAGTGTAATAGCCAGTTAAAATGTCAAATCCAGTAATAAGTCAATCCGGTAGTTAAAGTCAATCCAGTTAAAGTCAAATCCTGTATAAGTTAAAGGGTGGGGTAGGCCCCGAGGGAACTAACTTTAAATAAGTATATAAAACTTATATACCCACTAGAGAAACCCTCGTCACACTACACACACACACAAACAACTTAAAGAAAGAAAGAAAGAAGAAATGTTATCCAAAAATATATCAGATAAAACAATCTTAGCTTCGAGGTGGTCCGAGCTCATCAAAAATGATGCGAACGTTGCAGCAGCAAACTAGATCTGAGGTAAAGGCAGAGGGGGATTGTGGGAGTTAGGTTGGTCTTGAGCTTCTTCTCTATGCAGAGCTTTGCCAAGTGGCCGACACGGAGCCGAGGATCGGCTCCGAACCCAGGTGTAAGAACAAACGGCGAGATTGAACACTCTCACATTGGTTGCTAACCTGCTGGGAGTTATGTACCAGATCCTGAAGGGATTTGCGATCAAGGGGTTCAGTGGAAGACAGTTTCTTATGCATTTCTTCTAACAAGTACTCTTGGTACTGTATCATATGAAATTGACAATTTAATGCCCTCATAGAAAGAGTGGCAGAAGTATACACTTTTTTACCCCATCTTTCTAAAGCCCTGGACTCCTTTGAAGAGGGGAGTGGGTTCTTAGTAGTAACAGCTGAAACCCCTTTAGGGCCCTGGGAAATAGTTTCAGGATCAGCAGAGTGGGCCTTGTAAAGAAAATTATGTGAGTCCGGGACCCTGTAATACCTATCAGGCTTAAAAGGAGCCGGAGGCAGAGTGTCAGGGGTTATACTAGAGTCAGAGTACACATCATCAATGACATTTAAAACAGGAGGAATAGCCAAAGGTCTATGTTGAGGTAAATGTAGAAAAGTTCTAAGTCTTTTCCTGGAATCAGAATATTCCTGGCCCTGCCATTTGAAATGCTCTCTCATAGAGTGAAGGGTCTCCCCGAAGGAAAGCTCTCCAGGAGGGGAGGCTGAGGGGATAGATTCCTCTGCATCCGAATCCTCGTAGTCCGAAAAAGCCTCCTCCTGGTAGTCCGAGTGATCCGAGACATCAGAGGCCTCCTCTGAGGAGTGGGGATCAGGGGGGGTCCACCCTGGGCCTTTTGTCTAGAGGGGGTTGGGAGCCCCTGTCCGGATGGGGCTGAGAGCCCCTCATTAAAGAGATAAGGTCCTCTGCCAAGGTAAGGATCTGGGAACTAGAAGAGGATCCCTGAGGAATAACCCTGGGAGGCATAGCTTTAGTGTGTTTAGCAGCTTTAGCCCTGGTGAAGGCCTTAATGGACATGGATGCAGGAGGCCTGGCTGCACCACGTGCTGGTGTTGCTTTGTCTAGTGGAATGGTGTCGGAAGCTTCCAAGACACCAGTTTCTGAAGGCAATTCCATAACCGACTCGCTAGGTGCCTCCGGGGCCGAGGCTGTCGGTTGTACGGTTTCAGGGTTCGGAAGTACCAAGGACTCGGTATCAGCCGAGACCGAGACACTCACGGTAGGCCTAGCCATGGTTTTAGCAGAAACCGCGGGCCGCGTGTGTCGGTCCTTGTCTTTCCGTTTCTTAGTTAAATGAGAAGTCGGGGTCTCCGACGGCATTTTATATGAAAAACTAGCCCCCAAAAACTCCTCTGCGAACTCCGACCGACGTTTAAGAGTGCGTCGGTTGAAGGAAGCACAGGCTGAACAGGCCGAGACGTCGTGGTCTGGGCCTAAGCAAGGGAGGCAGTAAGAGTGGAAATCCTTATGAGGTATTTGTTTCCCACAAGTTAAACAATTATTAACTTTATCTGACATCGGCTGAGGCAAGAAAGAGTCCCCAACGGGGTACTTAGCTTTTGAAGTCTTCAGTTAGCTGATTAAAAGGAGCTGGCCGACCGGCACTTGCAAACTGCTTCTGCTTCGGGCACCACGCGGCAAGAAAGACTGAGGAAGATGGCGTCGGCTGACGCTTTTATACATACCCCAGACGCTCTGACATCGGGGAAGAGGCGACATCAGCCGACGCCGGACCCAGACATTGGAATCCGGCCGACCGAAGGGCTGCCTGAGGCAGGACAACCCATATGTGATGACTGCAGATGCATCCTTGAAGGACATCCTGACGTGTGTCAGGAGGTCTGGCACTGGGTCCAGCGTCCATGGGCAGTCCAACAGGTGAGGCCCGAGAAAAGGGAACCAAATCTGACAAGGCCAGTAAGGGGTGATGAGGATCATCTGGCTTCCCAACAGCATTGCTTTCAGTATAACCTTGGGGATGAGTGGAAAAGGAGGAAAAGTATAAAGGAGTTCTGGGGGGCCAATCGTGGAATACTGCATCTCTTGGAGACTCCCCCGGAGGGGGGATGAGAGAGAAAAAGGTGCTGCATTTGGTGTTGATGGGACTGGCAAAGAGGTAGCAGCAGGGTTGTCCCCACCTGTGAAAGATCATACTGGCTATTTTCTAGTTCAAGGACCATTCATGAGGTAACAAAATTGCCCTGCTTAGCTTGTCTGCTATTACGTTGCAAGTCCCCGGGATATGCATTGCAATGAGAAAGCATTGGGAAGAAATCACCCAATCCCAAACTCACATGGCCTCTCAAGATAAGGGGTATGATCTGGTTCACTCTTGTCTGTTTAAACTATCAACTGTCAACTATCTTCCTTTTTTTGCATTAACAATGTTCATATGTCTGTTATGTACTTGAAGCTTTTCTCCCCGGGCCTCCGCTGAAAATGGACATGTATCCAGTCGGACTCTCCCGGTTAACAAATGTAAAATAAATAAATAAAATAGATACCAGACAACCGACATGTCGGTCTGGATAGCTATCGTCCCTAGAGGGAGAAAGTCGTGAAGTGCTTGCAATGCTAGAAGCACTGCCTTCATCTCTAGGACATTGATATGCAGATGGGCCTCCTGCTCTTGCCATGTGCCTTGGACAGTCCTGCCAAGATAATGCCCCCCCACACCCTGAGAGACATCCATGGTCACAGTGGCAATGGGTTGGTGCGATACAAAGGGAGTCCCTGTGGTAAGATGACCTGGATGAATCCACCAACGTAGGTCCTTTTTGCAAGAATCTGGATCTAATGATGTAGGGGCAACTGTTGAAACGACCACTGGGATGACAGGAGGCATTGGAGCATTCTCATATGTAGTCTTGCTAAAGGTATCAAAGGTTATGGTTGACGCCATAGTCCAGAGAAGCTGCAACACCACCTTCGCTTTGACTCTATGAAGGGGAAGTATTCTGTAAATTTGTTGCACAAGATTCTGTATTCTGTCTGTAGGCAGTCTGGCTGACATCTCGACCGTGTCTATGTTTGCTCCTATAAAAGTTATAGACTGAGTGGGCAAAAATTAGAAGTTATGTACCTACCATAACGTTCCATGTTAGTTGTCTTCTCTCGCCTTCTTTCTTGCTGGATAGGTTCGGAGCTGATCCTCGGCTCCAACTCAGCACTTGCTAAGCTCGAGAGTCACTTTTACCAGCTCGAGGCAGCCCCATATCCCATGATGCAAGGCGGTAATTACCCAGATCTCGTTTGGTATCTAGAGGAAAAACTGCCTATAAAACTTTCCACTAAGGAAAGAGGAACAACTAACCTAAAAAGGCTGTAAAGGGAAACCAGGTAATCAAGGTCAAGAACTAACTGGTGTCCAAGGAAGAAGAATCTTCCAGAGAAAAAGGGAGATCAAGGTCTGTCCAGGCTAGGGGGAAAGGAGGGAGGGGCTAAGAAAGAAGCAGAGAAGACAACTAACATGGAACGTTATGGTAGGTACATAACTTCTAAATGTTAAGTTGTCAATCTCGCCTTCATTCTTGCTGGATGGGACCGTGTCCCTAGCACCTCTATCCTGGGTGGCTCAATGGAACAGACTCTTGAGAACTGTGGAACCAAAGCTTGCCCTGTCCCTGGAGGCCAAATCCAATTTGTAATGAGAAACGAAGGTATGAGGAGTGGCCCAAGTGGCTGCTACACAAATAGTATCTAAGGGTAGCCTAGACTGAAAAGCTGTAGAAGTGGCTAGACCTCTTGTGGAATGTGCTTTAGGTTTTGAGCTCAGATGTTTGCCCCTAAGCTGATAAATGTAAGAAATGGTGGATGATAGCCATCTGGATAAGGTCACTTTAGAAACAGGGAGACCTTTTTTATTTTCAGCATAAGAAAGGAAGAGCTGATCAGACTTCCTAAATTGCTTCGTTCTGTCCAAGTAATATCTGAGTTGGCGGTGAACATCTAGGTAATGTAATTTTTGTTCCGCCCTGTTAGAATAATTTGGAAAAAATACAGGAAGATCAATGGATTGGTTTAAATTTGTCTTAGAAGCAACCTTGGGCAAAAAAAGATGGATTGGTTCTCAAGGATACTCTGTCCTTGTGGAAGACCAAATAAGGGGGACGAACAGAGAGGGCATGAAGTTCAGACATTCTTCTAGCCGAGGTAATGGCGACAAGAAAAAGTGTCTTCTAAGAAAGAAACTTTAATGAACATGAAGCAGCCGGCTCGAAAGGGGGAAGTATCATGGATGTCAGCACTAAATTTAGGTCCCACTGTGGTGGAGGATCCCTAACAGGGGGCTTAAGAAGGAACACTCCTTTGAGAAAGGCTTTACAAAGTTTGTGGGACATAATGTTGTGGTCTGCAAATCTGACATGAAAGTTCGAGATTGCTGCCAACTGAACTTTGACTGTGGAAGACGAAGAACCTGAGTGAAAAATTTCCGCTAGAAAATCCAAGACTGACTGAATAGGGGCAGTAAATGGATCTATGTTCTTAGATTTTGCCCAAAGGGAGAAGCGTTTCCACTTGCTAGAGTAAATCCTCCTGGTAGAGGACTTAAGAGAAGCTACTATGATGATTCTAACGGGGTAAGAGATCATAGGAAGCCTGGCTAAGGAAGGAAGTGGAGCAACCAAGCTGTGAGGTTGAGGGAAGGAACGGACCGGTGCAGTTGACCCGACTGGTGGGTCAGAAGATCTGGAGCTGGGTCCAGATGCCAAGGCTGCACCAAGAGATGGCGATGAAGGAACGGGAACCAAATTTGTCGAGGCCAGTAAGGGGCAATGAGAATCATTTTGGCTCTCAAAACGGTAGCTTTCTGGAGTACCTGTGGTATCAATGGAAAGGGAGGAAAAGCATAAAGGAGTCCCCGGGGCCAATCTTGGGTAAGAGCATCTCTGGGGGGATGGCCTGGAAGTGGGAAGAGAGAGAAGTCTGGGCATTTGCTGTTTTGAGGTGTAGCAAAAAGATCGCAGCATGGGCGGCCCCACTTCTGAAAAATCTCCTCCACTATGGATTGCTTGAGACACCACTTCTGAGGCATGAGTATAGCTCTGCTCAATCTGTCCGCTATTATGTTGGTTTTCCCAGGGATATGCGTTGCTACCAGAAACCGATGAGAGGAGATCGCCCATTGCCAAAGTCTGATAGCCTCTCGACACAAGGGATAGGACTTGGTTTCGCCCTGCTTGTTGATGTACCACACCACGGACATGTTGTCCGTGTGAACTGCAACAGTTCCTAAGGGAAGAAAGTCGTTGAGGGCTTGCAATGTTAAAAGCATTGCTCTCATCTCTAGGACATTTATGTGCAGGTGGTATTCGAACGGTTGCCACGTGCCATGAACCATCCTGCCCTGATAATGCCCCCCCCCACCCGATCAGGGAGGCATCCGAAGTGACCGTGGCTACTGGGGCCGGGCTACCCTGATGGACTAGAGGAGAGGAAATCCACCAGGATAGATGGTTCTTGCAGGTCTGTGTCACCAGGATCTTGTGACGCATGGGAAGCTGCTGGAAGGACCATTGTGTGAACAACATCCATTGTAGGAGACACATGTAAAAACGGGCCAGAGGAAGAAGTGTGATGGCAGCCGCCATGAGGCCCAACACTTTCAGGACCAACCTGGCTTGTACCCTTTTGCTGGCAAGGATGATCCGAACGTGGTTTTGGATATCTAGGATTCTCTGACTTGTTAGGTTTACTGACATCCGAGTAGTGTCTAGATTTGCGCCTATAAAGGTAATAGATTGGCAGGGCGAAAAGGAGGACTTTTCGAAGTTGACCGAAATTCCCAACTGACTGCAGAGACTTAGGGTGTAATCTCTGGCTTGGAGAAGTTGATGCCTGGTGGTGGCTGAGAGGAGCCAGTCGTCGAGATACGGAAACACCTGGAATCCTTGACATCTCAGGTGAGCCGTGACCACTGCCATGCATTTGGTGAACACTCTGGGGGCTATAGTGAGACCAAAGGGTAGGGCTCTGAATTGAAAATGACTGGTCCCCAGCCGAAAGCGGAGAAACCTTCTGGAGCGTCTGTGGATTTTTATGTGATAGTACTCATCCTGAAGGTCTATGGAGCACATCCAGTTGTCTTTGCCCAGAAAAGGCAAAATCGATTGAAGTGTGACCATCCGAAATCTCATCTTTTTGACAGACTTGTTGAGCCTGCTGAGGTCTAATATTGGTCTCCAGTCTCCCATCTTTTTGGGAACCAAAAAGAACCTTGAGTAGATTCCGGACTCTAAATGGTCTGTTGGAACTGGCTGGATGGCCCTTTTTTCTAGAAGCTTTGAAACCTCTAGTTTTGCAATTTCCCTTAGACCGGGTGGAACGTCTGGAAGGGAACTTGTCTGAGGGAAGGGGCTTTCCTCGAAAGGAATCTTGTAACCCTCGGATATGATAGACTGTACCCATCTGTCTTGAGAGAGGGAAAACCAGGCTTCTGGGTACAGCGACAATCTCCCCCCCGACTGCCTCCAAGGGTGGACAGTCGGGCAACACCTCAGGGATGCTGGAAGGGCATGTCAGAGAGAGGCTCTCTACTGCCCTGGTTCTGCGGACCCCCTCTGCCCCTAGGGCGGCGTCTATTGTTATTACCCCCTCTGCCTCTGGGGGTAAACTGACCACGTGCGTCCGGCGCGACTCCCTGAGATTTTCGGAACCACATCTTCCCTCCCTTCTGACCTTTGGGATAAGGCCTAGAAGGGGTGGAGAAACTGACTCCTACGGCAGAAAGAGTCTTGCCGTCTTGCTCACACCTGGTCAAAGTGTCTTTCACCTGAGGGCCAAACAATGTTGACCCATCAAAGGGAGAGTTTGTGAAGGATGCCTTAAAGGAGTCTGCAAAATTACAGAGCCGCATCCAGGACTGACGTCCGAGAGCCACTCCTGTGCCTGCAGCTCTACTCTCCCCATCGGCTGCATAAGAAATGAGCTGCATGGAGGAGTTGGTTATGGAATTAAGGATTCCCAGCTGAGAGGCAATCTTTTCCTGAGCCCCTGCTGCTGAAGGATCCTGTACTACTTCACCTAATTCTTTAAGGATGTCCCTTTGAAGTCTGGTGAAGTGACATAAATAATTCAGCGAACGCATAGCAAAGGTCGCTGAGGAAAACATCCGCTTACCATACCTGTCCATGGTCCTAGACTCCTTGTTAGGAGGATGGACTGGTACGGAAGGATCTGCAAGTTCCTTCTTGGTGGCGGCCGCCACCACCATGGCATCAACCGGGACACCTTTAGTAAGAAACTGCTTTTCAGCGGGGGCCGTAATAAATTTTGAAGGTCTCCTGGGGACTGGTTCCACCGAATCAGGAGATGCCCATGCCTTTCGAGCTATGACCTCCATGAGAGGGTCGAAAGGCGGAGACACCCAGGAGGTGGAGGGTCAAGATCCAAAAGCCTCCAGGTATACCGATTCATCCTCGGAGGGGTTAATGGAGGGCCAGGTCCCCCTCTGTTTCAGGAGCTCAAGGATGTCTGAAAAGTAGACATCCTCAGAGGGGGATCTTGGGGACCCCTCCGACCCATCCAAATCGGTATCCGATGTTGTAGACTCAGGGGAGTCTAAGTGCTTCCTCTTGAAGGTCCTTATGTGGGGGTTCACCTGAAGGATCAGGAGAAACCTCGGAAGAGGAAGTTCTTCCCAATGGGGAGACCTGGGGCGATGGATCTCTGGGTCCGGGAGCAAGAGAGCGGGAAGAGGTATCTACAGGCACCGTAGAGGGAGGAGCTAAAGGAACCGACTGCTGACTGAGCTCAGGGGCTAGCACACTCCTCATCACCTCCCAGGGAGGGCCGAGAGATCCCGCTCTGAAGAAACAGGGATCCCTGGTCCCACCGAGCGGGAAGGCTCCGAAGCAGATGTCGGGGCCGAGCTCACCAAGGCCGAAGCTCCGAGAGGGAGAACTGGGTCGGACAAGGGTCCGATGCCACTCGCCCCCTCGGAACTGACCAGGGAAGCCAGACGCCCGGACCCCTCCAAGGACGTTCTCAAGGAGGAGATAGGAGTCGAGGACGACGGAGCCGAAAGGTGTGGTATTGGCTCCGAAGCAGCAACAGTCACGGTACCAATAATCTCCGGCTCCGAACTCTGTAGGAGAGTCGAAGGAGGAATTTCAGGAGGGTGTAGAATAGCGGTCGTCTGTTGAGACGGGCTATGGAGCATTTGCGCTAGTGCCTGTGATTCTAATAGCCTACTCACCACTCTCTCCAAGTCATGGTCTGATAGCCTGGAAGACCTCGATGATCGGCTCCGATGGCTCCGCTCCGAAAGCAGGGGGGAGGCTGGAGCCGAGTGTATAGATTCCAAAGAAGGAGATCTAGACCTCTTTTTGGACGGAGCCATCGGAGCCAAAGAAACCTCGGCTCCAGGCGGAGCCGACGACTTGTCGGCTCCGAGTGGAGACAAAGATATCTTAGCTCTAGCTGGAGCCAAGACATGCTTCGACGCTAGGGTGTCGGCTCCAGCCGGAGCAGATACTGAAGCTTCCAACAAGGAAAGATCGGCTCCGGACGGAACCAATGTCGACTCCGGCGGAGTCGGAACCAAGACCACAGACTTGGACACCGAAGCCTGGGTCTTGGAAGGCTTAGAGGGCTTCCCAGAGCCGACCTTAGCCGGGGAGCTCTCAGGCTTAAGGAGACCCCGGAGGATCAATTTATTTCTACGTTCCTGCAGGACTCTCTGGCTAAAGGAATGACAGATAGCACAGGAGTCCTGCAGGTGTAGGGGTCCCAGGCAATAAATACAAGAAGTGTGACAGTCTGTCAGAGATATCTTCTGACAGCACGAGTCACACTTCTTGAAACCTGAGACCCTAGTATCTTTGGACATGTCTGAGTCCTAAAATACACACACACACACACACACACACACACACACACACACACACACACACACACACACACACACACACACACACACACACAATCAGACAGAAAGACACTAATAAACAAAAACAGAACTGTAAGACACAACACCCACACCCAAGGAAAATCCTGACAGGAACTGTAAGGGAGGGTAAGGCCTAAGGCCAAAAACACTAGAAACTTAAGAATAAGGGGTTGAGGATAAAGGGTATGGAGCTAAGTGAATAAGGATTCACTAAAAAGACTATAAAGAATAAAATTTAGGGAATTGGGTCTAAATTTCTTCACAAATAGCAATATAAAATCACTTACCAGGAGCTGGTAAAAAAGATGACCTCATTAGCGAAGCGGCAAATGAGATCTGGGTAATTACCGCCTTGCATCATGGGATATGGGGCTGCCTTGAGCTAGTAAAAGTGACTCTCGAGCTTAGCAAGTGCCGAGTCGGAGCAGGGGATCGGCTCCGAACCCATCCAGCAAGAATGAAGGCGAGATTGACAACTTAACATAGAGGATTTTTCCCAGTTTATTGAGATTCCAAACTGGGAACAGAGCTTGATTGTGGAATCTCTTGATTGAATTAGGCGATGCCTGATGGTGGTGGTCAGGAGCCAATCATCCAGGTATGGAAAGACTTGGATTTCCTGATGCCGCAAATGAGCTGTGACTACTGCCATGCATTTGGTCAACACCCGGGGAGCTGTGGTGAGACCAAAGGGCAGCGCCCGAAACTAGCAATGATCGGCTCCCAACCAGAAGCGTAGATAGCTCCTTGATGCTTTGTCCATCCTTATGAGGTAGCAGGCAACCTGGAGATCTATCGAGCACATCCAGCTGTCTCTCTCCAACAAAGGGAGTATGGATTGTAGAGTGACCATTCGGAACTTGGACTTCTTTACATGCTCATTTAACCTACTGAGGTCTAGGATGGGTCTCCAAGTCCCCTGTTCTTTTTGGAACTAAAAAGAACCTGGAGTATGTTCCAAATCCTGTCTGGTCTGTTGGGACCTTTTGGATGACTCTTTTTAATAGCAGCTTTTCTATCTCTATAGCCACTTGATCCCTGTGATTGGGTGGTACATCTGGGATCCTTTTGGGAGGGCGTGGAGGATGGGAAAAGGGTATAGAGTAACCTCTGGTAATGATGTCTTGTACCCACTTGTCTCGAGTGAGATTTAGCCAGGCTTCTGGGTACAAGGACAGGCAACCTCCGACCGGCTCCAGAGAAGCACAGTCGGGTTCCACATCAGGAACGCTGATAGGGGCGGTCACAAAAGGAATCGTGACCTCCCTGATTTTGTGGGCCTCCCCCTGCCTCTAGGGTGACATCTACCATTATTTCCTCCTGCCCTGCCTCTGAATGAGGAATCACCTTGTGTGTCCTGGAAAGGTCTCTGTGATTTCTTGAACCACATTTTGCCGCTCTTCTGACCTTTAGGGTAAGGTCTAGAAGGAACGGTAAAACGGACTCCCATGGCAGAGAGAGTCTTTCCTTCCTGCTCACACCTGGTGAGGGTATCTTTCACCTTGTGTCCAAAAAGACAGGATCCGTCCACGGGAGAATTGGTGAATGTAGACTTGAAAGGCTCAGCAAAGTTGCACAGATGCATCCAGGAATGTCTCCTTAATGAGACTCATGAACCCGCCGCCCTACTCGCACCATCAGCTGCATATGAGATCAGTCGCATGGAGGAGTTAACCAATAGATGTGAGGGTAGCCAACTGAGCTGACACTGTAGATGGGACTGCTTCGGTCGAGGTACCCTGAAGAGTATCTCCTAATTCCTTTAGGAGATCTCTCTGAAGTCTCGGAAAATGGGATAGATAGTTCAGCGATCTGAGTGTAAAAGACGCTGAAGAGAAGATATGCTTCCCATACCTATCCATCGTTCGGGATTCCTTGTTAGGTGGATGGATACAAGAAGTCTCTGCCAGCTCCTTCTTAGTGGCCACCCCCACCACCATGGCATCAACAGGTAAACCCTTAGATAAAAACTCTTTGTCCTTACAGGCGGAGAGAAATTTATCCGGCCTCCTGGGGACTGGATCCACGGCATCGTGAGTCTGCCATGCCTTCTGACTCACGAGATCTAGCAATTCATCAAATGGAGGAGACACCCATGAAGCTGAGAATTGAGACCCAAAAGCCTTCAGGTACATTGACTCCTCATTGGAAGGGGCAACGGTGGGCCAGCCGCCTCTCTGGCTGATGATCTCCAAAATGTCTGCAAAGGAGACATCTTCAGAGGACGACTTAGGGGAACCCCTCCGACATCGAGTTCAGTGTCAGATGTGACAGACTCATCAGGGGAGTCTACATGCTTCCTCTTACATGATCTGGGGGCTCCTCAGTGGGGTCTTCTGGGGAGGTCTTGGAAGATCGGGGACCACCCAAACGAGGGTCCTGAAGCTGTGAGTCTCTACCATCCCGTGGGAGAGAGGATGCTGAGACCGTAGTCGGCGCTTGAGGGAGTATAGCATTGGTACTCCTACGTGGTACGGATGAACTATCCAACATGCTCCTCATCTTCACGAAAACCGATTCCTCCGGCTCCGAATGATGCCCAGGCTTCAAGGCGAGCATAGGCGCCGATGGCTCCAAAGGAAATCAGCTCAGAGAATGATGTAGGGTCCAACCTCACTCAGGCCGACGCACCAAGAGGAAGACTCGGCACCGAAGAGGTTCGGTTCCAAATGTCCCCCTCGGGCCCGACCGAAGATCTTCGGACCCTAGACACTTCAGATGGCGCCGACAGTGTCGGAGTGGGGCTTTGCTCCGGGACAACCACCCGGGGTGCTGGAGCCAAGGATACCACTATAGTCGGTACCGACAGCATCGGCTCCAAAGGCCCAATCTGGGTTGGAGGAGGAAAAAGAGCAGGGTCGGTAACAGGAATTGGCTCAGAGATAGAAGTGGTCGGAGCCGATAAAAATTTCGGCAAGGCCGAAGACTTAAGGAGTCTGAGCACCACTCTGTCGATGTCTTCTTCAGAAAAGTTCCTGGAGGATCTGGAGGACAGTGTTGGAGACCTCGCTCTCTGTAAAATAGGTGATTTTAAAGTAGGGGAGACTGGTGGATTGTCTGTTGACCGGCTCCAAAGAGGACTGCTGGTGATCGGCACCGAAGCACTGGGTGCCGACACTGCAATGTCCATGTCCAGAATCTCGATCGGCTCTGAGGACAGTGGAGCTGAAGAGACAGAGACCATCTCCGATTTAGATAACTTCTGTGGAGGTTCAGACACAGAAGTTGAGGCTGGAGAAGGCATTTGGAGGTCTTGCCCTTATCTTTACTGGACGAATGTGACCTAGCAGAGGAGTACGAGCTGGCTAGGTCTTCTTCAAAAGAAGGTTTTAACAATCCTTTTAAAATCAACTTATTCTTCCATTCCTAGAGCATTCTAGAACTAAAGGAATGGCAAAAGAGACAAGTCTCTTGAAGATGTATGGCCCCTGAACAGTACACACAGACGCTATGTCCATCAGTGATGGACATTTTTTGACACCATTTAGTACACTTTTTAAATCCTGACTGTTTATGCTCTTTATGTTCTTTAGACATAATGGCAGTCTCAATAGGCAATTGAAGAGAACTAAACCAACACACTCACTCAACAAGAGAGGAACTAGATCCTCTAACTTAAACAGATCTAGCCCTATTTCTCACAACAAACCACCAGGGAAGTTTTACTAGGTTCTCTAACTTAAACGAACCTAGTGTAAAGGAAAGGGAAACAGACTAATACCTCTAAGTAAAACGGTATAGTAAAATGCACACACTCACGGGAACACACACAAAAAAGGCCAACAGGTCCAAAACGTTATAGCAGAAAAGTCAAATCCAGGAAAAAGTCAAGTCTGGTTTAAATTGACACCATCAGTTTTCACAATAAGGCTAACAGCAATAAGAAAAGCACTTCACAAGAAGTTAAAAAACTTCTAACAATCAGAATAATAAAGAACTAAATCACTTAGCCACATCCAACCAAAACAAGCTTCCGAATGAAGACGCGGCAAACGAGATCTGGGGAATGTGCTCATGCATCGTGGGATACCTATTAGCCACGAGCCAATTAGAAGTTTTCAGGCTTTTTAAGTGGCCGAGTCGGAGCAGAGGATCGGCTCCGAACCCACATGTAATAATGGAGGTGAGATAGGACTACATAACATAGGCTCTGTTTCTCGTAATTACGTTGAAAAGTCTTCCAAGGTAAATACGACCTTCTGATTTAGTATGGAACCATACTTCTAAACCTTAAAGCAAGAAATCAGTGGGACATAGGCCCAAAAATAGTTATACATCACAGACACCACTGAAACAACTGTAGCTGCAAACATTATACATCACTTATACTCTTTCTATCCCGTCATTGTCAGTTAAGCATTATATGGCTCATTCAATCCTGCCTTCTTTTGCAACAAAGAAAACCATGTTTTGAAATGATAAATGCATTAAAAATAATAAATAAAACACATTGCATCCACATCCTGCAACTTCCTACCTGCAAACAACCACAGAGCTTTCACTGAAACTAGAGCTGCTTATTTCCCCAGAATGACAGCTCTCCGCAATGAAGTCTAATGGTATACAATCTACCAGGATCTGGACTACCTAACATAAATTAAATTATGGCCTGCAAATTGCAAGTGGACTTTGTTTAATTAAACTATATTTCTAAGCCTATTTACTGCATCTTTTCAGTAACATCCCAATATCTATTTCCAGGTCACTTTACAAGACATTGGCAGTAGCAGACTTGGCATCCCCCAGATCCCTATAGGACCACACTCATACTGCTAGCATTGTTCATTAAATGTAAATAGCCATCCTCTGCAAATGGCAAGAAGCTACGTCTTAAAAAATATACTTCTGGCATGCCTAGTACCCAAGTATCAGATTTTGAAACAAAGAAACATTCTCCACAGTCCGCAAGTCTCTGCCTTTAATAATCATCTACTTTTGCAGCCCTCTCAACACAAACACACACTCTCTCACACACATACACACACACACACACACTAAAACTCCCAACATTTAAAAAATGACATTGTACCCACCTGATTTGCCAGCATTGATGATCCACCAAAGCTATGTTTATTGTTATCCAACCTGCCATTGCTTAGAACCTACCAATGACAAAACAGTACTGGGTGCTTTTTTTTTCTTTGTCACAAAAAACAATACAACTTTATATGCTACAGTCCCACAAAGTCCATCCACTACTGACCCTTAACCCTAGGCTGCTGTCCCATTCCTACTCCCTGGAACTGCATTACCTTGGATGACTACTTTTATTTCCTAAGCAAGAGACACAAATTGGAAGATGAGGCGAAAATCCATACAGCTGAGAGGTATGACTTCATATTGAATACAAAACTCTCTCTGTCAGGAAAGCCGCAATTTAATGTGCAATATATTTGTGAGCTAACTTATTTGTGTTCAGTAGGTAGATTGATCGTCGTTAACTTCTGTGCATGTGTCTCTCTCTGTCATGCGCACACACACACACACACACACACACACACACACACACTCTTCTTTCACATAGACAAACATTCTGCTTTCATGCATGCACTCACTCAAACACTCTGTACTTACCAGTTAACACAGGTAAGTGCTGTCCCTTTCCAAGGCAACGGCAGCAAATACATACACGAGTCCCTCTTCAGCAAGAACACCCACACACTGATTCTTTGGCACGAAATAAAGGCGTGAACACACAGATCCTTCTTTGGCGCAAAAAATCAACACTAGAAGGGTGCATTGGCACATGCATACACTGATATTAGAATTACATGCCACGAGCATGAAAAACACAAAACAAAAAATGTGTTTTGGGGCATGTGTACATTGATGTTGCAGTTAGAGGTCAGGGGCTGCATGTGGCCTACGGGCTGGACACGTCTGCTCTAGACCCAGTCAGACATGCAATCTTAGAGTACGAACTCTGCTTTGGGGTAAAAACACAAACTGATTGACAATGTGCAGGTGAGCTCCTATAAACCCCAAGACTTGAAATGGTTGAAGGTGGGACCTGGAGAGATTGACTGTGATCCCTAGGAATGGGCATAACTGGAGATGCTTCTTTAGTGCAGAAAAGTACAGTTGTGTACACTTACCAAAAATGTAGATGTTAGAGTGTATTCACTGTTGCAGTCATCACACTTGGGTTATCTGCCTGCAGGTAGTCCTCAGTTGGCCCAAATACCAGAGACTTAGTATTTCTGCATCAGATGCGGTCACTTCTTCCATGACGTCAGGTTGTCGGGGGCATAAAAACAGGCAGCCAATGCAGTTACATCAGTTTTTCTTGCCCAAAATGTCAGGAGCCCCCAAACAGGGAGCTAGAATATGGTGGGGAAAACACCACCAGTAAAAAGTAAATATCAATACCAGTAGGAATAGCCATAGAGAGGAGAGATAAAGAGATGGAGAAAACCAGGGGGATGGAGGGATGGAAACTAGGACTGCAACAGTGAATACACTCGAACATCTACATTTATGGTAAGTGTACACAACTGTACTATGTTCTTCATGTTTCACTGTTGCAATCATCACACTTGGGTTGATTCCCAAAGCTGAGGAAGGGTGGAGGCAGTCAAGAAGAGATAGGGCTGGCTAGTAGGCCTTGCAAGACTGCTGTAGCAAATCCTGCCCTGGATTTGTAAAAGATAGGCCGGTGGTAATGCTTGGTGAAGGTGTGTACAGAACTCCAGATAGCAGCTTCCAGTATGTCCCTGGTACGGACTCCCCTGGGAAATGCTGTAGAAGTAGCCCTAGTGGAATGTGTTCTGACCCCCTGAGGTGTTGGTTTTCCATGGTGCTTGTAGCAGAAATGGATGCAGTGTGATCTCCATTTGAAAATGGTTTGTTTTGAAATGGCCTTGCCCTCTGCCCCTGTTGCAAAGCTGACTAGCAGCTGGTCAGACTTTCTGAAAGGCTTAGTCCCATCAAGGTAGAACCTGAGCTGTTTGTGCACGTCCAAAGAGTACAGCATCCTTTCCCCTTTATTTGGAGTATTAGGGAAGAAGATTGGCAAATGGATGGATTGGTTGAGAGCCACACTGGACACCACTATAGGCATAAAGGAAGGGTTAGCCCTGAGGGAAATCCTGTCAGCATGAAAAAACAATGAAAGGTTCCCAGCCATCAGTGCATGTAACTCAGACACTCTTCTAGCTGAAGTGATGGCTAGAAGCAAAGCTGTTTTCCAAGAGAGGAATTTTAACTCTGCTGAAGCGGCAGGTTCAAAAGGGAAAGCGTGAGCTTTTCCAGTACAAAGTTAAGGTCCCAGGCAGGGGTGGGTGCTCTCCTTGGTGGCCTTAAGTTGTTTGCCCTTCTCAGGGAATGTTTGATGATAGGGTGAGAGAACAGAGGTGGCTCAGTATTGTAATGAGCCGAGATGGCAGAAGCATGGATCTTAACAGAGGAGAAGGATATGCCTCTCTGGAGTAGTTCTACTAGGTAATCCAGGATTAGAGATAAGGGCAGTGCTGTGTCTTTTCCTTTAGACTGAATCCAAGAACACCACCTTTTTCACTTTTCAGCATAGGATTTCCTAGTACTGGGCCTTCTGGATTCAAGGATGACATCCAGCAGCTGTTTGCTTAGGGTTTCTGGTGGAGTATTTAAGGAATAAGCCAAGGTGCAAGACTTAGAATATGCAATTTTGGATGTAAAATCTGTCCCTCCTGCTGAGAAAGCAGGTTTGGGGTCTGGTGTAGGTGCCAGGGTGGCACCGTTTGTCAGGCTGTGCAAGAGTGGGTACCAGTGCTGGCGTGGCCAGTCCGGGGCAATCACAACTGTCCTTGGTCTTTCTTGTTTTATCCTGAGTAATACTTTTGAGAGAAGGGGCAGAGGGGGGAAGGCACAGACTGAGAAGTTTTCCCATTGAAAGAATAGGGCATCCACCTTCCAGGCCCTGCTGTGAGGGTTCCTGGTGCAGAATTTGCTTAACTGGTGGTTGTCAGGGGAGGCAAAGAGATCCACCTCTGGGGTCCCCCATTTCTGGATCAGAAGGTTGAAGGTGCTGGGCTCCAATTTCCACTCGTATGGGTTTATGAGATTTCTGCTTAAGTCATCTGCCAGTGAGTTTTGTTTGCCTGGCAGGAATTTAGCTTGCAGATGGATTTGGTTGTCCAAGGCCATGTTCCACAGAGCCATGGCTAACCTGCAGAGTGAGTAAGAATGGGTACTCCCCTACTTGTTGATGTACCACATAACTGTAGTGTTGTCTGTTTTTATCAGCAGTTGTCCTGGAAAGAGTAGGTATCTGAAAGCTGTCAGGGCATTCTGTACAGCTAGTATTTGTTTTTGGTTGATGTGCATGAGAATTTGACTTGGGCTCCAGTGGCCCCGAATACACTTGCCAGCCATGTGAGCCCCCCATGCATGGTCTGATGCATCTGTGGTCAGGGTCTGGGTGGCGTGGGGTTGAGTAAAAGGCAGTCTCTTGTTGTGGTTGCATGCTTCTGCCCATCAAAGGAACTCTGTCCTTAGACAAGGTATGATAGGAATGACTGTTTCCAGGTCCTGAGAATGTTGTCCTCATATGCATTTTTGCATATGGAATTAGCAGAATACATGAGGCCATGAACCCTAGGGCTTGCAGTATTTTTCTTGCAGAAAGCTGGGTTCTGGTGGCCATTTGTTTGAAGTAGTCTGTCAGATAGACCTGTTTGCCTGAAGTGAGGAAAGTCATCTGGGAAGTTGTGTCCAAGCTTGCTCCCAGGAATACAATCTTTTGACTGGGTACCAGTTGTGATTTATTTTCGTTGGTGTACCCCGTTGAAGTGAGAAGGCTTTTTAAATGCCAGGTGCTGAAGCAGCAATTCCTGACTGTCCACCTGAATCAAGCAGTCGTCCAAGTATGGGTAAATTTGGATGTTTCTCTGCCTGCAGTATACAATGGCTGGAGCCAGGCATTTTGTGAATACCCTGGGTGTAGTAGATAAGCCAAACGGAAGTGCAGAGATCTGATAATGCATACACCCTGCCCCAAAATATAGATACTTCCTGCATGACTCCCTTATGGGGATGTGCAGATAGGCTTTTTTTAAGTCTAGGTTGACTAACCAGGCATCCTTGGCTAACATGGGGAGAAGCTGTTGCAGGGTAAGTATCTTGAATTTTGGTACCACCGAGAAGGTGTTGAGAATTGAAAGATCTAGGATTGGGCACCAAGAGCCCTCTTTTCCTGGGTACCAGGAATAGTCTGGAGTAGAATCCTTGACCCCTTTGTTCTACTGGAACAGGCTGAATAGCTCTGATATTGAGCAGGGAAAGAACTTGGTTTTGAGCCTCTGCCCACTGGTTTGGAGGAAGGTCTGGAAAGCCGCTTGGGGTTAGCAGTGAATAGAAATTTGTACCCCTGGGATACAATGTTGAGGACCCACCGGTCCTGAGTGATGGACATCCAGTTTTTTGCATGGAAGGACAAGTTTTCTTCCTAGGGGCACAAGCAATTGTGCAGGGCTAGGAAGTAGAGTTGGGAAGTCATTGTGAGCTTTTTCCATAAGGAGGGGACTTACCACTCCCTGCTTTAGAGGTTGGGGCACTCCATTGCTTAGATCTCTGCATACCTTGAGACTGTAGTCTGGGTGGTCAGTTTCCCCTGGATCTTGTTTGGGAAGGCCTGGAAAGGACTGGAAAGCACCAGTGTTTTGAAGGGCAATGCCTACTGAATCTAGGGGGTTGCAGTTGTAGGAAATCTTTAACAGTCTGCAAAGATTTAGCTTTTTCTTCCATCTTTTTAAGAACCTCTTCTGCTTTGGTGCCAAACAAACAATCCTTATTCAAAGGAGCGTCTAGTAATTCAGATCTGACATGATCTGGCAAGGTCTGCTCCTTCAGCCAAGCATGTCTTCTCATTACAGAGCCAGTGACTGCTGCCTTGTAAGATGCTTCTAGGGCATCAAAGCCACACTGCAAAGTATGCTTACTAACTTGGTTTGCAGAGTGCATAAGCTCCTGCAATTCTTTATTTTCTGCACAATCTGGAAAAGTTACCACTTTTGTTTAATAAGTTCCATAACATGTTGCTGGTATTTCATCATGTGAAACTGGCAATTCAATGCCCTGACAGCAAGAGTTGCAGAGATATATACCTTCTTACCCCATCTGTCCAAAGCTCTGGAATCCCTGTCCGAAGGGGGTGGGATTTTTGGCTGTAGTAGCCTAA
Source organism: Protopterus annectens (assembly GCF_019279795.1). Classification (NCBI taxonomy): domain Eukaryota; kingdom Metazoa; phylum Chordata; order Ceratodontiformes; family Protopteridae; genus Protopterus; species Protopterus annectens. The sequence continues at coordinate 404,451,896 of NC_056745.1, forward strand.
ATACCTTTAGGCTCCTGGGAAATGACCTCTGGATCAGCAGTAGGATTTTTGAAAAGAAACTTGTGAGTATCAGGTACTCTGTAGTACCTGTCAGGTTTCCTAGGGGCAGGAGGGTAAGATGTCAGAAGTTAGACTGGATTCCATAAAAACATCATCCACAATATCCAGGACTAGGGATATAGCTACAGGCCTGTGCTGAAGCAACTGTAAAAATTCTCAGAGTCTCTTTTTGGATTGAGGGCAGTCTTGGCATTCCCAATGGAAATAATCTCAAAGTATGCAAGGTTTCACCAAAAGAAAAATCCTGTGGAGGGGAGGCAGAGGGAATGGATTCCTCTGCATCTGAATCCTTATAGGCAGATAAGGGCATGTCTTCATAATCAGAAAGGTCAGAGTTATCGGATTCTTGGTCTGTAGAACCAGAAGGGGACTGGATTCTTTGTCTCTTTGCAGGGGAAGGCTGGCTTCCCCTAATCAGTGTAATAAGGTCTTCAGCCATTCTAAGCATTTGTTTTTGTGGCATGGGTGCCTGAGCATGCGCTTTGGTCATCAGTTTTCTAGGCGTAGTGTGTACTCTGGGCCTAAGAAACTCGGTAGTTTTGGTTAAAAAAGAAGTTGGTTTAATTCGAACATTGGTAGGATGAAAAACTCGCTCAGAAGCCAGTGCCTGCACAGCGGTTCCGGACCCATCCAAGATAGAGACATCTGTTGGTTCCATAGTCAAAGAAGCATCTCGCAGCATACTGGACTCCAAATAGGTCTCAGCAGAGGCCTGTGAATCCATAGAAGCGGGTATCAGGGGCTGCAAAGGTGCCTCACTGAGTACCGGTGGACTGGGGACTAGCTTAACGGAAGTGTTGATGGCAGTTTTGGACCAATGCAGTCTGTCTCTGTCTTTATCATTACGTTTTTTCAGAAGATCAGTAGTCAGATGGCTTACAGAAGCCATTTCAGAATATGGAGATCGAGAGTGAAAGAATTTAGTGACAAAGACAGCCTGACGACGAATGGTTCGGGTATTAACTGTACTTTTTGTGCCTTGTTATGTGCACTTACCAAAATGTAGATGTTCGAGTGTATTCACTGTTGCAGTCATCAGATTTGGGTTATCTGCTTGCAGTAGCCCTCAGTCAGCCTGATTATCAAAGTCTTGGGTCCTGCATCAGTTGCTGTCTCATCTTCTGTGACATCAGGTAGTCAGGGGTATAAAGCATGCAGCCAATGACATTACATCAGTTTTTCTTGCCCGAGATGTCAGGTGCCCCCTTTAATGGGAAGCAATAATACATATATATATATATATATATATATATATATATATATATATATATATATGGGTCTACTTCATTTCACCTAACTTCCAATTCACTGACTCCCATTTGACTGAGACCAAATGACTGAAATTTCATTTGACTGACACTTCATTTCACTGACACTTCATTTGACTGACAAGTATTATTAGCAAGAAAATGGAATATGCCCCCTTCCCCACTGTAGTGCGACCTTGGAGTTAGAATATATAGTTGGGGGGTGTGGGGGGGGCACAGCCCCCCACAACGGGGGTGTGGGGGTGAAGCCCCCCACTTTTCTTTTACTAAGCAATATTATATCAAAACTTAACAATATCATATGAAATGAAGTGGGGGCTGCGCCCCCCACACCCCCCCAACTATATATTCTAACTCCAGGGTCGCACTACAGTGGGGAAGGGGGCATATTCCATTTTCTTGCTAATAATACTTGTCAGTCAAATGAACTGTCAGTGAAATGAAGTGTCAGTCAAATGAAATTTCAGTGAAATGGGGTCAGTGAAATGAAAGTCAGTGAATTGGAAGTTAGGTGAAATGAAGTAGACCCATATATATATATATATTTATATATATATATATATATATATATATATATATATATGACTATCATTTCATCGAAGTTCATTTCATCTAAGTTCATTCCATCGAAAGTTAAAAGCATTTGCCCCTTCCCCAATGTTGTGCACCCTGGAGTTGATATATATAGTTAGGGGTGTGGTAAGCCCCCACCTAAAATGCTTTTCATGTAATGAACTTTCGATGGAATGAACTTTAGATGAAATGAACTTTAGATGAAAAATAAATAAAGATATATATATATATATATATATATATATATATATATATATATACACATATATATAAAAATAAATAAAGATATATATATATACACACATATATATATATATATATATATATATATATACATATATATATATATATATATATATATATATATATATATATATATACATATATATATATATATATATATATATATATATATATATATATACATATATACACATATATATATATATATATATATATATATATATATATATATATATATATATATATATACATATATACACACACACACACACACACACACACACACACACACACACACACACAAGGTTATACCTCCAACAAAAAAGCAAATACACCAAAAAGCTTTTAAGTATAGTAAAGGAGAATAGAGGTATAGCCAAAAGAAGTCAAGGGGCTGGAGGGAGGGTAACCAGGACTGCAACAATGAATACACTCGAACATCTACATTTATGGTAAGTGTACACAACTGTACTATGTTCTTCGTGTTTCACTGTTGCAGTCATCACATTTGGGAAGATTCCCAAAGCTAAGGATGGAAGGAGGAATTTAGATAGCATTAGGACCAGCTATAAGGCCCTGCAAGACTGCAGTGGCAACGCCAGCTCTGGATTTAGAGAAAATTGGCAAATGGTAATGCTTGGAGAAACTATGTACAGAACTCCAGGTACCAGCTTCTAGGATGTCTCTGGTAGGGACACCTCTAAGAAAGGCTGCAGAGGTAGATGCAGCCCTGGTTGAATGGGGTCTCATCCCCTGTGAGATAGGTTTCCATGGTGCTTATAGCAGAAATTAATGCAATGGCCTATCCATTTAGAAATGGTTTGCTTTGAAATAGCCTCCCCTCTGCCCCTGCAGCAAATGCAACCAGCAGTTGTTCAGATCTCCTTAGAGGTTTAGTCCTATCCTAGTAAAATCTAAGTTGTCTGTGCACATCTACAGAGTGCAATATCCGTTCCCCTTTGTTTTGTGGATTAGAAAAGAATGTTGGCAAATGAATGGACTGATTAAGAGCCACACTGGAAACCACCTTGGGCATGAAAGAGGTATTGGTCCAAAAGGACACCCTGTCCGCATGAAAGATGATGAAAGGCTCCACTGCCATAATGGACTGTAATTCAGATATCCTTCTTGCTGAAGTGACTGCTAAAAGGAAAGCTGTTTTCCAAGAAAAGAATTTTAACTCTGCAGTTGCAGGTGGCTCAAAAGGAGGAAGGGTGAGTTTTTCCAAAAAAACCCAAAATTAAGGTCCCAGGCTCGAGTTGGGGCTCTTCTGGGTGGTCTTAAGTTTTTGGCCCTTCTGAGGGACTGCGTGAGCAGTGGGTGAGAAGAGAGGGGTGATTCTGTGTTGTAATGAGCTGAAATGGCTGAGGCGTGAATTCTGATGGAGGAAAAGGAAAGGCCCTTGTGAAGCATCTCTGTTAATTATTGAAGAATCTGAGGTAAATTGGGCGCTGCTGTGGCCATCCCTTGAGTTTGGTTCCAGGCACAGAATCTTTTCCATTTTTCACCATAAGATTTTCTAGTACTAGGTCTCCTTGCCTCCACAATGACATCCAACACTTGTTTACTGAGGGATGGTAATGGAGAGATTAGGTAATTAGCCAGGCTGCCAGGTTCAGTGTTTGAAGATGGGGGTGCAGAATCTGGCTCTCCTGCTGAGACAGCAGGGCAGGGGTCTGAGGTAGGTGCCATGGGGCCAGCTGTGACACACTGCGCAAAAGGGGGTACCAGTGTTGGCGTGGCCAGTCTGGTGCAATCAGTATCATCCTTGGGTTTGTCCTGTTTGATCTTTAGTGGTACTTTGGAGAGGCACAGGAGGAAAGGCATAAACTAATAGATTTTTCCAGCTGAAGGACAAAGCATCCACTTTCTAAGCTTCTTTGTGGGGAGTCCTTGTGCAGAATTTGTCCAAGTGGCAGTTCTGGGGGGAGGCAAACAGGTCTATGTCTGGGATCCCCCATTTGTTGATTAACATGTTGAAAAGCTTTGGTTCCAGTTTCCACTCGTGTGGGCCCATGACATTTCTGCTTAGTTCGTCTGCCAGTGTATTTAGTTTTCCTGGCAGGAATTGAGCCTGTAGATGAACTTGGTAGGTCAAGGCTGTGTTCCACAGAGCCATGGCTAGTCTGCAGAGGGGGTAAGAATGGGTTTCTCCCTGCTTGTTTATGTACCACATAACAGTGGTGTTGTCAGTCTTTACCATTAATTGTCCTGGAAAACTGCGGTCCTTGAAGGCTGTCAGAGCATTCTGTACAGCTAACATTTCTTTTTGATTGATATGCAGGTGCATTTGACTTGGGTTCTATTTGCCCTGAATGCACTTCCCTGCCAGGTGAGCCCCCATCCATAGTCTGATGCGTCTGTTGTTTGGGTGGCAGGGGGTAGAGTGAATGGTAGTCCCTTGTTTTGGTGGCAGGCCTCTGCCCACTAAAGGAATTCTAACCGTAGGCAAGGTATGATCGGAATCATTGCTTCTAGATCCTGAGAAAGTTGACACCATAGGCTTTTTAGACACCATTGTAGTTTCCTCATATGCAGTCTTACCATATGGAAATAGTAGAATGCACGAGGCCATGAACCCGAAGGCTTGCAGTATTTGCCTTGCAGAAAGCAGAGTTTTGTGGCCACTAGTTTGAAGCAAGTTGTCAAGTGAATTTGTTACTTTGGCGTGAGGAAAGCCATCTGGGAAGTTGTGTTCATGCTTGCTCCCAGGAAAATAATTTGTTGACAGGGTACCAGCTGTGATTTCTTTTCGTTTATGGTGTACCCCAGACAAGTTAACACCTTTAGTACAAATGCCAGATTCAGAAGTATGTCCTGGCTTTCTGCCTGAATTAGACAATCGTCCAGGTATGGTATATTTGAATATTTCTTTGCCTGCAAAATGCAATGACTGGAGCTTGGCACTTTGGCTTATCTACTGCGCCCACGGTATTCACAAAGGGCAGTGCAGAGAACTGACAGTGCATGCAGCCTGCTTTGAAGCATAGGTATTTTCTGCAAGATTCCCTGATTGGGATGTGTAGCTAGGTTTCCTTTAAATCCAGTGCTGCCAACCAGGCATCTTTGCCTATCATGGGAAGCAACTGGCGAAGAGTTAGCATCTTGAATTTTGGAATCACCAGAAAGATGTTTAGGATAGACAGGCCCAGGCTAGGACACCATGAGTTGTCTTTTCTGGGTACCAGGAAAAGTCTTGAGTAGAAACCTTGTCCCTTTTCCTCTTTTGGTACAGTCTGAATTGCCTTTAATCTTAAGCGAGACAGTACTTGCTTTTGAGCCTCTGCCCACTGATTTGTGAGTAGATCTGGCCATCTGTTTGGGGTTGGTAACGTGTGAAAGTGAAATCTGTATCCTTGGGGAAACTATGTTTAAAACTTATTTGTCCTAGGTAATGAGCTCCCAGTTTTTTGCTTGCGGAGCAATCCTTCCCCTAAAGGAGCAGTCAGTTGAGAAGTGCTTGGAAGTTTTAAAATTAAGTCATTGAGACAGCCTACCATAGAGGGGAGTCTTACTACTATCTGATTTGGAAGTGGGAGGCCCCCCACTGCTTAGCCCTATGTGTACCCTGGGACTGAAGCCTGGGTGTTCTGCTGGTTCTGGGTTTGAACTGAGAAGGCCTGGAGGAGGCAGGAAAGGACCAATTTTGTTGTGGGCCAATGCCTACTAAATCTAGGAGGCTGCACTTGTAAGAAATATTTAACAGTTTGCATAGATCTAGCTTTTTCCTCCACCTTTTTAAGAACAACTTCTGCTTTGTCACCAAACAGGTGGTCCTGATTTAAGGGAGCATCCAGCAATTTAGTTTTAACATGATCTGGGAAAGATTGCTCCTTAAGCCAAGCATGCCTTCTAAGCACAGACCTGGTGACAGCAGCCCTGCAAGAAGCCACTAGTGAATCAAAATCACATTGCAAAGTATGTTTTCCAACCTGTTCAGCAGAATGCGTTAAAATCTGGAAATCCTTATTTTCAGCACAATTAGGAATCAACATAATTTTCTGTTTAAGCAATCCAATACTTTAACATATGAAGCTGGCAATTTAAGGCCCTGTTGGCCAAGGTTGCAGAGGTATATACCTTCTTACCCAATCTATCCAGGGCCCTGGAATCTCTATCAGAGGGGTAGGATTTTTGGCAGTAGTAGCCTTAATGCCCTTGGGTCCCTGCGAAATGGTCTCAGGATCTGCAGTAGGATTTTTAAAAAGGAACTTGTGAGCATCAGGAAAGTACAGTTTTGTACCTACCATAAATGTAGATGTCCGATAGGTATGCATCTGCAGTCCTAACATATGGGTTGTCCTGCCTCAGGCAGCCCTTCGGTCGGCCGGATTCCAAAGTCTGGGTCTGGCCTCGGCTGATGTCGCACTTCACCCGACGTCATAGCTGCTGTTTATTGGGTATAAAGGCATCAGCCGACGCCATTTTCCTCAGTGTTTCTTGCCCCAGATGCCAGGTGCCCTCCAGTAAGGCTAAATCTGGATAAATGCAATAATTCCAAACAGTGGAGAGCAAACAATATAAACAAATATAGAGATATATATACATATATATAAACAAATACACCATAACAGATTCCCCCAGCTAGCTGAAAGATGGGTAAATACCCTAGGAGTACCACAGAGGGGAAGGAGGGTGGGTAATCCTGACTGCAGATGCATACCTATCGGACATCTACATTTATGGTAGGTACAAAACTGTACTATGTCCTTCAAGGATGCATCTGCAGTCCTAACATATGGGTAGAATACCATAGCCAAACTGGGGGAGGAGGCACTAAGAAAAAGATGGTGTAGTTAAGATCCCTTGTAAAACAGCAGTTGCAAAACCTGCTCGGGATCTAGAGTATAAAGGAAGATTGTAATGCTTGGCAAATGTATGCACAGAGCTCCAGGTAGCAGCTTCTAAAATGTCTTTGGTAGCCACCCCTCGTAGGAAAGCTGTAGTGGTGGCTGTAGCTCTTGTGGAATGAGGTCTGATATTATCAGGAGTTGTCTTTCCATGAAAAGAGTAACAAAAACGAATGCAATTTCCTATCCATTTTGAGATGGTCTGTTTTGAAATTGCTTTTCCTTGCATTCCTGTTGCATATGCTACCAAAAGCTGGTCAGTTTTTCTGCTGGTCTTAGTTCTATCCAGATAGTAGCGTAATTGTCTGTGCACATCCAAGGTATGTAGCAGTCTTTCCCCCCTGTTCTGTGGGTTGGGGAAGAATGTAGGTAAATGAATCGCTTGGTTCAATGATACTCTGGAGACCACTTTTGGCAGAAAGGTAGGGTTGGTTCTCAGAGAGACTCTGTCCTGATGGAAGATTAGGAAGGGTTGTACTGCCATTAATGCCTGTAGCTTAGATATCCTTCTTGCTGAAGTGATTGCTAGTAGGAAAGCAGTTTTCCAAGACAGGAATTGTAATTCTGCTGTTGCTGCTGGTTCAAAAGGGGGGAGAGTTAACTTTTCCAGCACAAAGTTGAGATCCCAAGTAGGTAAAGGTGGTTTCCTTGGAGGCTTTACATTTTTGATTCCTCTCAAGAACTGCCTGAGTAGAGGATGAGAGAAAACAGGAGGATTCAAGTTGTATTCTGCTGAAATTGCTGATGCATGAATCTTAATGGAGGAGTAAGACAGGCCATTATGGAACAGCTCTGCTAAGTATTCCAGGATGAGTGCTATGTTTGCCACAGAGACATTTTCTCCCTTTGCTGCACTCCAAATGAGGTATCTTTTCCACTTGGCTGAATAAGTCTTCCTTGTGGAGGGTCTGCGTGCCTCCAGGATAATGTCCTTAACCCTCTGAGATAAATCTGGGTTATTTTGGTTTATACAATATTCCAAGCAGCTAGCTGCAGTGTTTTCAAGTTCGGATGTAGGATCTTGTAGTTGTCCTGTGTTAGTAGTAAGGGACATAGAGGTAGATGCCATGCGGGTGTCCGAGACATGCTTCTCAGTAGCGGGTACCAATGTTGCCTCTGCCAGTCTGAAGCTATCAGAATTACCCTTGGTCGATCCTCTTTGATCTTCAGTAGAACTTTGTACATCAAGGGAAGAGGTGGAAATGCATATGCTGTCAGGTTTTTCCAACTGAAGGAAAGTGAGTCCAGACTCCAAGCAAGTGGGTGGTATGTTCTTGTGCAGAATCTTTTCAATTGGTGATTGTGTGGGGAGGCAAACAGGTCTATCTGTGGTAGTCCCCATTTCTCTGTTATGGCTTTGAAAATATCTGGATGCAGCATCCATTCATGAGCATCCAAGGTAGTTCTGCTTAAGGTGTCTGCTAGAGAATTTTCTTTTCCTGGTACAAATCTGGCCTGAAGTTGAATGTTGAGGTTCAGGGCCACATTCCACAGGTCCATTGCCATCCGGCATAGAGGATATGAATGTGTTCCACCTTGTTTGTTGATGTACCACATGACTGTGGTGTTGTCCGTCCTCATCAGCAGATGACCCTGTTGAAGGAGTGGTCTGAATGTCTGGATCGCATATTTCACTGCCAGCATCTCCTTTAGATTTATGTGTAGATTCAGCTGGTCTTGGATCCATAGGCCTTGAATACACTTGTCCACCATGTGAGCCCCCCATCCTAGGTCTGAGGCATCCATGGTGATGGTCTGGCTTGGCTGTGGTTTGTGGAAAGGCAAGCCTCTGTTCAACTGGCATGCCTGAGCCCACCACAGGAATTCTTGCCTCAGGCATGGAATTATTGGAATTTGGTTTTCTAGACTGTGCTGGTGTTGAGACCATACATTCCTTAGGTACCATTGTAACTTTCTCATATGTAGCCTGGCATGCGGAATCAATATTATGCAGGATGCCATGTAACCCAGGGCTTGCAGGACTTTCCTTGCAGTAAGCTGCGTTTGTTTTGTTAATGACATGAAATAGCCTGGTAGTTGCTTTTGTTTTTCTTCTGTGAGAAAGGCCATCTGAGTTGATGTGTCCAGATCTGCCCCCAAGAATGTTATCCTTTGGGAAGGTACTAGTCTTGACTTCTGCATGTTGACTGTGTATCCCAAGGCTTGCAACAGTTGTATGACATTTTCCAAATCCTTTGTTAATTGTGCCTTGTTGTCTGCTTGTAACAGGCAGTCGTCCAGGTATGGGTAAATTTGAATTCCCTGAAGCCTGCAATGAGCAATTACTGATGCCAGGCATTTCGTGAATACTCTGGGCGCAGTAGATAAGCCAAAGGGCAATGCTGACAATTGATAATGCTCTGATCCTGCAAGAAATCTGAGGTATCTTCTGCAATCTGGTCGTATAGGGACGTGCAGGTATGCCTCCTTGAGATCTAGAGTCACCAGCCAAGACTCCTTGCCCAGCATGGGAAGAAGCTGCTGGAGGGTCAGCATCTTGAATGTTGGAACCATGAGGTATGTGTTCAGTGCGGACAAGTCGAGAATAGGTCTCCATTGATTTTCTTTTCTTGGTACCAGGAAAAGCCTGGAGTAAAAACCTTGGCCTTGTTCAATAGGTGGCACCCTTTCTATAGCTCTTATCTTTAGTAAGTTGTTGATTTGTTTTAGAGCATCTGTTTTCTGGCTTGGTGGTAGGTTTGGCATTCCCCTCTTTTTTGGTAGAGTGTGGAAGTGAAACCTGCAGCCCTTGTCTATTGTTTGCAAAGTCCATTTGTCTCCTGTAATGTAATGCCAGTTGTCTGAAAATAAGGCTAGCTTTCTGCCCAAGGGAGCTTCCAGTTGTTCCCTGGTAGGCGGTATCAGAGCCAAGTCATTGTGTCTGTCCAGTGGAAGTGGTTGCAGTTGAATCTGTGGCGGTACCTCTCTGATTGGTAGGTTGCCACTGGCGTCCCCTGTAGGCACCCCTAGATTGATTTCTACCTCTTGGGCATCTATTTCTGCCTCTCTGTGCTCTGGAGTTGTCTGGAAAGGACCAATTCTTCGAAGGCCAATTTCTGCTAAACCTCGGAGGTTGGACCTGTAAGAAATCCTTGACTGTTTGGACAGATTTTGCTTTTTCTTCCACCTTCTTCAGAACCTCCTGTGCAGGGGAGCCAAACAAACTTTGTTTCTCCATGGGAGCATCTAGGAGTTTTGATTTAACATGATCTGGTAAGGACTGTTCTTTTAACCATGCATGTCTTCGAATCACTGTTCCAGTCATAGCTGATCTAAAGGAAGCCTCCAGTGCATCATAGCCACATTTTAAGAAATGGTTACTGACCTGCTGAGAGTTATGTACCAAATCCTGAAGAGACTTGCGGTCTATAGGTTCAGGAGAGGACAGTTTTTTATTTAGCTGGTCTAACAAAAAATCCTGATATTGAATCATGTGAAATTGACAGTTTAAGGCCCTAGCCGAAAGAGCAGCAGAAGTATAAACCTTTTACCCCATCTCTCTAATGCTCTAGATTCCTATCAGTGGGAAGAGGGTTTTTGGCAGAAGCAGCTGCCACACCTTTCGGGCCCTGTGAAATGGTTTCTGGATCTGCAACAGGAGCCTTATACAAATGGTAGTGTGTGTCCGGGACCCTGTAATATCTGTCAGGCTTGGCAGGGGCCGGAGGAAGAGAATCAGGAGCAGTACAGGCATCATTAAATGCATCGTCAACTACTGTTAGTACTGGAGGAATGGCTAAAGGCCTATGCTGTGGTAAGTGTAAGAAAGTCCTTAGCCTTTTCCTTGAATCTGAAAAATCCTGGCCCTGCCATTGGAAATGCTCCCTCATAACATGTAAGGTTTCCCCAAAAGAAAATTCCTCAGGAGGAGAAGCAGAAGAAATGGAGTCTTCTGCATCAGAATCCTCATAAGGAGAATATGGGCCTTCCTGAGGGTCTGTAATGTCCGAGTCCTCCGAGGAATAGTCTGTAGAGACAGGTTCCGGGGGTTCAGTCCTAGGCCTCTTATCTGAAGGGGGCTGAGAGGCCCTGTCTGGGTGAGGTTGTGATCCCCTGATCAAAGAAATGAGATCCTCAGCCAGGCTGAGTATTTGTGAACTAGAGGTAGGCCTATGTGGGGTAGTTTTAGAAGGTAAGGCCTTGGAAGATTTAGCTGCTTTAGCCCTGGCAAAAGCCTTGATGGACATAGAAGCAGGGGGTCTAGCAGCCCCACGTGCAGGGGTAGATATGTCTAAAGGAATAGTATCCAACAAATCCTGGGAGCCTGCTTCTGTAGCAGTAATATCAGTAGCAGATTCGACCATTGTCTGTGAGGCCTCGGCTATAGGAGGCATGCTTTCGGCCGAAGGAAGAACAGAGGGCTCGGTTTCAGCCGAAACCGAGCCACTCGCGGTTGGTCTAGCCGCGGTTTCAGCCGAAACTGCGGACCGCGAGTGTCGGTCCTTTTCCTTGCGCTTTTTAGCTATTTGTGTAGTCAGAGTCTCCGACGGCATTTTGTAAGCAAAAGCGGGACCAAAAAACTCCTCTGCAAACTCCGACCGACGTCTAAGCGTTCATCGGTTGAAGGAAGCACAGGCTAGACAAGCTGATACGTCGTGGTCTGGGCCTAAGCAAGGAAGGCAGTAAGAGTGGAAATCCTTATGAGGTATTTGTTTCCCACAAGTTAAACAATTATTTACTTTTTCTGACATCGGCTGAGGCAAGAAAGAGTCCCCAACAGGGTACTTAGCTTTTTAGAAGTCTTCGGTAGTAGAAATCTCTGGATCTGACCGACCGGCACTTGCGAACAGCTTCTGCTTTGGGCACCACACGGCAAGAAAGACTGAGGAAAATGGCGTCGGCTGATGCCTTTATACCCAATAAACAGCAGCTATGATGTTGGGTGAAGTGCGACATCAGCCGAGGCCAGACCCAGACTTTGGAATCCGGCCGACCGAAGGGCTGCCTGAGGCAGGACAACCCATATGTTAGGACTGCAGATGCATCCTTGAAGGACATCCCTGGAATATCGATCAGGTTTTCTGGAGAGAGTCAGGGGCCAAGCTAGATTCCGAAAAGGCATCGTCAACAATGTCCAGCACAGGAGGGATAGCCAAAGTCCTGTGTTGGGGCAGGAGTAAGAAATCTCTAAGCCTCCTTTTAGAATCAGAGTAATCCTGGCTTTCCCAGTGAAAATGCTCCCTAAGAGTATGCAAGGTTTCACCAAAAGAAAAATCCTCTGGGGGAGAAGCAGAGGGAATAGAGTCCTCTGCATCAGAATCCTCACAGGTAGATAAGGGTAAATCCTTGACATCAGAGGAGACAGAAATTTCAGAATCCTGGTCAGAAGTATAAGTAAATTCAGTCCTGGGTCTCTTAGAGGGGGAAGGTTGGCTTCCCCTGATTAAAGTAATAAGGTCTTCAGCCATTCTTATCATTTGTTTTTTAGGCATAGAGGCCTGACCATTTGGTCTGGGCATCAGTTTCCTAGGCATGGTTCGAGTTTTAGGCATAGAACAAGAAGATGGCGTTGGTTTAATATGCAAGTCCTAAGAACTGAATACACCCTCAGAAGCCGGTGCCTGCACAGCGGCTCTGGACCCATCCAAGGTAGAAACATTCGCAGGTTCCAAAGTTGAAGCATCTTGCGGCATATCAGACTCCGAAATGGGTCTCAGTAGAGGCCTGTAAATCTGAAGTAGCGGGTATCAGGGGCTGCAAAAGTGCCTCACTGAGTACTGGCAAATTGGCGACTAGCTTGGGAGAAGTGTCGTCAGCAGCTTTGGACCTAGGTGGCCTGTCTCTCTCTTTAACTTTGCATTTTTTCAGAATGTCGGTAGTCAGGTGGTTTACCAAAGACATATCTGGATAATTGAACAGAGTACCAAAATATTTAGAAGCGAAAATGTACCGATGACAAACAGTTTGTGGATTAAATTTATTTATTTATTATTCATTTATTCCAGTTTGATAACCAAAGGTGTCCACTGGGCTCGGGGAGCCCGTTTTCAGTGAAGGCTCGGGGAGAAAATCTCCAACAATACATAGTTACATGAATAATTACTAAGAAACTTTGCATTAATGACAAATAAACAGGTAGCATTCATAAAGAAACAAACAATTACAATTTTGATTAGGTGTAAAAGACAGGTAAATGGCCTTGAGGCTAGATTTTACAGTACAGTTATATATACAAAATACAAATGAGCAAGGTTAGCTAGGTGAGAGGTTAACCAGGAGTAAAAGTGGAGGAGACCTTGAGAGGTATAAGGTGAAGAGTACAGTTGCATTTCCTGTTTGCGTAAAGGTGAGAATGAAGAAGAGTTGTAAAGTTTTTGAGGTTATCTCAGGTCCTAAGAGTGGAGGAAGAGCATTCCATTTTTTAGCTAAGGTGAAGGAAAGCAGAAGCTGACCTGCTGGGTGCTTGGGATTGTGGATGGTGATTAGGTTTTGGTGGGTAGATCTAAGAGTTCTATGGGGAGTATATGGTTGTAGGATATTGGATAGTGCAGGGCACTTGGTAGGTTGGAATAGTAGTCTATAGGCAGTCGTGATTTGGAGAAAGTCAAGTTGGTTATGGAGTTCAAGCCAGTTTAATGAGTGAAGGGAGGAACAGTTATGAGAGGAAGATTTGGCTTTGGTAGCAAATCTGGAGATTTTATTTTAACATATTTCTAGTTTGGAGGATAGTGAAGAGGATAAATTAGTAAGCAGAGGGGCGCCATACAGTACAGAGGGAAGGAGATAAGTAGTAGCGATAGTTAGTCTGGTAGCAGGAGAGAGGAAGTGGTTGCTTCTATAAGGTAGGCAGAGTTTTATGTGGGTTTTCTTTATGTTTAGCTGGACATGAGTATTAAATTTTAGGTGTTCATCAATGGTTACACCAAGAAGTTTGGCGGAGGGAACAACCTCTAAAATGGAGTTGTTATGGCTGATTATTTGGAATGAGTTTTTATCAATAAGGGAGGACTTAGAAGGAGAGAATAGAAGGATTTTAGTTTTGTTAGCATTTAATGAGAGGTGATTTTGGAGCATCCAGTTTTTGGTAGTTGAGAAGGCTGTTTGTGTCAGTACTTGGAGATCTGTTAAGTTGGAGACGCAGCAGATTAAAGTAGAATCGTCAGCATATTGAACAATTTTAGTATTGGGTATGGCCTTGTAAAAGTCGTTAATAAAGATGCTGAATAGAAGTGGGCCAAGCATGGATCCTTGGGGTACTCCAGTGGGGGTAGGATGGAAGGTGGAAGTGCCCTGGCCCCATTTGACAGCCTGGGACCTGTCGGAAAGATAGCTGGAGAACCAGGAGAGAGAGTTTTATGGGAAAGATTGAGATTAGACAGATGATTTAGAAGGTGTGTGTGGAAGATGGTATCAAAAGCTTTAGATAAGTCCAGCAGAACTGAGGAACTAAATTACCGGAGTCACGGGCTAAATTGACAGTATTTAAGAAGGAGAGAAGGGCGGTGTTGGTACTATGTCCTGGGCGGAAGCCGTGTTGGTAGGAGAGAGTAGCTGGTGTTTGATAAGGAATGGCAAGAGCTGAAGGTGGATGCATTTTTCAAGGAGTTTAGAGAGAGGGGAAAGGATGGCTATGGGGCAGAAATTAGATACGTTACACTTTTTGCCACCCTTGTGAAGTGGAAGACTATATGCAGAACGCCATAGTTTGGGTACATAGGATTCAAGAAGGGATCTACTGATCAGGATGCTAAATAGGGAGAGCAATACCATCGGAGGCTACTTTTAAGGAGGAGGGAATGTTGTCGGGGGCATTGGAGCAAGGCTTTAGTTTAGAGAGTAGTTTCTTTATTTGGTAGGTGGAGATGGGTTTGAGTTCGAAAGTAGGGGGGGGAGAAGAGGGAGAGGATTTTTGGTTGGGGTGGGGTTGAGGGTTGTTGTTGGTAAAGGTTTTGGTTAGCTCAGCAATAGAAGTGATGAAGAAGGTGTTGAATAGTGAGGCAATTTCAAGGTCAGATTTGCTGGTGTCGGGGCAGGGATTGTTTTTAGTACCTGGCTTAAGGAGAGAGTTGATGAGAGTTCCAAAATTTGGGGGGGGGGGGGTTTGCATGATTTGTTTGCATTTTGAAGTAGTAGGACTTTTTAATAACATGTTTTTTGGCAAGGTTTCTTAGTTGTTTGTATTTAAGTAAAATGTCTGGTTGTTTATTTTGGAGGTATATTTTCCAGGTTTTATCTCTTTGTAGCATAATCTTTTTGGTGTCTTCAGTAAGCCACGGGGTGGTCTTAGTTTTTACTCTTTTTGTTTTTACTGGAGCTAGGGAGTTAAGGACATTTAAGGAAGTTGAATTGAAAAAGTCAACGGCTGAGTCTAATGGAAGAGTTTTCAGGGGGTTCCAATTGGTATTCTTGAATGAATCAGAGAAAGTAGTAGGGTTAAAGTTAGAGAGGTTTTGAGTGTGGATAAACTGGTGGGAGTATGGGGGGAGGTGAGGGAAGCCCGATGGGTGAAGGCAGGGAGGTGGTCTCCTAATGGGTCTGGTATGACACCAGATTGTATCACTTTACTGGGATGATTGTATCACTTTACTGGGATGAGATACTAGGATCCAGTCTAGTATGGAGCCTGGGGGGTTGGTTTTGTTGGGTCTAGTGATGGTGTTAGTAAGCTGAGTGTAGTTAAATAGATTGACTGACGTGATGGGGTTAGGGTTGTTGATTTTGTTCCAGTCTATATTTACATCACCCAATATGTAGGTTTCCAGTTTAATATTTGAGGAGGCCCAGAACAGGATGTCCTCCAGGGTGTTGGTATTGTTACCTGGAGGAATATAGAGGGAAATGAAGCAGATGTTTTTATGATTGTTAATTTTTAGAAGGCCTGCTACAAGTTCAGCATTATTGAAAGAAGGGATGGGATTAGGATATGGAGTAAAGGAAAGCTGGTTGGAGTAGACTAGTGTGACACCGCCACCTCGAGTACTTAGACGATGAGATCGAAGTGATTGAAATCCAGGGGGAAGGAATTCAGAGTCACTTATGTGAGGTTTTAGCCAGGTTTCAGAGATGGCTACAATGTCAGGTGAGTTGTGAGTGAGTCAGACATGAAAGTGGGTTATTTTATTTTTTAGGCTTTGGGCGTTGATGGTGAGGAATTTGAGGTATTTATCGATAGAATTATTGTGGGAGCTAGTGTGGTTAGTAGGAGAGAAGTTTGGTCCTGGATTAGGGTGAATGTCACTGGCTAAGCAGAGGTAAGTGAGATAAGGAATAAGTTGTTTTGGTTTGTACTTTGTTAGAAGTGTCTGGTAATGAAAAGGTCTGGGTTTGTAGTATTTAGTAGTGAATGGGAGAAGTTTTACTTTGAAGAGGACGGAAGGGTGGGAGAGAACTAAAGAGGCTGAGATGTTGTTGAAGTGTGTTGTATGGGGGAGGCAGGGGTGGAGGGTGTAGATGGAAGTGAGTATAGGAGGTGGCATGGTATACAGGAAGTAGAAGAAGGATGAGGAAGGAAGTGGAAATCAAGGTTTTAGGAATAGGAGAGTGCATGATAGGTGGGGCATGTTGGATGTAATAGAGAGGAGGTTAAGGGACTCAGGAGGGAAGTGGTAAGGTAGTAAGAGGCAGGTGGGGTGGAGGGAAAGTCTTGATGTCAACAGTCAGGAAATTCAGGAAATCTCAAGAGAGGATACACCAGGGAATGATATACATGCGGCAAGACAAAACTTTGGTTCTTTTGAGTGTTGGTACAGGTTAAAAAAAAAAAAAATGTTTTGCCTAATAAGTCTTCCTGATAGTATATAAATAATAAATACTATTGGCACAAGCACCATAATATTATACAATGCTATAAGCAACATGAATCATAAGACAGTTGTCGAAGTCAGGCAAATCCAAGTGCAGAATACAATACACACCTAGATCTGCATATATCCAACTTGGTGATCTCAAGTATAAATCCCGACAAACATTCACATTGATAGAAAAAACCCCTCAAATTATTAGACATATTGGTTAACAATTAAATTATGTCCATAAAAAATAAGTGCAAAAATAAATGATGTTAAATGATGAAACAGCCCAAAAGATCTTGTGCCCCACACAATGACTTTCCATTTGTGGCGAAAAAAGGAATAAGGCACAAAACAGACAGCGAGGTACGTCATGGTCAGGGCCTAGGCAAGGAATAAAGTATGAATGAAAATCTTTATGAGGTATTTGCTTTCCACAAGAAATACAATTATTGACTTTTACTGACATCGATTTAGTGCAAGAAAAAGTTTCCCCAATGGGGTACTTAGCTTTAGTTGAAGACTTCTGTTCTGAAACTCGAAAATGAAAATTTCTGGAGTCGGCCGACCGGCACTTGCGAACTGCTTCTGCTTCGGGCACCGCACGGCAAGAAAGACTGATGTAATGGCGTCAGCTGCATGGTTTATACCCCTGACTACCTGACATCATGGAAGATGAGACAGCAACTGATGCAGGACCCAAGACTTTGATAATCAGGCGGACTGAGGGCTACTGCAAGCAGATAACCAAATGTGATGACTGCAACAGAGAAACACGAAGAACATCCCCACCAGTGGAAAATAAATACCAATAAGTCCCTTGTAAGGAAAAAGAGAATAAGGGGGAATGGAGGAAGGGAAGCCAGTACTGCAACAGTGACTACACTCAAAATATCTACATCTACATTTATGGTAAGTGTATACAACTGTACTATGTTCTTCGTGTTTCAGTCATCACATTAGGGTGGATTCCCAAAGCTGAGGAAAAGTGTGGAGGCAGTCAAGGAAACTAGGGACTGGCTTGATTTGGAGAAGAGAGGCAGGTGGTAATGCTTGGTGAAAGTGTGAACAGATGTCCAAGGTGGCAGCCTCCATGATGTCCCTGGTTGGGACATCTCTGAGGAAAGCTGCAGAAGTGGAGGCTGCTCTGGTGGAGTGTCCTGACCCCCTTGGGGGGAGGCTTTCCATGTTGTTTGTAGCAGAAATGGATGCAGTGTGCTATCCATTTGGAAATGGTTTGCTTGGAGATGGCTTTGCCTTCTTCCCTGGTAGCAAAGCTAACCAGCAATTGATCAGACTTTCTGAAGGATTTAGTCCTGTCTAGATGGAATCTGAGCTGTCTGTGCACATCTAGAGAGTGAAGAATCCTTTCCCCTTGTTCTGGGGATTAGGAAAGAAGGTTGGCAAGTGAATGGATTGGCTGAGAGGCACACTGAACACCACCTTGGGCATGAAGGATGGGTTAATTCTGGGGGATACCCTGTCTGCATGGAAGATGAAGGGTTCCACAGCCATGAGAGCTTGCAGCTCAGAGACTCTTCTGGCTGAAGTGATGGCCAGAAGAAATGCTGTTTTCCAGGAGAGAAGTTTTAGCTCTGCAGATGCAGCTGGTTCGAAAGGGGGTAGGGTGAGCTTTTCTTTTCCAGGACAAAGTTAAGGTCCCAAGCTGGTGTTGGTGCCCTTCTGGGGGGCCCCAATTTGCTAGCCCCTCAGAGGAACTGTTTGATCAAAGGGTGTGAGAAAAGGGGATGCTCAGTGGGGAAAATGAGCAAAAATGGCAGAGGCATGATTTTTTACAGAGGAGAAAGAGAGTTCACTGTGCAGTAGGTTAGCCAAGTAATCCAGGATGATAGGATGGAGGTGCGTGTCATATTTTCTCCCTTAGCCTGGATCCAGGTGTAGAACCTTTTCCATTTATCTGCACAAGACTTTCTGGTGTTAGGACGTCTGGCCTCAAGGATCACATCCAGAACCTGTTTACTGAGGATGGCAGATTGGTTTAGGGTTAGGGAATAAGCCAGGCTGCCAAACTGAGTGCCTGCAATTGGGGATGCATGAATTCCCCTTCCCTCTGGGTCAGGAGGTTTGGAATCTGAGGAAAATGTCAAGGAATCAGCGGGGACAGGCTACGCAGCAAGGGGTACCAGTGTTGTCAGGGCCAGTCTGCAGCTATGAGAATGGTCCTTGGTTTTTCCTCCCTTATTTTGGGCAGTACCCTGGGGATGAGAGGTAGGGGAGAAAAGGCATAGACTAATAGAATGACCCGGGAAAGAAAGTACAGTTTTGTACCTACCATAAATGTAGATGTCCGAGAGGTATGCATCTGCAGTCCTAACAAATGGGTTGTCCTGGCCTCAGGCAGCCCTTCGGTTGGCCGGATTCCAAAGTCTGGGTCTGGCCTCGGCTGATGTCGCACTTCACCCGACGTCATAGCTGCAGTTCAGTGGGTATAAAGGCATCAGCCGACGCCATTTTCCTCTGTTTCTTGCCCCAGATGCCAGGTGCCCTCTAGGAAGGCTAAATTTGGATAAATGCAAATGTTTCCAAACAATAGAGAGCAAATAGAAATAAACATGTATATACATATATACAAACAAATACACCATAATAGATTCCCCCAGCTAGCTACAAGATGGGCAATACCCTAGGAGTACCACAGAGGGGAAGGAGGGTGGGTAATCCTGACTGCAGATGCATACCTCTCGGACATCTACATTTATGGTAGTTACAAAACTGTACTATGTCCTTCAAGGATGCATCTGCAGTCCTAACAAATGGGTAGAATACCATAGCCAAACTGGGGGAGGAGGTAATAATTAGATTATGGTGTAGTTAAGATTCCTTGCAAAACAGCAGTGGCAAAACCTGCTCGGGATCTGGAGTATAAGGGTAGATTATAATGCTTGGCAAATGTATGCACGGAGCTCCAAGTAGCAGCCTCTAAAATGTCTTTGGTAGCCACTCCTCGTAAAAAGCTGTAGTAGTGGCTGTAGCCCTTGTGGAGTGAGGTCTGATGTTTTCTGGAGTTGTCTTTCCATGGTAAGAGTAACAAAATCTAATGCAATTTCCTATCCACTTTGAGATTGTCTGTTTTGAAATTGCTTTTCCTTCCATTCCTGTTGCATATGCTACCAGTAGCTGGTCAGTTTTTCTATTGCTCTTGGTTCTGTCCAGGTAGTAGTGCAATTGCCTATGTACATCCAAGGTATGTAATAATCTTTCTCCCCTGTTCTGTGGGTTGGGGAAGAATGTAGGTAGGTGGATAGCTTGGTTTAGAGATACCCTGGAGACCACCTTTGGCATAAAAGTAGGATTAGTTCTCATGGACACTATCTTGATGGAAGATAAGGAAGGGCTGTACTGCCATTAATGCCTGTAATTCAGAAACCCTTCTTGCTGAAGTGATTGCGAGCAGGAAAGCAGTTTTCCATGATAAGTACTGTAATTCTGCTGTTGCTGCTGGTTCAAAAGGAGGGAGTGTTAACTTTTCCAGCACAAAGTTCAAGTCCCATGCGGGCAATGGTGGCTTCCTTGGTGGCTTTACATTTTTAATTCCTCTCAGAAACTGCCTGAGTAGAGGATGAGAGAAGACTGGAGGGTCCATGTTGTATTCTGCTGAAATAGCTGGTGCATGAATCTTAATGGAAGAATAGGACAGGCCATTGTGGAAAAGTTCTGCCAAGTATTCCAGAATGTTAGCTATGTTTACCAGTGACACATCTTCTCCTTTAGCTGCACTCCAAATGAGATATCTTTTCCATTTTGCTGAATAAGTTTTCCTTGTTGAGGGTCTGCGAGCCTCCAAGATAATGTCTTTAACCCTTTGAGATAAACCTGGGTTATTTTGTATTATGCAATGTTCCAGGCAGCTAGCTGCAACGTTTTCAAGTTTGGATGCAGGGTTTTGAAGTTGTTCTGGGTTAGCAGTAAGGGAACTAGGGGCAGAGGCCATATTTGTTCCCGAGACATACTCCTCAGTAATGGGTACCAATGCTGCCTTGGCCAGTCTGGAGCTATCAGGATGATCCTTGGGTGGTCTTCTTTGATCTTCAATAGCACCTTGTGCATCAAAGGAAGAGGTGGGAATGCATATGCTGTCAGGTTTTCCCAACTGAAAGATAGGGAGTCCACCTTCCAAGCCAGAGGGTGGTATGTCCTTGTGCAGAATTTTTTCAATTGGTGGTTGTGTGGGGATGCAAATAAGTCTATTTCTGGTAGTCCCCATTTCCTTGTAATGGATTTGAAGATGTCTGGATGCAGCATCCATTCGTGGGCATCCGTGGTAGTTCTGCTTAGGATGTCTGCTAGTATATTTTCTTTTCCTGGTACAAATATTGCCTGGAGCTGAATGTTGAAGCTCAGGGCCACATTCCAGAGGTCCATTGCCATCCGGCATAGAGGGTATGAATGTGTGCCTCCATGTTTGTTGATTTACCACATAACTGTGGTGTTGTCCGTCCTCATCATCAATTGACCCTGTTGAAGAAACGGTCTGAATGTCTGAATTGCCAGTTTTACTGCCAGCATCTCCTTTTGATTTATGTGCAGGTTCAGCTGGTCTTGAGTCCATAAGCCTTGTATGCACTTGTCCAGCATGTGCGCCCCCCAACCGAGGTCTGTGGCATCCGTGGTGATAGTCTGGCTTGGTTGGGGGCTGTGGAAGGGCAGTCCTTTGTTCAATTGACAGGCCTGAGCCCACCATTGGAATTCTTGCTTCAGGCATGGAATTATTGGAATTTGGGTTTCTAGGCTGTGCTTGTGCTGAGACCATAAATTCCTTAGGTACCATTGCAACTTCCTCATATGTAGTCTGGCATGTGGAATCAATATTATGCAGGATGCCATGTAACCCAGGGCTTGCAGGACTTTCCTTGCTGTTAGCTGGTTCTGTGTTGTTAATGCCATGAAACAGAGAGGAAGGTGCTTCTGTTTTTCTGCTGTGAGGGATGCCATTTGATTTGATGTGTCCAGTTCTGCACCCAAGAAAGTTATCCTCTGGGATGGTATCAGCCTTGACTTTTTTATATTGACTGTATATCCCAGGGCTTGTAGCAGATGAATGACCTTTTTCAAATCTTTTGCTAATTTGTTTTTGTTGTCCGCTTGTAACAGGCAGTCGTCCAGGTAAGGGTAAATTTGAATTCCCTGAAGCCTGCAATGAGCAATTACTGATGCCAGGCATTTCGTGAATACTCTGGCAGCAGTAGATAAGCCAAAGGGCAATGCTGAGAATTGATAATGCTCTGATCCTGCAAGAAATCTGAGGTATCTTCTGCAATTTGGTCGTATGGGGACGTGCAGGTATGCCTCCTTGAGATCTAGAGTTACCAGCCAAGACTCCTTGCCCAGCATGGGAAGAAGCTGCTGTAGGGTCAGCATCTTGAATTTTGGAACAATGAGATATGTGTTCAGAGTGGACAGGTCTAGAATAGGTCTCCATTGGTTTTCTTTTCTTGGCACCAGGAAAAGTCTGGAGTAAAATCCTTGCCCTTGTTCCATAGACGGTACCTTTTCTATAGCTCTCGTCCTTATTAAGTTGTCTATTTGTTCTAGAGCTTTTGTCTTTTGATTTGGAGGTAGGTTTGGCATTCCTCTCTTCCTTGGTAGAGTATGGAAGTGAAACCTGTAACCTTTGTCTATTGTCTGTAAAATCCATTTGTCTCCTGTGATGTAATGCCAGTTTACTGAAAATAAGGCTAGCTTTCCGCCTAAGGGTGCATCTAGTTGTTCCCTGGTAGGCGGTCTCAGAGCCAAGTCACTGTGATTGTCCTGTGGAAGTGGTAGTGGCTGGATCTGTGGCAGTACTTCGCTGGTTGTTAGGCTGCCACTGACGTCCCCTGTAGGCACCTCTGGATTGACCCCTGCCTCTTGGGTGCCTATTCCTGCCTCTCTGTGCTCTGGTGGTGTCTGGAAAGGACCAATTCTTGGAAGGCCAGTTCCTACTAAACCTTGGAGGCTGGACCTGTAAGAAATCCTGGACTGTCTGGACAGATTTTGCTTTCTCTTCCACCTTCTTCAGTACCTGCTGTGTAGGTGAGCCAAACAAATTATGCTTATCCATGGGAGCATCTAGGAGCTTTGATTTTACATGGTCTGGTAAGGACTGCTCTTTTAACCATGCATGCCTTCTGATCACTGTACCAGTCATAGCTGATCTAAAGGAAGCCTCCAGTGCATCATAGCCGCATTTTAAGGAATGATTACTGACCTGCTGTATGTTATGTACCATTTCCTGAAGAGACTTTTTGTCTAATGGTTCAGGCGAGGACAGTTATTTAGTTAACTGGTCTAACAAATTCCTGATACTGAATCATGTGGAATTGACAGTTTAAGGCCCTAGCCGAAAGAGTAGCAAAAGTATAAACTTTTTTACCCCATCTCTCTAAGGCCCTAGAATCCCTTTCAGAGGGGGTTTTTGGCAGAGGTAGCTGCTACAGCCTTGGGTCCCTGTGAAATAGTTTCAGGATCTGCAAAAGGAGCCTTATACAAATGATAATGAGTGTCCGGAACCCTGTAGTACCTGTCGGGCTTAGCAGGGGCCGGAGGAAGTGAATCAGGGGCAGTACAAGCATCATTAAATGCATCATCCACAACAGTAAGTACTGGAGGAATGGCTAAAGGCCTATGCTGTGGCAAATGCAAAAAGGTCCTAAGCCTTTTCCTAGAGTCTGAAAAATCCTGGCCCTGCCATTGAAATTGTTCCCTCATAGCATGCAAGGTTTCCCCAAAAGAAAATTCCTCAGGCGGAGAGGCAGAAGGAATGGAGTCTTCTGCATCAGAGTCCTCATAAGGAGAATAAGGGCCTTCTGGAGGGTTTGTATTTTCTGAATCATCAGAAGAGTAATCTGAAGAAACTGGCTCAGGGGCTCTGCTCTAGGCCTCTTCTCTGGAGGTGGGTGAGAGGCCCTGTCAGGGTGAGGTTGGGATCCCCTGATCAAAGAAATGAGATCCTCTGCTAGACTAAGCATTTGAGTACTAGAGCTAGGCCTGTGAGAGGGGGTCTTAGTAGGCACAGTCTTGGTTGATTTTGCTGCTTTAGCCCTGGCAAAAGCCTTAATCGACATGGATGCAGGGGGCCTAGCAGCTCCACGTGCAGGAGTGGATATATCTAAAGGGATAGTATCAGATAAATCCTGTGAACCTGTAAGAGCAGGTGGAATTTCAGTAGCAGATTCAGCCATGCTGGATGAGGCCTCGTGGGAGGCAAGCTTTCGGCCGAAGGAAGAACCGAGGGCTCGGTTTCAGCCGAAACAGAGACACTCGCGGTTGACTTAACCGCGGTTTCGGCTGAAACCGCGGACCGCGAGTGTTGGTCCTTTTCCTTGCGCTTTTTAACTAATTGTGAAGTCGGAGTTTCCGACGGCATGTTGTAAGCAAAAGCAGAGCCGAAAAACTCCTCAGCAAATTCCGACCGACGTCCAAGTGTCTGTCGGTTGAAAGAAGCACAGGCTAGACAGGCTGCTACGTCGTGGTCTGGGCCTAAACAAGGTAGGCAGTAAGAGTGGAAATCTTTATGAGGTATTTGTTTCCCACAAGTTAAACAGTTATTCACTTTTTCTGACATCGGCTGAGGCAAGAAAGAGTCCCCAACGGGGTACTTAGCTTTTTAGAAGTCTTCGGTATCTCTGGTTCTGACCGACCGGCACTTGTGAACAGCTTCTGCTTCGGGCGCCACGCGGCAAGAAAGACTGAGGAAAATGGCGTCGGCTGATGCCTTTATACCCGCTGAACTGCAGCTATGACGTCGGGTGAAGTGCGACATCAGCCGAGGCCAGACCCAGACTTTGGAATCCGGCCGACGGAAGGGCTGCCTGAGGCCAGGACAACCCATTTGTTAGGACTGCAGATGCATCCTTGAAGGACATCAGGGCATCCACTTTCCAAGCCATGCAGTGATGCTCCCTGGTGCAGAATTTGCTGAGCTGATGGTTGGTGTGGGAGGCAAAGACCTCGACCTTCGGGCTTCCCCATTTCTGACTTGTTAGAGTGAAGGTACTTCTGTTAAGTTACCACTCATGTGGGTCGAGAAGACTTCTGCTTAATTGGTCTGCCAGAGAGTTGAGAGAGCCTGGTAGGTATTGTGCTAGCAGGTGTAGTTGCATGAAGAGGCTGGGAAGCCAAAGGGTCATGGCCAGCCTACATAGATGGTAGGAGAGAGTCCCTCCCTGCTTGTTGATGTACCACATCACAGTGGTGTCTGTTCTGATCAGGAGAACTCCTGGAGAGAGAAGGGATTTGAAAGCTACCAAGGCGTTCTGCACAGCCATCATCTCTTTTTGACTGATGTGCAGAGGGGTTTGCTGTGGGCTCCATTGGCCCTGTATGCACCTGCCATTTAGGTGAGCACCCCAAGCATAGTCTGGTGCTTCTGTGGTGAGGGTCCGGGCAGCAGGGAGTGGGGGGGAAGGGGCAGTCCCTTGTTGTGGGAGCATGCTGTTGCCCACCAAAAAAAATCCTTTCTGAGACAAGGAATTATAGGTAAAAGAGTTTACAGGTCTTGAGAGTGTTGACACCAAAGGCTCTTTAGGTACCACTGAGGTTTCCTCATATGCAGTCTGGCATATGGAATGAGTAGTATGCAAGATGCCATGAACCCCAGAGCTTGCATGATCTTCCTTGCAGATAGCTGGGTCCTGGTGGCTAGTTGAGAGATGTAGGCGGTCAGGAAAATTTGTTTCTCTGGTGTAACATAAGCCATCTGGGATGCTGTGGCCAGACTTGCTCCTAGGAAGATAATCTTTTGGGTGGGCACCTGTTTGGATTCCTTTTCGTTGACTGTGTACTCCAGGGAGGTTAGTATGGTCTTTAGAAAGACCAGGTGCTTAAGCAGCTTTTTCCTGGCCGTCTGCCTTAATAACGCAGTCATCTAACTATGGGTAAAATTGAATACTTCTTTGTCTGCAAAAGGTAATAGCCAGAGCCATACATTTTGTGAAAACTCTGGGAGCAGTAGATAAGCCAAAAGGAAATGCAGAGAACTGAAAGTATCAAACACAAATCCACTGAATCTGGATAAAGTAACCAACAATAAAAGTATAATGTTCCAAAAAAGCCACCATCTCGTTGGAATACACACGGCAAAACAACACTTTATTAAAAAATAGTAAAAATATATAAAACGTGAGCGTTTTCACAGAGTCCTCTCTGCTTTCTCAGACATACTACAGTAACTGCTGCTCTTGTTCAAATAATGATACATCCGTGTCAAATCCAATCAGTTGACAGTATCTTGAAATAAAAATTAAAAAGACATACATTATATAAACAATCAAATCATAAAAATAGTGGACTAAAAATACATGTAAAAAACTGTAAAAGCTTGCTCTATAAAATTAGATAGTGTTAAAACTGTAAAATATATGTATAGATGTTAAAAGATGTGACTGAACATAATAATGAATGTTTCAAAGCCCTGTTCATGAGAAAAGGTTTCAGTGAAACCTTACTATTTAGTCCAGGTGGTATGTCAACCTGAAATCTAATTATCCATTCTTGTTCTGAGGCTTCGGTCTTATTGTTCATGTTCCCACCTCTTTTATTTTCTTGTATAATGTGTAACACTAGAAATTTGAAGGTGTGTGTGGTTCCCTCCTTTATAACATGCATCGCTAATGCACTTGTCTCTTTTATTTTTAATGTCCCTTACATGTTCTAGGACTCTATCTTTGAGCAACCGATTAGTTTTGCCTACATAGTAGGCTGGGCATTTTGTACAGAGACCAAAATATACAACATTCTTACTATGACAGTCTGTATAAAAGCGTGCATCAATGCTGAACTTTCTAGTCAGGTGTGTATCCCGCCCCCCTCCAAATATGAAGGGGCAGGCTGCACACCTTCTACACGGAAAGGTACCTAGCCTACCAGACCTTGCATAGTGGTCTCCATCTAACTTCTTGTAGCACAACTATCTTTTTAATGACATGTTGTTTTTAAAGGTAAAAGATGGCGTAGCCCCTATAACACCTTCTAGTTCATCCACATTTAACAATATGCCCCAATTATTTTTAATTATATCACAGAATGTACTGATATTACTTGCAAATGTTAATGGAATATGTAATACATCATTCTCTAGGTTCCTGGTTACTGTGGTACTGGTGGCCTAGTTACTTTGGTTATCCTGGCTGATTCTCATCCTGTCATAATACGGCTTGTACCTCTCTCTTCTCTCATTCCAAGCCACTTTAATTTGTTAGTCTATATCTCTGGCTTTATATCCCCTTTCAATAAATTCATGTTTTAACAGGGTAAGTTCCTGAGGAGTGGCAGTGGTGGAAAGGCATAAACTTTTAGGTTTTTCCAGCTGAACAGAAGAGCATCCACTTTCCATGCTTGTTTGTGATAAGTCCTTGTGCAGAATTTTTGTAGTTGGTAATTCAGTGGGGAGGCAAAAAGATCTATGTCTGGGCATCCCCATTTTTGCGTTACCATGCTGAAGATCTGCGGATTCAATTTCCATTCATGAGGGTCCATGATATTTCTGCTTAGATCGTCTGCCAGAGTATTCTTCTTTCCTGGCAGGAATTGTGCTTGCAGGCGAACTTGGTACGTTACAGCTGTGTTCCACAAGGTCATGGCTTGCCTGCAGAGAGGATAAGAATGAGTGCCCCCTTGCTAGTTTATGTACCACATTACTGTAGTGTTGTCTGTCTTTAGTAATAGTTGTCCTGGATGTAGAAGGTCCTTGAAAGCTGTTAGGGCATTTTGAACAGCCAACATCTCTTTTTGATTGATGTGAAGATGCATCTGGTCTGTGTCCACTTGCCCTGAATGCATTTTCCTGAAAGTTTGCCTGGCTGTGGGTTGGGTAAAATGCTGACCCTTGTTTAGGTGACATGCCTGTGCCCACCATCGAAACTCCTGTTGTAGGCAGGGAATCATTGGTATTACTGCTTCTAAACTGTGAGAGTGTTGAGTCCAAACACTTTTTAGGCACCATTGTAATTTTCTCATATGTAGTCTGGCATATGGTATTAGTAGTATGCAGGATGCCATGAATCCTAGGGCCTGCAGAATTTTTCTTGCAGGGAGATGGGACTTTTTTGCCAGTAATTGAAAATATTGAGTTAGTTGAACTTTTGTCTGGGGTCAGGTAAGATATCTGGGCCGTTGTATTTAAGCTGGCACCCAGGAATGTAATCTGTTGCGAGGGCACTAGTTTTGACTTCTTTTCGTTTACTATGTACCCTAGAGAAATTAGCAACTTTTTTATGAACGCCAGATGCTGTAGAAGAATGTCCTTTGTCTCTGCTTGAATGAGGCAGTCATCCAGGTATGGGTATATTTGAATTCCTTTTTGTCTGCAAAATGCAATTACTGGTGACAGGCACTTTGTGAAGACCCTGGGCACAGTAGATAAGCCAAAGGGCAGTGCAGAGAATTGGTAGTGCATTGTACCAGCTTCGAATCTGAGGTATCCTCTGCAATTTTGTCTGATAGGGACATGCAGGTATGCTTCTTTGAGGTCCAGAGTAACAAGCCAAGCCTTCTTTGCCCAGCATGGGTAGAAGCTGCTGTAATGTCAACATTTTGAATTTCGGAATATCCAGGTAAGTAATCCTAATTGAAAGGTCTAGTATGGGCCTCCAGGCCTTGTCCTTTCTGGGGACCAGGAAGAGCCTTGAGTAAAATCCTTGTCCTTGTTCCTGTTGTGGTACTTTTTGAATAGCTCTCATGTCCATGAGGGCTGAAATTTGTTTTTGTGCCTCTGCCCATTGATTTTTTGGCAGGTCTGGCATTCCTTTTAGCCTTGGTAAAGTATGAAAGTGGAATCTGTAGTCTTGAGACACAATATCCAGAACCTATTTGTCTTGGGTGATTGTTTGCCAGTTTTGAGAAAAAAGTGCTAGTTTTCCCCCTAAGGGGGCTTCCAAAAGGAACGTGCTTGGCATACGAAAAGGAAAGTCATTGTGACTGTTTCCTGTAAGGTTGAGACTTGTCCTCACCTCCTTTTGGGGTTGAGGTGCCCCACTGTCGTTGCCTGTTTGAGCCTTGGGGTTGAGATCTGCCTCTTGGGCATCTGTATCTGCCTCGGTGTGGCATGTCTGACACTGGAAAGGACCAATTCTTAGTTGGCCAATTTCTACTAAAGCGAGGTGGCTGTATCTGTAAGAAATCCTTGACTGTTTGCATAGATTTAGCTTTATCCTCCATTTTCCTTAACACCTCTTCTGCCTTAACACCAAACAAAAGTATCACGCTGTAAAGGAGCATCCAATAATTTTGCCTTAACATGATCAGGTAAACTCTGTTCTTTTAACCAAGCATGTCTTCGAATAACAGAACCTGTAACTGCGGCTCTACAAGAGGCCTGTAAAGAATCAAATCCACATTGCAGAGTATGTTTTTCCACCTGTTCAACTGCATGCAATAAATCCTGCATTTCTTTACAATCAGGAGCTTCTGAGCTTGCAAGCATTTTCTGTTTTAACTGAGCCATTAAATATTGTTGGTACTTAAGCATGTGAAAATGGCAATTTAAAGCTCTTACTGCTAAAGTTGCAGAAGTGTATACTTTCTTCCCCCATCTATCCAAAGCTCTGGAATCTCTGTCAGAGGGTACTGGATTTTTTGCAGTGGAAGCCTTAACCCCTTTTGGACCCTGGGAAATAGTTTATGGATCAGCAGAAGGATTTTTGTAAAGAAACTTGTGAGAGTCAGGGACTCTATAATACCTATCTGGCTTGGCTGGAGCAGGGGGCAAAGAGTCAGGACATAGGCTGGATTCAGAGAACACATCATCTACAATATCTAGGCACAGGCGGAATAGCCAGGGGCCTGTGCTGAGGAAATAAGAGGAATTCCCTGAGCCTTTTCTTGGATTCTGAGTAATCCTGAATTTCCTAATGGAAAGGCTTCCTCATGGTATGTAAAGTTTCCCCAAAAGAATAATCCTCAGGAGGGGAGGGTGAAAGGGATAGATTCTTCAGCATCGGAGTCCTCATAGGGGGTAGAGAGTATCCCTGGTCTGAAGAGGAATCAGAGGAAATGGAAACCTGATCAGAGGAGTCATAGTCTGTATCCTGCCTAGGCCTTTTCTCAGGAGGGGGATGGGAACCCCTTGATTAGAGTAATGAGGTCTTCGGCCATTTTAAGCATCTGTTTCTTAGGCATGGAGGTCTGTCCAGGAGAATGCTGTACTTGTTTATTTGTCTTTAATGGTGCTTTTGTCTTGGCTGTTGTTTTAATGGTAAGTTGTGAAGGTCTGAAAACACTCTCAGAAGCCGATGCCTGCTCAGCGGCTCCGGACCCATATGAGGGATTAGTTTCCGTAGGCCCAATACCTTGAGTTTCCAGATGCCTAGTTGTCTCCAAGTGGGAGTCAGAGACGGCCCTGTGGCTCTGAGGTAGTGGGCGGCTGCGAAAGTGCCTCACTGAGAACCGGCGACTGGCCTATTAGAGGTTTTGTCGTCGGTTTTGGACCTCGGATGCCTGTCTTTATCCTTGTCCTTGCGTTTTTTCTGTATTGCGGTCATCGGTTGATCCGACGGCATAATATAATTGAACCTTCGGCCAAAGTAGTGCAAAGCAAAATCAACACATCTTTTTATAGTGCGTTTGTTAACTCTAGCACAAAACTGACAACTAGTGATGTCGTGATCAGACCCTAGGCATGGGATACAGTAAGAGTGGATGTCCTTATGAGGTATTTGCTTCCCACAAGAAATACAATTATTAACTTTTTCTGACATCAGTCTGAGGCAAGAAAAAGTTTCCCCAACGGCGTACTTAGCTTGACTTTAGATCTGAAATTCGACTTCAAAAATCCCAGGAGTCGGCCGACCGGCACTTACTAACTGCTTCTGCTTCGGGCACCGTACGGCAAGAAAGACTGAAGAAAATAGTGTTGGATGCATCTTATATACCCCTGGCGCACTGACGTCAGGGAAGAAGCAACAGCAACCGACGCCGGACCAAGACTTTGGAACTCTGGCCGACTACGGGACGGCCTGACAGCAGGATAACCCAAGTGTAATGACAGAATCTTGTCTGATCGATGAGCGATAGGGCCAGACCCAAAGGATTCCTCTTGGAAAGGGCTTTGGGAGGACTAGCCACCTCTTTGGTGAAGCATCTCTAATATGTCAGCAAAGGAGTCATCCTCTAGTGGTAATCCTGGCGACCATTCCCCTTCATCAAAATCAATGTCATCAGTCAAAGATTCCTGAAGGGAATCTAACCAATGTCATCAGTCAAAGATTCCTGAAGGGAATCTAAGTGCCTCCACTTGCACAATTTCTTCCGAGGAACCTCTGGAGAGGTAGCAGAAGAAACAGGAAGTTCCTGAATAGGAACTGCCTGGAACTCTTACCTGTGCCTGTGGAGTAGGCTTAGAACTCAAATCTGATGGAGGAATGCGGATAAATTTGAGGAAGTGAGAGTCAAAGCCCTGGGAAGGGAGAAAGCCCTCTCAACTACCTCAAAGGCAGAGAGACGAGGTGAAGTAGAAACCGACCTCAGTGCAGCCAAAGCTCTTAGCTCAACTGATTCTCTAACCCTCCTGGATCTCCTCTCCAAGAAGGGAGTTGGACCCAAGCTGTACAGCACCAAGTTTCCAAGAGGAAGTAACAGCTCTGAAAGCCTCAGAGTCAAAGTCATCCACCATGATCCGGTGCCATTACTTGGACTTCAAGACCTGTCCTGCTCAATGGTCATCAGTGCTGAGAGAGTCAGGGAAACAGTCAGAGTCTAGGAAGAAGGTGGTATATTCATATCCAACACTTTGTCTCTTGGTGCTCTCAGATCCGATGGCTCTGAAACTTACAGGTAGGATTAGAGAAACAGTCACAATCGGGTGCAAAGGTGGTTGAAGGCTCACATTTCCAATGAGAGATGAAGCCAGTAAAACCCACATCTGAATCTGTGCTCTAAGGAACTTCCTCATCATCCTGTCCACATCTACCTCAGAAAGACTTCAGGAGGACCTAATCAAAGAACAGGTGGAGGGAGATCTCCTGAGCCTAGTAGACACCAGCTCCAGAGAAAAACAGGGACTCCAGATCCAAGGAGCTTTAGAAAAGTACAGTTGTGTACACTTACCATAAATGTAGATGTTCAAGTGTGTTCACTGTTGCAGTCATCACATTTGGGTTATCTGCTTGCAGTAGCCCTCAGTCAGCCTGATTACCAAAGTCTTGGGTCCTGCGTCTGGTGCTGTCTCATCTTCCTTGACGTCAGGTAGTCAGGGGTGTAAAGCATGCAGCCGACGCCATTACATCAGTTTTTCTTGCCCCAGATGTCAGGTGCCCCCCTAATGGGAAGCAATTATATATATATATATATATATATATATATATATATATATATATACATATAGATAAATAGATATATATAGATATATATATATATATATATACACACACACACACACACACACACACACACACACACACACACACACATATACATACAAGGTTGTACCTCCAACAAAAAAGCAAATACATCAAAAAGCTTTTAAGTATAGTAGAGGAGAATACAGGTATAGCCGAAAGAAGTCAGGGGGTTGGAGGGAGGGTAACCATGACTGCAACAGTGAATACACACGAACATCTACATTTATGGTAAGTGTACACAAAGTACAGTTGTGTACACTTACCATAAATGTAGATGATCGAGTGTATTCACTGTTGCAGTCATTACATTTGAGTAATCTGCTGGCAGGTTGCCCTCAGTCAGCCTGAATTCCAAAGTCTTGGGTCCTGCTCGGTTGCCGTCTCCTCTTCCATGACGTCAGGTCATCCAAGGGTATAAAACATGCAGCCAATGCCATTTTCTTTAGTTTTTCTTGCCCCAGATGTCAGGTGCCCCCAAAAAGGTAGCAAAATTATGTATATATAAATACATGTATCAATATAAACTTTACCTTCATCTACAAGCAAATACACCACATATGTTGTAGAAGATAGAGAGGGAAAGATAAACTCCAGAATGAAAGGGAGATGGCGGGAGGGTAACCTGGACTGCAACAGTGAATACACTCGAACATCTATATTTATGGTAAGTGTACACAACTGTACTATGTTCTTCATGTTTCACTGTTAAAGTCATTACATTTGGGTAGAATCCCAAAGCTATGGTTGGGAGTCTGGAGCTAAACAGCATTAGGTGCGGCTATAAGGCCCTGCAGAACGGCAGTGGCAAAGTCTGCCCTGGACTTTGAGGAGAGAGGCAAAAGATAATGCTTTGAAAAGGTGTGAACAGAACTCCAAGTAACAGCCTCTAGAATGTCTTTGGTTGGTACTCCTCTGAGAAAGGCTGCTGAAGTAGCTGCAGCTCTGGTGGAATGAGACCTAATGCCCTTGGGCACAGGTTTACCATGGTGTAAGTTGCAGAAATGGATGCAATGGCTTATCCACTTTGAAATTGTCTGCTTTGAAATAGCCTTTCCTTCTGATCCTGCAGCATATGTCACCAGTAATTGCTCAGTTTTTCTTAGAGCATTAGTCCTGCTCAAGTAGAATCTTAGCTGTCTGTGTACGTCCAAGGAATACAGAATTCTCTCCCCTCTTGTTCTGCAGATTTGGACTAAAGGTTGGCAGATGAATTGTTTGGTTAAGAGCCACACTGGAAACCACCTTAGGCATAAACGTAGGATTTGTCCTCAAAGACACCCTGTCTGGGTAAAATATGATAAAAGGCTCTACAGCCATGAGGGCCTGCAGCTCTGAAACTCTACTTGCTGAAGTAACTGCTAGTAGCAGAGCTGTTTTCCATGGCGAGAACTTTATATC
The DNA here is from genome assembly GCF_019279795.1 of Protopterus annectens. NCBI lineage: Eukaryota > Metazoa > Chordata > Ceratodontiformes > Protopteridae > Protopterus > Protopterus annectens. Next base: position 404,485,351 of record NC_056745.1, read on the forward strand.
AGCGGTAGCAGCTGGTTCAAATGAAGGCAGGGTGAGCTTTTCCAATACATAATTGAGATCCCATGCAGGTAATGGTGATCTTCTATGAGGCCTTAAAATTTTGGCTCCTCTAAGATACTGCTTTAGTAAAGGATGAGAAAAGATTGGTGGCTCTGTGTTGTAATGAGCCGAAATGGCAGAGGCATGGATTTTAACTGATGAGAAAGATAGGCCTTTGTCAAGCATCTCAGTTAAGTACTGTAATATCTGAGGAATATTTGGTATCAGTTCCTTGTGCTTGATTCCAAGCACGGAATCTCTTCCATTTATCAGCATAAGATTTTCTAGTACTAGGCCTTCTGGTTTCCAAAATGAGATCAATCACAGCTTTACTGAGAGGAGGAGTTTGTATAATTACATGATCAGCCATGCCGCCAGGTTCAGTGTCTGGAGTTGATTGTGCAGGATCTGATTGTTTTGTTGGGACATTAGTTGAGGTCAGGTCCAAGCTGGTTATTGAGACAAGTTCCTTAGGACTGGGTACCAGTATTGGCGGGGCCAGTCTGGGCAATTAGTATTCTCTTTGGTTTCTCTTGTATGACGTTTAGGAGGACCTTGGGAAGAAGAGGCAGAGGAGGAAAGGCGTAAACTGATAGGTTTTTCCAACTGAAGGATAGGGAGTCCACTTTCCATGCTTGTCTGTGATAAGTCCTTGTGCAGAATCTTTTCAATTGATAATTTTGAGGAGAGGCGAATAGATCTATGTCTGGGCTCCCCCATTTCTCTGTTATCATGCTGAAGACTTGTGGATTCAGTTTCCACTCGTGAGGGTCCATAAGGTTTCTGCTTAAATTATCTGCCAGAGTATTTTGCTTTCCAGGCAAGAATTGAGCCTGAAGATGTATTTGGCAGGTCAAAGTTGTGTCCCACAGTGCCATGGCTAATCTGCAAAGGGGGTATTGAGTGTGCGCCCCCTTGCTTGGCTATATACCACATGACCATGGTGTTGTCCATCTTTATCAGTAGTTGTCCTGGATGAAGTAAGTCCTTGAAGGCTGTTAGGGCATTTTGAACAGCTAGCATCTCTTTTTGGTTGATATGTAGATGCATTTGTTTTGGGGTCCATATGCCCTGAATGCATCTTCCTGCCATGTGGGCCCCCCAGGCATAATCTGATGCGTCTGTTGTTAAGGTCTGGCTGGCAGGGGGTAGAGCGAAGGCCCCGTTCCATGTTTTGGTGACATGCCTTTGCCCACCATAGAAACTCCAGTTGTAGGCAGGGTACGAGAGGAATCATTGTTTCCAGACTGTGACAATGTTGACTTCATAAACTTTTTAGGTACCACTGAAGTTTCCTCATATGCAGTCTTGCATATGGAATCAGTAGGATGCAGATGCCATGAAGCCCAAAGCCTGCAGAATTTGTCTTGCAGATAACTGGGTTTTTGTTGCCATCAGTTTGAAGTAAGTAGTCAGTTGCCTTTGCTTGCCTGGCGTGAGGTAAGCCATCTGGGCAGTTGTATTCAAGCTTGCATCCAGGAATGTTATATTTTGAGAGGGTACCAGTTGTGATTTATTTTCGTTTATTGTGTTAGAAGCCTTTTCACAAACGCCAGGTGTTGAAGAAGAATGTCCTTGCTCTCTGCTTGAATGAAACAGTCGTCCGAGTACAGGTATATTTGTATACTTCTTTGTCTGCAAAATGCAATTACTGGTGCCAGGCACTTTGTGAAGACCCTGAGCACAGTAGATAAGCCAAAGGGCAGTGCAGAGAATTGGTAATGCATTAAGCCAGCCTTGAATCTGAGATATCTTCTGCACGACTGTCTTATTGGGACATGCAGGTATGCCTCTTTTAGATCTAATGTCACCTGCCAAGCATTCTTGCCCAGCATGGGCAGAAGCTGCTGCAAAGTCAGCATTATGAATTTTGGAATGTCCAGGTATGTGTTCAAAATTGATAAATCCAGTATTGGCCGCCAGGCCTTGTCCTTTCTGGGTACCAAGAACAGTCGAGTAAAAACCTTGTCCTTTTTCCTGTTCTGGTACTGGTTGAATGGCCCCCATATCCATGAGGGACGTAACCTGTTTCTGTGCCTCTGCCCATTGATTTTTGGGCAGATTCGGCCAACCGTTTGCCATTGGCAGAGTGTGGAAATAGATTCTGTATCCCTGTGATACAATGTTTAGTACCCACTTGTCCTGGGTTATTAACTGCCAATTTTGAGCAAAAAGTGCTAATTTTCCCCCTAAGGGTGCTGCCTTTTAAGTGCTTGGTGTAGGCAGAGGAAAACTAAGTACACTGGCAGATGAACTAAGCAGAAATCTCAGGACCCACAGGAGTGGAAAATGGAACCAAATGTTTTCAATATGTTGAGCACGAAATGGGGGATCCCAGATATAGACCTGTTTGCCTCCCCCCAGAACTACCAACTGGACAAATTCTGCACAATGACTCCCCACAAACAAGCTTGGAAAGTTTATGGTCTGTCCTTCAGCTGGAAAAAAAATCTCTCAGTTTATGCCTTTACTCCTCTGCCTCTCCTCTTCAAAGTACTACTAAAGATCAAGCAGGACAAACTAAGGATGATACTGATTGCACCAGACTGGCCACGCCAACACTGGTACCCCCTCTTGCGCAGTGTGCCACAGCTGGCCCCATGGCACCTACCTCAGACCCCTACCCTGCTGTGTCAGCAGGAGAGCCAGATTCTGCACCCCCAGCTTCAAACCCTGAACCTGGCAGCCTGGCTAATTACCTAATCTCTCCGTTACCATCCCTCAGTAAACAAGTGTTGGATGTCACTTTGGAGGCAAGGAAACCTAGTACTAGAAAATCTTATGCTGAAAAATGGAAAAGATTCTGTGCCTGGAACCAAACTCAAGAGATGGCCACAGCAGTGCCCAATTTACCTCAGATTCTTCAATACTTAACTGAGATGCTTCACAAGGGCCTTTCCTTTTCCTCCATCAAAATTCACGCCTCAGCTCATTACAACACACCACCCCACTTTTCTCACTCACTGCTCAAGCAGTTCCTCAGAGGGGTCAAAAAAACATGACCACCAGCCTGGGACCTTAATTTTGTATTGGAAAAACTCACTCTTCCTCCTTTTGAGCCAGCTGCAATTGCAGAGTTAAAATTCCTTTCTTGGAAAACAGCTTTTCTTTTAGCAATCACTTCAGCAAGAAGGGTATCTGAATTACAGGCCTTTATGGCAGTGGAGCCTTTCATCATCTTTCATGCTGACAGGGTGTCCCTCCGGACTCTTTTATGCCCAAGATGGTATCCAGTGTGCCTCTTAATCAGTCCATTCATTTGCCAACCTTCTTTTCTAATCCACAGAACAAAGGAGAACGGATACTGCACTCCTCAGATGTGGACAAAACCAAACCTCAAAGGAAATCTGAACAACTGCTGGTGGCTTTTGCTGCAGGGGCAGAGGGGAAGGCTGTTGCAAAGCAAACCATTTCTAAGTGGATAGGCCACTGCATTCATTTCTGCTATAAGCACCATGGAAAAACCTATGCAACAGGGTATTAGACCCCTTTCAACCAGGGCTGCATCTATGTCTACAGCCTTTCTCAGAGGTGTCCGTACCAGAGATACCCTAGAAGCTGCTATCTGAAGTTCTGCACATAATTTCACCAAACATTACCATTTCCCAATTTTCTCTAAATCCAGAGCTGGCTTTGCCACTGCAGTCTTGTAGAGCCTTATAGCTGGTCCTAATGCTATCTAAATTCCTCCTCCCATCCTTAGCTTAGGGAATCTACCCAAATGTGATGACTGCAACAGTGAAACACAAAGAGCATGGTGCAGATGTTCTTCGTGTTTCACTGTTGCAGTCATTACATTTGGGTAATCTGCTGGCAGGTTGCCCTAAGTCGGCCTGAATTCCAAAGTTTTGGGTCCTGTGTTGGTTACGGTCTCCTCTTCCATGACTTCAGGTAGTCAGGGGTATAAAACATGCAGTCAACACCATTTTCTTTAGTTTTTCCTGCTGTGCGGTGCCCGAAGCAGAAGCATTTCGCAAGTGCCGGTCGGCCGACTACTGAAATATTCGAGTTTGAGTTTCAGAACCAAAGTCTTCACTAAAGCCAAGTACCCCGTTGGGGAAACTTTTTTCTTGCTCCATTCCGATGTCAGAAAAAGTTAATAATTGTATCACTTGTGAGAAGCAAATACCTCATAAGGATTCCATTTATACTGTATTCCTTACCTAGGCCCTGATCACAGTGTGCCTGGCTGTCGCTTTTGTGCTAGATTTAACCAACGCAATGTTAAGCATCGGTATATTTTTGACAAAGTATTTTGGAAACAGATTTAACTACCCAGAAATGTTGTCGGATACCAATCAGACTACCGGAGTACATAAAAAACGCAAAGAAAAGGACAGAGAAAGGCAGTCGAGATCCAAAACCGATGACGAAGCTTCTCCTAAGCCAGTTGCCGGTTCGCCGGTACTCAGTGAGGCACTTTCGCAGCCCCTTATAACCGGTACCTTCGAGTCACAGGCCTCTACCGACACCCATGTGGAGTCCAGCATGCCGCAAGATACTCAAGGTATTGGAACAATGGATGCATCTCCCTCGGATGGGTCCGGAGCCGCTGAGCAGGCACCGGCTTCTGAGGGTGTATTCAGACCTCAACATTTGTATATCTAACAGACGACAGCTGCAAAACCAAAGACAAAAGCAACTTCTAAATCTAAAAAAACGATGCATGAGCCACGTGCACAGGCCTCCATGCCTAAAAAACAGATGATCAAAATGGCTGAAGACCTTATTACCTTGATCGGGGTACCCATCCCCCTCCAGATAAGAGGCCTAGGCAAGACACTGATTATGAATCTTCAGATCAGGTTTCTATTTCTTCTGATTCCTCCTCTGATCAGGGATTATCTGTACCTCCCTATCAGGATTCTGATGCAGAGGAGTCTATACCATCTGCTTCTCCTCCTGAGGGGAAACCTTGCACACTTTGAGGGAGCATTTTCACTGGGAGAGTCAAGACTTCTCAGAATCAAAAAAGAGGCTCAGGGATATTCCTTCTCCCTCAGCACAGGCCTTTGGCCATTCCCCCTGTTTTAGACATTGTGGATTATGTGTTTTCGGAGTCCAGCTTGACCCCTGACTCCTTACCTCCGGCTCCCAGTAAGCCTGACAGATATTACAGGGTCCCTGACTCACATAAATTTTTATTTAGAAACCCTGCTGTTGATCCTGAAACTATTTTACAGGGTCCAAAGGGAGTTGAGGCCTCAACAGCAAAAAATCCTACCCCCTCTGACAGAGATTCAAGGACACTGGACAGATGGGGAAAAAAGGTTTATACATCTGCAACCCTGGCAATCAGAGCCTTAAACTGTCAAGTTCATATGCTTAAGTATCAACAGCATGTTATGGCATTGCTGAAACAGAAAATTATGTTGATTTCTGAATGTGCAGAAAATAAAGAATTGCAGGAATTATTGCATGCAGCTGAACAGGTTGGAAAGCATACTTTGCAATGTGGTTTTGACTCCTTAGAGGCCTCCTGCAGGGCCGCAGTTACTGGATCTGTGATTAGGAGTCATGCCTGGCTAAAGGAACAAAATTTGCCTGATCATGTTAAAGCTAAATTGCTAGATGCACCTTTACAACATGATACTCTGTTTGGTATTAAGGCAGAAGAGGTTTTAAAGAAAATGTAAGACAAAGCTAAGTCTAAGCAAACTGTTGAAGACGTCTTACAAGTTCAGCCACCAAGATTCAGTACACACTGGCCTACAAAGAATTGGTCCTTTCCTGTGTCAGACAGAGCTCAATGGGGCAAATCCAGACAATCTAAGGGTTCCAGATACCAGGCGCAAGATTCATACAGGTCAAAGAAATGGGGCGCTTCTACTTCCAAATCTGGAGGAGATGAAGCGCAAACAGAAAACAGTCCCAATGACTTCCCTCTGCCTACACCAAGCACGTATCTTTTGGCAGCACCCTTAGGGGGAAAATTAGCACTTTTTGCTCAAAATTGGCAGGAAATGAGCCTGTAGATGCACTTGGTAGCTCAAGGCTGTGTTCCACAGAGCCATGGCTAGTCTGCAGAGAGGGTTAGAATGGGTACTCTCCCCCTGCTTATGTACCACATAACAGTGGTGTTGTCCGTCTTTACCATTAATTGTCCTGGAAGAATGTGGTCCTTGAAGACTGTCACAGCATTCTGTACAGCTAACATTTCTTTTTCATTGATATGCAAGTGCATTTGACTTGGGTTCCATTTGCCCTGAATGCACTTCCCTGCCAGGTCAGCGCCCCCCATGCATAGTCTGAGCGTCTGTTGTTAGGGTTTGGGTGGCATGGGGTAGAGTGAATGGTAGTCCCTTGTTTTGGTGGTAGGCCTCTGCCCACCAAAGGAATTCTAACCGTAGGCAAGGTATGATAGGAATCATTGCTTCTAGATCCTGAGAATGTTGACACCCATAGGCTTTTTAGATACCACTGTAGTTTCCTCATATGCAGTCAGACAAGTTAACACCTTTAGTACAAATGCCAGATGATTCAGAAATATGTCCTGGCTTTCTGCCTGAATTAGACAATCGTCCAGGTATGGGTATATTTGAATATTTCTTTGCCTGCAAAATGCAACGACTGGAGCTAGGCACTTTGTGAATACCCTGGACGCAGTAGATAAGCCAAAGGGCAGTGCAGAGAACTGACAGTGCATGCAGCCTGATTTGAAGCGTAGGTATTTTCTGCAAGTTTCCCTGATTGGGATGTGCAGGTAGGCTTCCTTTAAATCCAGTGTTGCAAACCAGGCATCTTTGCCTATCATGGGAAACAACTGGCGAAGAGTTAGCATCTTGAATTTTGGAATCAACAGAAAGGTGTTTAGGATAGACAGGTCCAGGATAGGATGCCATGAGTTGTCTTTTCGGGGTACCAGGAAAAGTCTTGAGTAGAAACCTTGTCCCTTTTCCTCTTCTGGTACAGTCTGAATAGCCTTTAATCTTAAGAGAGAGAGTACTTGCTTTTGAGCCTCTGCCCACTGATTTGGGGGTAGATCTGGCTAACCGTTTGGGTTGGTAATGTGTGAAAGTGAAATCTGTATCCTTGGGAAACTGTTTAAAACCTATTTGTCCTGGGTAAGGAGTTCCTAGTTTTTGCTTGCAGAGCAATCTTTCCCCCTAAAGGAGCAGTCAGTTGAGAAGTGCTTGGAAGTTTTAAAGTTAAGTCATTGAGACAGCTTACCACAGGGGGGAGTCTTACTACTCCCTGATTTGGAAGGGGGAGCCCCCCACTTCTTAGTCCTGTGCGTACCCTGGGACTGAAGCCTCGGTGTTCTGCTGGCTCTGGGTTTGAACTGAGAAGGCCTGAAGAGGCAGGAAAGGACCAATTTTTTGAGGGCCAATGCCTACTAAATCTAGGAGGCTGCACTTGCAAGAAATCTTTAACAGTTTGCATAGATTTAGCTTTTCTATCCATCTTTTTAAGAACTTCTTCTGCTTTGTCGCCAAACAGGCAGTCCTGATTTAAGGGAGCATCCAGCAATTTAGTTTTAACATGATCTGGCAAAGATTGCTCCTTAAGCCAAGCATGCCTTCTAAGTACAGACCCGGTGACAGCAGCACTGCAAGATGCCTCTAGTGAATCAAAACCACATTGCAAGGTATGTTCTCCAACCTGTTCAGCAGAATGCATTAAATCCTGTAAATCCTTATTTTCAGCACAATCAGGAATCAACATAATTTTCTGTTTAAGCAATCCAATAATATGCTGCTGATACATATGAAACTGTCAATTTAAGGCCCTGATGGCCAAGGTTACAGAGGTGTATGCCTTCTTACCCCATCTATCCAGAGCCCTGGAATCTCCATCAGAGGGGGTAGGATTTTGGGCAGTAGTAGCCTTAATGCCCTTGGGTCCCTGTGAAATGGTCTCAGGATCCACAGTAGGATTTTTAGAAAAGAACTTGTGAGACTCAGGAACCCTGTAATATCTATCACGTTTTCTGGGAGCAGGAGGTAAAGAGTCAGGTGCCAAGCTAGATTCTGAAAAGGCATCGTCAACAATGTCCAGCACAGGAGGGACAGCTAAAGGCCTGTGTTGGGGCAGGAGTAAGAAATCTCTAAGCCTCTTTTTAGAATCAGAGTAATCCTGGCTTTCCCAGTGAAAATGCTCCCTAAGAGTATGCAAGGTTTCACCAAAAGAAAAATCCTCTGGGGAGAAGCAGAGGAAATAGAGTCCTCTGCACCAGAATCCTCATAGGTAGACAAGGGTAAATCCTGGTCATCAGAAGAGACAGAAATTTCAGAATCCTGGTCAGAAGTATCATAAGCAAATTCAGTCCTAGGTCTCAGAGGGGGGAAGGCTGGCTGGCTGGATAAAGTAATAAGGCCTTCAACCATTAGTATCATTTGTTTTTTAGGCATAGAGGTCTGACCATGGTGGTCTGGGCATTGGTTTCCTAGGCATGGTTCGAGTTTTAGGCCTAGAAGAAGAAGATGGCGTTGGTTTAATATGCATGTCAGTAGGCCTGAATACACCCTCAGAAGCCGGTACCTGCACAGCAGCTCCGGACCTATCCAAGGTACAGACATCCGCAGATTCTACAGTTGAAGCATCTCGCGGCATACGAATGGGTCTCAGTACAGTCCTGCGAATCTGAAGTAGCACGTACCAGGGGCTGCGAAAGTGCCTCACTGAGTATTGGCACCGTCTCTGTCTTTATCTTTGCGTTTTTTTGGAATGTCGGTAGTCAGGTGGCTTACCGAAGACATATCTGGATAATTGAACAGAGTACCAAAATATTTAAAAGCAAAAATGTACCAACGATGAATAGTTCATGGTTTAAACAAGCACAAAACTGAAAGCGAGGTATGCCGTGGTCAGGGCCTAGGCAAGGAATACAGTACAAATTAAAATCTTTATGAGGTATTTGCTTTCCACAAGAAATACAATTACTGACTTTTACTGACATCGGTTTAGAGCAAGAAAACGTTTCCCCAATGTGGTACTTAGCTTTAGTTGAAGACTTCGGTTCTGAAACTCGAAACGAAATTTTAGGATTTGGCCAACTGGCACTTGCGAACTGCTTCTGCTTCGGGCACCGCACGGCAAGAAAGACTGATGCAATGGCGTCGGCTGCATGCTTTATACCCCTGACTACCTGACATCACGGAAGATGAGACAGCAACCGACGCAGGACCCAAGACTTAGATAATCAGGCGGACTGAGGGCTACTGCAAGCAGATAACCCAAATGTGATGACTGCAACAATGAAACACGAAGAACATCTATGACATTCTGATCCCAGAGGGTCAGATCCCACACTTTAACTTTAGGGGGTGGCTCTGAAATTGGAGTGGATCTTGGAGACCACACATGAGAGAGCTTCCTATGCTCCCTGGGCTACGAAGAAATCTGCTTTTTGGAGGGGGTTTGAGCCTCTGAAGTAGAAGCTGTAGAAGAAGCATCAGCAGTCAAAAGGCCCTTCAGGACAAAGTTATTATGTCTGTCACTGGCAGCCCTCAAGTTAAATCCAGCACAGATTCCACAAGGGTCTTCTAAATGGGAAGGTCTAAACAATAAATCCACTCCCTGCGTGCATCAGAATTAGGTATATTATGCCCACAGGAAATGAACTTTTTAAATCCAGTAGGCTTCTCAGCTCCACTAAGCAATAAACTAGATTCTAATACTTTAAAAAGAAATAATTTTATTAACAGATAAAGTTTAACAAACATAGTAACAAAGACTACATTAAAAAGTAAGGTAAAGAGAAAAGGCCAATACCAACAATGGTAAAAAGAAATATCCTTAAAAGGTATAGAAAAATCTACCAGAATGAGTAAAGAGAGGAAGGGTTATCTAAAGAAGTGATTTACTAAGAGAGAGAAATTCCTTTTTTTTTTACTGGCAAAATTTATCAAAGGCAACCCAGAACTCAAGAGAACATGATCCTGACCAAATCATTAGAGCGGCAAACGAGACCTGAGGTAATGTAGCAGTTAGAGACATTATGGGTAAAGGCACAAGGCCCATTCATTAAGGAATGAATGAAAATGGCAACATCAAATCTGTTTTTACTAAGTAGTATAAATATGGGGAGATTCATCAAGACTGAAGACATGCATTTTTTGGGGAGTGCAATGAGTTGGCAAACTTTAAAAATTCCCTGCAGAGTACTCTATCAGAAATACTGGTTGAGCAAATTAGTACAACTAAGGAAATGATTTTTTTGAGGTATGATACAGAATCAGAATTGCCTACACATAGTAAGGCCCTTCCGAGTATAACTGTGGTAGCTGCCAAAAAAAAGCAAATACTAGAAAATGGAAATTAAAGTCTAAACCAACTGTACTAGACGTATTGAATAAAGTAACAGAGAGAAAAGCAATTGGAAATGGGATGTTTAGAAAAGGGTAGGAGCCAATTGCATAGAAAAAAATGTGAATTGTGGGAAAATACATACAGAATCATGTTCTGGAGGAAGAATGACATTTAAAAGAAGATAGGATTTGAACGAGCTATGTAATGTTTGAACGACAATAACCAAACAGATTATAAGAGATATATAATGTTTACAACTAAAAATATGTTAATATGGTATGTTTTCATGTATGTAAATGTATGATTGCCTCTGTCCTAAGTAATAATTTGATAAAGATGTTTTTTAAAAAAAAAAAAAAAAAAAGAAAAAGATTGGAGACACTCACTTGTTAAACCTGTCTTTGAAGGGGAGTTGGATAAAACCCAGGGTCATACAGACCTGTAAGTTTACTTTTCTGTTGTTGAAAAATAATGGAAAAGGTTATACTGAAAAAAATAAAATGTCAGGATTGTAAAGGTTGGGACTTGAAACCATATATTAGCAGGCATATGTTGAAAATAGATCTATTACCACCTGTAACACAATGTTCTATAATATAATAGAAGCAATGAATAAAAAATGTGCTGTTAATATAATTTGATAGGGTCATACACAAAATGCTGATCAATAAAGTAGAACAAGTAGGTATTAATGTAGTCTTGATAACATGGATAGCTACATGGCTTGCAAATAGGCCATGGCAAGTATAATTCAGCAAATGGACAGGTGAAAGTCGAGGTTACAGTAAGGTTGTCTCACAGGACTCTATCCTAAGCCCATACTTGATTAGAATGCATCTGAGATCTAACTTTTTCAACTGAGGTTTTCTACAGCTCATTTGCACATGACTTGTAAATGGGTAAACTGATTACACGTGTTACATCTAGGGCATGCCTGCAAAATAATTTGACTAAACAAACCATTTGGGCACAGGAGAATAATATGCTGATAAATACATAGAAAACTAAGCCTATGAAATTTAGGGGACAAACTGAAAGGTGAATATTTAATACAGCACACAGTGAATAAAAAGTACAGTTTTGTACCTACCATAAATGTAGATGTCCGAACTGGATAGCATCTGCAGTCATAACAAGTGGGTTGTCCTGTCGTCAGGCAGCCCTGCAGTCGGCCGGATTCCAAAGTCCGGGTCCGGCTTCGGCTGATGTCGCACTCCACCCGACGTCATCTCTGTTGGTCTTCGGGTATAAAAGCATCAGCCGACGCCATTTTCCTCAGTGTTTCTTGCCCCAGATGCCAGTAGCCCTCTTGTAGGCTAAAATTTGGATAGATGCCAATGTTTCCAAATAGATAGAGGTAAACACAACAATAAGCATATATGTACATATATACAAACAAATACACCATAAAGACTCCCCCAACAGCTAGCTATTAGGAGGGTAAACACCCTAGGAGTACCACAGAGGGGAAGGAGGGAGGGTAATCCTGACTGCAGATGCTATCCAGTTCGGACATCTACATTTATGGTAGGTACAAAACTGTACTATGTCCTTCATGGATGCATCTGCAGTCATAACAAGTGGGTAGAATACCATAGCCAACTAGGGGAGGAGGGTAAAAGTAGATTATGGTGTGTTTAGGATCCCTTGCAGTACAGCAGTGGCAAACCCTGCTCGGGATCTGGAATATAGAGGCAAATTATAATGCTTGGCAAATGTATGCACGGAGGTCCAAGTAGCCGCCTCAATAATGTCTTTGGTTGCCACTCCTCGTAAGAAGGCTGTGGTAGTGGCGGTTGCCCTTGTAGAATGAGGTCTTATGTTCTGTGGAATTGGTTTTCCATGGAAGGAGTAACAGTATCGTATGCAATTTCCTATCCATTTGGAGATTGTCTGTTTGGAAATAGCTTTTCCTTCCCTTCCTGTTGCATAGGCTACAAAAAGTTGGTCAGTCTTTCTGCTATTTTTGTTCTGTCCAAGTAGTAGCGTAGCTGTCTATGTACATCCAAGGTATGCAGTATTCTTTCCCTCTGTTTTGTGGGTTGGGAAAGAAGGTAGGTAGGTGGATTGCCTGGTTTAAAGATACTCTGGATACCACCTTTGGCATAAATGTAGGATTAGTCCTCATGGACACTCTATCTTGGTGGAAGATTAGGAAGGGTTGCACTGCCATTAAGGCCTGTAGTTCTGAAACCCTCCTTGCTGAAGTAATTGCCAGTAGGAAAGCAGTTTTCCATGACAGGTGTTGTAGGTCTGCTGTTGCTGCTGGTTCAAAGGGTGATAGTGTCAACTTTTCTAGCACAAAGTTTAAATCCCAAGCTGGTAATGGTGGTTTCCTTGGAGGTTTTACATTCTTGATTCCTCTGAGGAACTGCCTGAGCAAAGGGTGCGAAAAACAGGTGGATCAAAGCTGTATTCTGCTGAAATAGCTGATGCATGTATCTTGATGGAGGAGTAGGACAGGCCTGAATGAAGAAGTTCGGCCAGATACTCCAGAATGTTAGGCATATCTATGTTTGACACATCTTTTCCTCTTTCGGTACTCCAAATGACAAACCTTTTCCATTTTCCAGCATAGTTCCTTCTTGTTGAAGGTCTGCGTGCTTCCAGAATAATGTCTTTAACTCTTTGGGAAAGTTCTGGATTAGCTGCTGCTATGTGATGTTCCATGCAGTCAGTTGCAGCGTTTTTAGGTTTGGGTGTATGATGCTGTAGTTGTTCTGAGTTAACATCAAAGGCATCGGGGCTATTGGCCACATATTGTTGCGAGACATGCTCTTCAGTAGTGGGTACCAGTGTTGTCTTGGCCAGTTTGGGGCTATCAGGATTATCCTTGGACGTTCTTCCTTGATTTTTAGTAGTACCTTGTGTATCAAAGGAAGAGGTGGGAATGCATATGCTGTTAGGCCTTTCCAGTTGAAGGCGAGTGAGTCCACTTTCCATGCTAGTGGGTGGAATGTCCTTGTGCAGAATTTTTTGAGCTGGTGATTGAGAGGTGATGCGAATAGGTCTATCTGTGGCATTCCCCATTTCTTTGAGATGGTCTTGAAGATGTCCGGGTGCAGCTTCCATTCGTGGGCATCCGAAGTGGTTCTGCTTAATATGTCTGCTAGAGTATTGTCTTTCCCCGGTACAAATATTGCCTGTAACTGAATGTTGTAGCTGAGTGCCAGGGTCCACAGCTCCAAGGTCATTCTGCATAGGGGGTATGAATGAGTGCCACCCTGTTTGTTGATGTACCACATGACTGTGGTGTTGTCTGTCCTTATCATCAACTGGCCCTCCTTGAGGAATGGTTTGAACTTTTGGATTGCCAGTTTTACTGCCAGCATTTCTTTTAGATTGATGTGCAGGTGAAGTTGATCCTGTGTCCACAATCCTTGCACGCATTTGTCCAGCATGTGGGCCCACCATCCTAGGTCTGAAGCGTCTGTTGTGATGGTCTGGCTTGGTTGACATCTGCGAAAGGGTAGGCCTGGGTTTGACTGGCATGCCTGAGCCCACCATAGGAACTCCTGTTTTAAGCATGGAATTAGTGGGATTTCTGTTTCTAGACTGTGTCTGTGTTGGGACCATAAATTCTTTAGGTACCACTGTAGTTTCCTCATATGTAGTCTGGCAAATGGGACCAAGATTATGCATGATGCCATGAAGCCCAAGGCCTGCAGAAATTTTCTTGCTGTTAACTTGTTCAGTTTTGTTAGTGCCAAGAAGTAAAGAGGAAGTTCTTTTGTTTTTCTGTAGTCAGGAATGCCATTTGTTGTACTGTGTCCAATTCAGCCCAAGAATGTCCTTGTTTGGGATGGTATCAGCCTTGACTTTTGTAAATTGACTGTGTATCCCAGTCCTTGTAGCAAGTAAATGACCCTTTGTAAATCTGTTGTCAGCTTGCTTTTGTTGTCCCCTTGTAGCAGGCAGTCGTCCAGGTATGGGTAAATTTGAATTCCCTGTAGTCTGCAATGGGCGATTACTGATGCCAGGCATTTTGTGAATACTCTGGGCAGTAGATAAGCCAAAGGGCAATGCTGAGAATTGATAGTGCTCTGATCCTGCAAGAAATCTGAGGTATCTTCTGCAGATTGGTCGAATAGGGACGTGCAGGTATGCCTCCTTGAGATCTAGAGTTACCAGCCAAGACTCCTTGCCCAGCATGGGAAGAAGTTGCTGTAGGGTCAGCATTTTGAATTTTGGGACAATGATGTATGTATTTAAGGTGGACAGGTCGAGAATTGGTCTCCAACTTTTTCCTTTCTTGGAACTAGGAATAGTCTGGAATAGAACCCCTTTCCTTGTTCTGCTGTTGGCACTCTTTCCACAGCTCTCATGTTTGCTAACTCCATTATCTGGCGTAGAGCCTCTGTTTTTTGATTTTGAGGTAGATTTGGCATTCCTCTTTTTACTGGTAAAGTGTGGAAGTGAAACCGGTAACCTTGATCTATGGTTTGTAAAATCCACTTGTCTTTTGTTATGTAGTGCCAGTTCTTTGAAAATAAGGTTAACTTTCCGCCTAGAGGAGCTGCTATTTGTTCCCTGGTAGGCGGAGTTAGGATTAAGTCACTGTGGTTGTGCTGATGTAGTGGCAGTGGCTGTGTCTGTGCCTCTGTTGTTACCTTGCCACTGTCGTCCTCTGTAGGCACCTCCTCTGGATTGGTTTCTGCCTCTGGAACGTCTATTCCTGCCCCTTTGAAATTTTGTGGAGTCAGGAAAGGACCAATGTTTGGCAGGCCAGTTCCTGCTAAACCTTGGGGGTTGGACCTGCAAGAAATCTTTAACAGTTTGAACAGATTTTGCCTTTTCTTCCATTTTCTTCATAACCTGCTGGGCAGGTGTACCAAACAAACTTGTCTTGTCCATAGGAGCATCTAGCAACTTAGCTTTAACATGATCCGGTAAGGCTTGTTCCTTTAGCCATGCATGCCTTCTTATCACTGTGCCTGTCATGGCTGATCTAAATGAAGCCTCCAGTGCATCATAGCCACATTTTAAGGAATGGTTGCTAACCTGTTGTATGTTATTTACCATCTCTAATACATATTTCTTATCAAGAGATTCATCAGTGGTTAGTTTTTAGTTAACTGATCAAGCATAAACTCTTGGTATTGTATCATGTGAAACTGACAGTTTAAAGCTCTAGCTGAGAGAGTAGCTGAAGTGTAGACCTTTTACCCCATCTGTCTAATGACCTTGCTTCCCTTTCAGAAGGAATAGGGTTTTAGCTGTGGTCGGCTACTGCCTTGGGACCCTGGGATATAGTTTCTGGGTCTGCAAGTGGGGCCTTGTAAAGGTGGTGATGAGTATCTGGCACCCTGTAAAATCTGTCTGGTTTGGCAGGGGCTGGGGGTAAAGAATCTGGAACGGAGCAAACATCATTGAAAGCATCATCCACCACAGAGAGAACAGGAGGTATAGCTAAGGGCCTGTGCTGTGGGAGGTGCAGAAAGGTCCTAAGTCTTCTTCTGGAGTCTGTAAAATCCTGTTGCTGCCATTGGAACTGTTCTCGCATGGCATGCAAGGTTTCCCCAAAGGAGAATTCTTCTGGTGGGGAAGCAGCTGGAATGGATTCTTCAGCATCAGAATCTTCAAAATTGGAGAAGGGAGCCTCTGGCTGGTCAGTTATGTCTGATTCATTATCAGAATCATCAGAAGACACTGGCTCAGGGGGCTCTGCCCTAGGTCTCTTGTCTGGGGGCTGAGAGGCCCTGTCTGGGTGAGATTGAGATCCTCTAATTAAAGAAATTAAATCTTCTGCCAAAGAAAGCATTTGAGAACTAGAAGAGGGCCTGGATGTGGGGGGTTTAACAGGCACTGATTTGGTAGTCTTGGCTGCTTTAGCCCTGGCAAAGGCCTTAATGGACATGGCTGCTGGAGGCCTAGCAGCACCACGTGCTGGGGTAGAGACATCCAAGGGGATGGTGTCTGATAAGTCAACCACCGTAGTGGGTAAAATTTCTGAGGTCGATTCAAGAGTTGTAGCAGGGGCCTCAGTTGTAAGAATAGGTTCAGCTGTACTTTGATCAGTTTTCTCGGTTTCGGCCGAAACCGAGACACTCGCGGTTTGCTTTACCGTGGTTTCGGCCGAAACCGCGGACCGCGAGTGTCGGTCTTTATCTTTGCGTTTTTTGGAAGATTGGGTAGTCGGGGGGTCCGACGGCATAATGTACGCAAAATCAGTACTGAAAAACTGTTCTGCAAACTCCGACCGACGCCTAAGCGTTCGTCGGTTGAAAGAGGCACAGGCCGAACAGGCTGCTACGTCGTGGGCTGGGCCTAAACAAGGCAGACAGTAAGAGTGGAAATCTTTATGAGGTATTTGTTTCCCACAGGTTAAACAATTGTTAACTTTTTCTGACATCGGCTGAGGCAAGAAAGAGTCCCCAACGGGGTACTTAGCTTTAGAAGTCTTCGAAGTAGTATTCGGTAGAAGTAATCTCTGGATCCGACCGACCGGCACTTGCGAACAGCTTCTGCTTCGGGCGCCACGCGGCAAGAAAGACTGAGGAAAATGGCGTCGGCTGATGCTTTTATATCCGAAGACCAACAGAGATGACGTCGGGTGGAGTGCGACATCAGCCGAAGCCGGACCCGGACTTTGGAATCCGGCCGACTGCAGGGCTGCCTGACGACAGGACAACCCACTTGTTATGACTGCAGATGCATCCATGAAGGACATTTGCAGATTCATTTAAGACCCAGGGTATACAGGGAGATTCAGTTTGAGTTTTTCTAATCATATCAACTAACTGGTTAATGATAGTTATAGAACTATAAGTTGTACAAAAAGATTATAAAGTCTAGGAAATCAGAAATGATGAAGTCCTTGTTTCTTAGTCACATTAGACCCAAACTTGAGTATGGATTAACACTATGGAAATCTTACAAGAAAACAAGTAAGAGTAAACTGGAAATAGTACAGCAGAACTACAGCAAGGGCATCCATGGATATGACAATAGCCACGGTGGTACAGCGGTAGCGTTGTTGTCTCACAGCAAGAGGGTCTCCCGTTCGATTCTCGGCTGGAGTGCGGGGAGTGCCTTCTGTGTGGAGTCTGCATGTCCTCCCCGCGGTTGGATGGACATCTGAAAGACAAGCGTAAATGGGCGTGCCTTCGTTGAAGGTTGGACGTCGAGCTGGCACCTCGGCGTTCATTAAAATCTACTGTCAATCATTAGCAGACCAGAGTTCCGCTGTGGCGACCCCTAACCGGGAAAAGCCGAAAGACAAACAACAACATGAAAGACTAAAATATCAGAACTTATACAGTGTCTCATACATATTTGAGGAGAGACCTTATTCAGGTATACAGGATATTTAGAGACAACTACCTCTGGGAATGTTTGGGATTATCAAAAAATAGCAGACCGTGATCAGACAGCCTACGTAAAAGATTCTATAGGAAAGAGAAGTGTATTAATTTGTTGTCATACAGCAGCTGAACATGGAGCAGACTACCAAATTATATTAAAGCAAGCAGTACTGCAGATATTAAGAATAGCCTGGACATTTATTATGGGAACAATTGTTTTGCTGTATTGGCAGGCTAGAAAGGGGTGTGTGTGTGTGTGTGTGTGTGTGTGTGTGTGTGTGTGTGTGTGTGTGTGTGTGTGATCCGAGTCCCCCACCATGGTCCCTCCTTGCCATAGGACTAAGACTCTTGACTGGTAAAGGCATCAGATGCTCTTTTGAGACTGTTTGAATGGCTAAGAGCTTTGGCTACTTTAAGAAATGTAGCTTGAAACCTTTCAGGATCTACAGGAGCCACCTGTCTTGAGTGATGCTTTCCCATTCTTTTGGGGCTAGTCTGCCTTTTATGCTTGACTGAACCAAAAATGGAGGTGGACTGAGGATGAGAGACAGCTGTAGTGGGATTTTTAGAATGGGGAAGTGGAAGAAGGCTCTAGTCCAACTCACAGCTGCTCCCTTTGAGTGCCATGGGTTTGAAGGCCCCCAGGCATACTTTTATTGTCAGCTTGTCATTTCCTTCTATAGCAGCCTTTCTTCTCTTTTGGTCCTTGGTGGTCTTTACTTGTTTGGGACAGAAGGACGATCTTCTGTTGGGTAGTTTCAGACACATCAGGATAGTGGTGAAAAATAAAAGGTCTTTGACAGGCATCACAATTTTCCCCTTTACTCTAGCTTTTTGAGCATCTTCCTTGCAGAGGTCCAAAGAGTGGCCCCATATCCATAGGGGCATCCAAAAGCACTGCTTTTGCATGCTCTAGAATAGGCTGAGCCCTAGCCCCAAGCCAGGCATGTCTCCTAAATACACACCACACACACCAAATGCAGTGTGAGATGCATCTAAAACAACCACGGCTACATTTCACTGAATGCCTGGCAACCTGGGAAAGTACAATTGTAAGTACACTTATCATAACAATCTTCTTCTTCTTTTGGCTTTTCCCGGTTAGGGGTCGCCACAACAGATCACCTGTCTGCTCGTGACTGGCAGTGGAGTTTTACAGTGTCGAGTTGTCAGCCCGGTGCCCAACCTTCCACAGAAGGCACACACACACGCACATACTCACACCTAGGGCCAGTTCAGAGTGTCCAATCCACCTACAGGTCTTTGGGATCTGGGAGGAAATGGGAGAACCCAGAGGAAACCCACGCGACCACAGGGAGGAAATGCAGACTCCGCCCAGAAGGCATGCCAGCCAAAGATCGAACCAGAGAACCTCTTGCTGTGAGCCGGCAATGCTAACCGCTGCACCACAGCAGCCGCCCTACACTTATCATAACAATAAATGTTCAAATTATCACTGCTGCAGTAGCCTTAGTAATATGGGTTTATACCCTGCTACGGACATAACAGATAGACAGCTTCCAAAGCTTTTGGGCACCTTCCACGTGCCCAAATGATTAGTCAGCTCAAGCTGAGCAGACTAAAAATATGGGTTTGGGTGTCAAGCCCTTCAGAGCTTTCATGCCAAATAACAGACGGAAGCTAAGCTTAGAGAAAAACTGTTAGGAAAATAAGAAATACATGTTCAGACCCTGCTATAAATAACACAAAAACAATGGGAATGGTGGGGGGGGGGGGGATTGCTATTATGGTAGTGATCACTCGAACAACTAATGTCATGGTAAGTTCACCTACACATCTGTACTATGCTCTTCATACTGATCATTGCTTCAGTAGCCAAAGAAGAATACTGTGAGGTGGAATGGGAAGGGTCCGGGAGCCCCTCGGTAATGGGTCTAGCAAAGCCTATCCTAGATGTGGAGAAGGAAAATATAGCTGTGTAAGTAAACTTATAAAGTAGATACTCAAATGATCACTGCTCCAGTAGCTTTAGCTATATGGATTATGCAAGCCAGCTAGCTTCCAAAACTTCAGGACACCTTCCACATGCTCAAACTATCGGCTGGCTCAAGCTGAGCTGCCTAAAAAGATATGTTTGGGCACCAAGCCTTTCAAAGCTATCATGCCAATACAGAGAAAATGTCTGAGACCTGAAAAGACAATGCTAAGAATAACAAAAAATAAGTACTCACATCCTAGCATAAACACATAAAAAAAGAAAGGGGGGGAAGGAAGGAGCGGCGTCTGCAGCAGTGATCTTTTGAAAATATACGGTTACAGCAAGTTTATACAACTGTACTACATTCATCATATTGATCACTGCTGCAGCAGCCTTAGCTATATGGGTAGATTTTCCTAGCTTACTACATTTGAAAGGTGGAAGAACAGTTCAAGAGCCCTTGGAAAAATTAAGCTTCATCTAGACCTAGAGAAATAACCAAGCTTGTAATGCTTTGTAAAAGTATGACATCAAACAATGTCAAAGTTGCTGCTTCTAAAATAATTCTAGAATCCAGCCCTTTCCAAAATGCCACAGATGAAGCAAAGGCCGTAGGTAGAAGGGGCCTTGATCCTGCCTGGGATAGTTTTATTATGGTGAGTATAACAAAAGTTACTAACCTTAGACAACCATTTGGAAATAGTCTGACACAAGTTCTTCCTTCTACTTACCATCACAAGAAATGAAGAACTGATCCGAATATCTGATAGATTTTTTTTCTGTCAAAACAGTACCAGAGTTGTTTGTGGATGTCCAAGCTATACTCCAACATTTCTCCCTCATTGTTAGGTTAAGGAAAGAAAAAGTACAGTTTTGTACCTACCATAAATGTAGATGTTCGAGGATTCCATTGCTGCAGTCCTTACTATTGGGTATAGTCCGCGTCCAGTCGGCCCGAATACCAGAGTATAAGGCTGACGTCGGTCAGGGCGCATTAGACTGACGTCAGTACGTCAGGGTACTAATGCGCATGACCGACGTCATATCCTCAGTCTTTTCTTGCCCCAGATGTCAGAAGACCCTAAAAAGACAAGTCCCAAAATACCTGCACCAAAAACATGTACAATATATACAAGAATATATACAAAAATATAAGCATGTAAACTCACCTACACAACCACCCCTAAACACAGAGGGAAGGAGGGAGGGTAAATTGGACTGCAGCAATGGAATCCTCGAACATCTACATTTATGGTAGGTACAAAACTGTACTATGTTCTTCGTCTTCCATTGCTGCAGTCCTTACTATTGGGTAGAATCCCAAAGCAGAGGTAAGGGAGGCTGGCAAATCATAAAGAAGTAGGAGCTGACAACATGCCTTGCAAAACAGCTGTGGCAAAACCAGCCCTAGACTTAGAGTAGATAGGAAGGTGATAATGCTTAGAGAAAGTATGCACTGAACTCCAAGTAGCTGCTTCCAAAATATCCTTAGTTGCCACCCCTTAGAAATGCTGTTGAAGTGGCAGTAGCCCTAGTGGAATGAGGCCTAATCCCAGCTGGAATCTCCTTGCCATGATGGGAATAACAAAATGCAATGCAAAAGCCAATCCACCTAGAAATAGTTTGTTTTGACACAGGCTTGCCCTGTGAACTCAAAGCAAAAGAAACAAACAACTGCTGAGACTGCCTAAAATCCTTAGTCCTGCTTAAATAATAACGCAATTGCCTGTGTACATCTAAAGTGTGCAAAATCTTTTCCCCTTTATTTTGAGGGTCTGCATAAACGTAGGCAAATGAATAGTTTGGTTTAAAGCCACACTAGAAACCACCTTAGGCATAAAGGAAGGATTAGTACGTAATGATACCCTATCCTTATGGAAAATCAAAAGGGCTCTACTGCCATAAGGGCCTGCAACTCAGACACCCTTCTTGCAGAAGTAATAGCCAACAGAAAAGCAGTCTTCCATGACAAGTATTTCAATTCAGCAGTAGCTGCAGGCTCAAAAGGTTGTAGAGTAAGTTTTTCCAACACAAAATTGAGATCCCAAGCAGGAGTAGGAGCTCTCGTGGGGTCTTATATTCTTTGCCCCTCTAAGAAACTGCTTGAACAAAGGATGCGAAAACAAAGGTGGGTCACAATCATAGTGAGCTGAAATTGCTGCAGCATGAATCTTAATGGAAGAGAAGGACAAACCTTTGTCCAATAACTCAGTAAGATATTGAAGAGCCACACTCAAATTAGGCTCAGAAATCTCCAAATTCTTTGCTGTACTCCAAAATAAAAATCTCTTCCATTTTTCGTACACTCTCCTTGTACTAGGTCTTCTAGCTTCCATAATCACATTTAAAACTTGTTGAGGAAGTTGAGACCTGCTGTGTTTCAACACAGAATATGCCAGGCTGTTAGATGAAGAGAGTGAAGCTTGACATTGAGCAGATGACCGTCCTTCTGAGATAACAGATGAGGAATCAGAGGTAAAGGCCATGGAGGCTTCTTTACCAGACTCCGTAGTAGTGGGTACCAGTGTTGCGAGGCCAATCTGGAGCTATCAAAATCATCCTTGGCCTGTCTTGTCTGACCTTTAATAGTACCTTTGGAAGAAGAGGCAGAGGTGGAAAGGCATACACATGAAGGTTTTTCCAATTGAAAGACAGAGCATCCACTTTCCAAGCTGTGTGATGAAACCCCTTTGTGCAATACTTTGGCAGCTGGTGGTTTAGTGGAGAAGCGAACAGATCTATGTCTGGAGTTCCCCATGACACTGTCAATTTCTGAAATACATGAAGATCCAGTTTCCACTCGTGGGGATCCATGATTTGTCTGCTTAACACATCTGCTAAGGAGTTCTGTGCTCCTGGCAGAAACCTTGCCTGAAGAGTTAGTTGCAAGCTTAGCGCAGTCTCCCATAAAATCATTGCTTGCCTGCATAGAGGATAAGAATGTGTTCCCCCTTGCTTGTTGATGTACCACATGACAGTTGTGTTGTCTGTTAGAATCAACACCTGCCCTGGAAGAAGTAACTCCCTGAAAGCCATTAATGCAAATTGGACTGCTAACATCTCCTTCATGTTGATATGTAGATGCTGTAGTCTGACAGGCCACTTGTCTTGTATCCACTTTCCATTCAGATGAGCTCCCCAAGCAATGTCCGAGGCATCTGTCGTTAAGATCTGACTTGCCTCTGGCCGGGTCACAGAGAGTCCCTTGTTTAGGTGACATTCCTGAGCCCACCACAAGAATTCCTTTTGAAGGCAAGGTATTATTTGAATGACAGTGTCCAAATCCTGGCAGTGCTGTGTCCATACATTTTTGAGATACCATTGTAGCTTCCTCATATGCAGTTTGGCATTGGGAAGCACCAGAATACAAGATGCCATGAACCCTAATGCTTGAAGGACTGTCCTTGCAGTCAGCACGGACTGATGAGATAGTTGATGGAAGTAAAGTGACAGACTCTTTTGTTTGTCCGGGGTTAAAAGGCCATCTGGGCTGCTGTATTCAGTCTCACACCCAGAAAGCACATGTCTTGAGAGGGTACTAGACTGGACTTTATTTCGTTCACAGAATACCCTAGGCATCTTAGCACTGCTATAACATATTCCAGATGCTGTAGAAGGTCTTCCTTTTCTTGAGCCAGAATCAGGCAGTCGTCCAAGTAAGGATAGATTTGAATTCCTTGAAGCCTGAAGTAAGCTATCACTGGAGCCAGAACCTTTGTGAATACTCTGGGCAGTAGATAAGCCAAAGGGCAATGCAGAGAACTGATAATGAGAATTTCCAGCTCGAAACCGCAGATACTTCCTGCAACTTAGCCTTATAGGCACATGAAGGTAAGCTTCCTTGAGATCTAAAGTTACCATCCAGTGATCTTTGCCCAGCAGAGGTAAAAGCTGTTGTAACGTCAACATCTTGAACTTGGGAATGTCCAAAAACGTGTTGAGGAGAGATAAATCCAAAATTGGTCTCCACGTGTTCCCCTTCTTTGGTACTAGGAACAGGCGAGAATAAAATCCTAGGCCCCTTTCTGATACAGGGACTGGCTGAATGGCCCCTATCTGGAGTAACTGAGAAACTTGCTTGTGAGCCTCTTTTCTTTGTGGAGGAGGAACATCTGGCATGCCTTTGAAAGGGGGCATTGTATGGAAATAAAATCTGTAACCGTGGTGAATGATATCCAACACCCATTTGTCTTGAGTAATTAAATCCCAATTTTCTTTGAAAAGAGACAGTCTTCCTCCCAAAGGAGCTGCCAGACGTGAATCTACTGGCAGCTGAAAAGACAGGTCATTGGGTCTGTTTACGAAAGGACTGACCCCTGCCCTCACCAGAAGTCTGAGCAGGTGAACTCCCTGTTCTAGGCCTAAAAGAACCTTGAGCCCTGCCCCTACCACGTCTAGACCTACCCCTAGACTGGGAATCATAAGCAGGATACGTCCACCCCTTAGCAGGCCAATTTCTACTAAACTTCGGTGGCTGCACCTGCAAAAAATCTTTAACAGTTTGCATAGACTTAGCTTTGTCCTCCATTTTCTTTAAAACTGCTTCCACAGGTGATCCAAACAACACATCAGACTGTAAAGGAGCATCCAAAATCCTTGTCTTAACATGCTCAGCTAAATTCTGATCCTTCAACCAGGCATGCCTGCGAAGAACAGAACTGGTAGCAGCCACCCTCGAGGAGGCCTGTACAGCATCAAAACCACATTGCAAAGAATGCTTACCCACTTGTTCAGACACATGAACCAAATCCAGCAACTCTTTACACTCAATACCTTCCGCCAAAGCATCCACCTTAGATTTCAATTGTGAAAGGAGATAATTCTGATATTTTAGCATGTGAAACTGACAATTCAATGCTCTCATGGCTAGAGTGGAAGAAGTATACACTTTCTTTCCCCACCTATCCAAAGCCCTTGCCTCTTTATCAGTGGGAACAGGATTTTTAACCACAGAAGCCTTAACACCTTTAGGCCCTTGAGAAATAGTTTCTGGGTCCGCCCTAGGACTCTTAAACAAATACTTATGAGCTTGGGCACCCTATAATACCTATCAGGCTTAACAGGAGCAGGAGGCAAAGAGTCAGGGTTCAGGGAAGCCTCTGCAAAACATCTTGCACCACATTCAACACAGGAGGCATAGCTAAAGGCCTATGCCGGGGTAGAAACAAGAATTCCCTAAGCCTTTTCCTGGAATCAGAGTAATCCTGGCCTTCCCATTTAAAGTGCTCCCTCATGGAATGCAGAGTCTCTGAAAATGAGAAATCCTCAGGAGGAGAAGCTGTAGGAGTGGAATCATCCACATCAGAATCAGAATAAGTAGGATACTCCTGCAAGTCTTCCGCAGAAGACTCTGAAGCCTCTGAACACTGTTCAAAACTATCAAACTCCGGTTCCACCCTAGGCCTCTTATCAGGCGGGGGCATAGAACCTCTAATCATAGTAATCAAATCTTCTGCCATTTTAAGCATATGCTTCTTAGGTACAGAACCCGAAATGCTAGGAGAAGCCCCCACTGAAGCTGGACTAGGCCTACCTCTCAAAGATGTTTTGGCAACAGAAGGAGAGGCTCTGACTACCTTGGGAAGAGAGGGAAGAACAGTTACCTGAGAAGCCCCCTCAGCCTGGCCTACCTCCTGAGAAGGCACATCCTGTAACAGTAAAGTTTCTGCCTGAGACTCCATTGAAACTCCTGGCAAAACCTCTGGCTCCACTGAGCCTTCTAAAGAACCGACGTCCGGGACTGCCGGTTCATCAACCCTAGGCTTCACTGTTTTGTCCTTGCGCTTCTTGGGAAGCGGGCGGAGCATCCGGCGGCATTTTATAATTGCAACGCTTCCCAAACACTAACCTGGCACAGTCTAACCTCCTCTTAATAGTGCGTTTGTTAAACCTAGCACAAGAGCGGCAACCAACAACGTCGTGCTCAGGCCCTAAACAAGGTATACACAAGGTATGGTAATCCCTATGAGGTATCTGTTTCCCACAAGAAATACAGTTATTCACTTTTTCTGACATCCGGTAAAATACTGAGGCAAGAAAAACCAAAATGTTCCCAACGGGTACTTAGCCAACTCTGTTTCGGTCTGAAACTCCGGTTTCGGAAATATTTCAGAACGCCAACCTGCACTCGCAAAACTGCTTCTGCATCGGACCATGCGGCAAAAAAGACTGAGGATATGACGTCGGTCATGCGCATTAGTACCCTGACGTACTGACGTCAGTCTAATGCGCCCTGACCGACGTCAGCCTTATACTCTGGTATTCGGGCCGACTGGACGCGGACTATACCCAATAGTAAGGACTGCAGCAATGGAAGACGAAGAACATCCAGGAGATTTTTTTTATTTAACTTTTGTTGACCGGGAAAGTCCGACAAGGACAGAGCCTATTTTTAGTGGAGATCCAAGGAGAAATGCTCCAGATGCATGTCTTTGGAATGTCGAAGGAAACCCATGTGAATGCAGGGAAGATATGTAGACTCCATACTGAAGGCACCCAAGAATCAAACCGGAGCACTTCTTACTGTGAAGCAACAACATTAACTGCTGCACCACTGCGCTGCCCAATATAGATCGGTAGCTTGGCTTAAAGTAAACTTGAATACCACTTTAGGCATAAAAGGAGGACTAGTTCTAAAAGAAACCATATCACTGCAGAAAATGAGATAGACTCATCATAAGAGTTTCTAATTCTGACACCCTTCTTGCAAAGGTCAAAGCATTAAGTAAAAGTGGTTTCCATGTCAAGAATCTCAAAGTCAGTCAGGTTAGCTACTTCAAATGGAGTAATTGCTAGCTTCACTAACACAAAATTAGGATCTCAAGGAACAACCACCAGTTTTCTTGGAAGCCCCTTATGCAAAACCCCTTTCAAAAACATCTGACATGAGAATGTATTAAAAGAGGAGTATCCATGGGCAGACAGGCTGAAACAGCCCATTAGTGAACTTTGATGGAAGAGTAAGAAAGGTTAAAGGATAGTAACTCGAACAAATATTTTAAAACCAGAAAACAACTAGCCCTGAATGGATGCTAGTTATACTGTTGGCACAACTAGAAAACCTTTTTCCATTTGTTAATG
Source organism: Protopterus annectens (assembly GCF_019279795.1). NCBI lineage: Eukaryota > Metazoa > Chordata > Ceratodontiformes > Protopteridae > Protopterus > Protopterus annectens. Next base: position 404,511,964 of record NC_056745.1, read on the forward strand.
TACAATTTTCTAGTAGCAGGCTTTCATGCTTCCATTAGTACCTGCTGCATTGTCCTCAGTAAACAAGTGCGCAAAGGGAATTAAGTCCCTATCATCCAGACAGCAAAATGAAGTTGATTGGGGTCAAGGTACATCAAACACCCCTGTTTTTGTGCGAGTAGATCCAGTCTGTGAGGATGCTTGTGGTAACTGCCCCTGGTCATTTCCAAAAGAAGGGAGAAAGTACAGTTGTGTACACTTACCATAAATGTAGATGTTAGAGTGTATTCACTGTTGCAGTCATCACACTTGGGTTATCTGCCTGCAGGTAGCCCTCAGTCGGCCCGAATACCAGTCTTGGGATTTCTGCGTCGGATGCCGTCTCCTCTTCCATGACATCAGGGATATAAAACATGCAGCCAATGCCATTACATCAGTTTTTCTTGCCCCAGATGTCAGGAGCCCCCAAAATAGGAAGCAATTACATGGTGTGGAACACGTCCAGTAAAAGGTAAACACCACTGCCATAAGATATGGCCAAAAAGAGGATAGGTAGAGAGTATAGAAAAGTCGGGGCTGGAGGGAGGGTAACCATGACTGCAACAGTGAATACACTCGAACATCTACATTTATGGTAAGTGTACACAACTGTACTATGTTCGTGTTTAACTGTTGCAGTAATCACACTTGGGTTGATTCTCAAAGCTGAGGAGGGGTGGAGCAGTCAAGAAATATTAGGGCTGGCTAGCAGGCCTTGTAAGACTGCTGTGGCAAATCCAGCTCTGGATTTAGAAAAGGTAGGCAAGTGGTAATGCTTGGTGAAGATGTGTACAGAACTCCAAGTTGCAGCTTTCAGGATGTCCCTGGTAGGGACTCCCCTGAGAAATGCTGTAGAGATAGAGGCAGCCCTAGTGGAATGAGTTTTGATTCCCTGTGGCGTAGGTTTTCCATGGTGTTTGTAGCACAAATGGATGCAGTGTGCTATCCATTTGGAAATGGTTTGCTTTGAAATGGCCTTGCCCTCTGCCCCTCTGCCACTGTAGCAAAGCTGACTAGCAGCTGGTCAGATTTTCTGAAAGGTTTAGTCCTGTCAAGGTAGAACCTGAGCTGTCTGTGCATGTCCAAGGAGTACAGGATCCTTTCCCCTTTACTCGGACGATTAGGGAAAAAGGTTGGTAAATGGATGGATTGGTTTAAAGCCACACTGGATACCACCTTGGGCATAAACGATGGGTTAATCCTTAGGGAAACTCTGTCAGCATGGAAATAATGAAGGGTTCCACAGCCATTAAGGCCTGTAACTAAGACACTCTTCTTGCTAAAGTGATGGCTAGAAGTAAGGCTGTTTTTTAAGAGAGGAATTTTAACTGTGCTGCAGAAGCAAGCTAAAAAGGGGAAGCGTGAGCTTCTCTTGTACAAAGTTAAGATTCCAGGCAGGGGGGGAGCTCTCCTTGGGGGGCCTTAAATTGTTAACTCCTCTCAGGAACGGTTTGATGAGAGGGTGAGAAAAGAGATGTGGTTCAGTATTGTAATGAGCTGAGATGGCAGAGGCATGAATCTTAATTTGTGGAGCAGCTCCGCTAGGTAATCTAGGATTTGAGGTAAGGTGGGCACAGCTGTGTCCTTTCCTTGACACTGGCTCCAAGAACAACATCTTTTCCACTTTTCTGAACAGGATTTTCCTAGTACTAGGCCTTCAAGGATGACGTCCAGCACCTGTTTGCTGAGGGTTGCTGGTGGTGTACTCAGGGGATAAGCCAGGCTGCAAGGTTCAGGGTTTGCAGCTGTGGATACAAAATCTGTCCCTCCTGCTGGGACAGCAGGGAGGGGGTCTGATGTAGGTGCCAGGGTGGCACTGCTGTCAGACAGCACAGCAGTGGGTACCAGTGCTGGCGTAGCCAGTCTGGGAGCAATAAGGATTGCCCTTGGTCTGTCCTGTTTGATCTTGAGTAGTGCTTTTGAGAGGAGGGGCAGAGGGGGGAAGGCATAAATTGAGAGGTTTTCCCATGTAAAGGATAGGGCATCCACTTTCCACGCTTGGCTGTGGGGATTTCTGGTGCAAAATTTGCCCAATTGATGGGTTTGGGGGGAGGCAAATAGGTCCACTTCTGGTGTCCACACCTGTGGATTACAAGCTTGAATGAGTTGGGATCCAGTTTCCACTTGTGTGAGTCCAGTAGATTTCTGCTTAAGTCGTCAACCAGTGAATTTTGTTTGACTGGCAGGAACTGAGCTTGCAGGTGCACTTGGTTGCTCACGGCTGTGTTCCAGAGGGCCATGGCTAACGTCCAAAGTGGGTAGGAATGAGTTCCCCCCTGCTTGTTTATGTACCACATAACTGTGATGTTATCTGTCTTTATCAGGAGTTGTAGTGAAAGAATAAGGTATTTGAAGGCTGTCAGAGCATTCTGTACAGCTAACATTTCTTTTTGATTGATATGCAGGGGAATCTCCCCTGGGCTCCATTTGCCTTGAATGCATTTGCATGCCATGTGAGCTCCCCATGCATAGTCTGATGCATCTGTTGTCAGGGTTTGGGCAGAGAGGGGTTGAGTGAAAGGAAGTCCCTAGTTGTGGTTGCATGCCTCTGCCCACCAAAGGAACTTAGACAAGAAATGATAGGAATCAGTGTTTCCAGGTTCCAGGTCCTGAGAATGTTGACACCAAAGACTTTTTAAGTACCACTGAAGTTTCCTCATATGCAGTCTTGCATATGGAATTAGTAGAATGCATGAGGCCATGAACCCTAAGGCTTGCAGTATTTTTCTTGCAGACAGCTGGGTTTTGGTGGCCATTCGTTTGAAGTAGTTTGTCAAATAAAAGTACAGTTTTGTACCTACCATAAATGTAGATGTTCGAGAGTATACACTGTTACAGTCATTACACTTGGGTTATCCTGCCGTCAGGCGGTCCCGCAGTCGGCCCGAGTTCCAAAGTCTTGGTCCGGCGCCGGTTGCTGTCACCTCTTCCCTGACGTCAGTGCGCCAGGGGTATACAAGATGCAGCAGACGCCATTTTCTTCAGTTTTTCTTGCCCCAGATGTCAGGTGCCCCCCAAAAAGGTAGGCAATGTAAATTGCTAATAAAACAAAGAAGAAAAGCAAGCAAATATTTTCTGTTACCAGCAAATACTCCCCATAGGTAGCAAAGGGTAGAATACTAGGGTAAGTACCAGCAAGTAAGAGGGGAAGGAGGGAGGGTAACCTGGACTGCAGCAGTGTATACACTCGAACATCTACATTTATGGTAGGTACAAAACTGTACTATGTTCGTCGTGTTACACTGCTGCAGTCATTACACTTGGGTAAAATTCCAAAACTGAGGTAGGGTGGCTGGTTCTATAAGGCATTAGGGGTGGCTATAAGGCCCTGAAGAACTGCAGTGGCAAAGCCAGCTCTGGATTTAGAGTAAAGAGGCAGATGGTAATGCTTGGTGAAAGTATGTACTGAACTCCAAGTTGCTGCTTCCAAAATGTCCTTGGTAGGTACTCCTCTGAGGTAGGCATTTGAAGTGGCTGTTGCCCTGGTGGAATGAGACCTAATAATGTTAGGTGCAGTTTTCCCATGGTGTGTATAGCAGAAACGTATACAATGCCCTATCCATTTTGAAATGGACCGTTTTGAAATGGCTTTTCCCTGTGTTCCTGCAGCATATGCTACAAATAATTGCTCAGTTTTCCTGAAAGCTTTCGTTTTGTCCAAGTAGAAGCGTAACTGCCTGTGTATGTCCAAGGAATGCAGTAGTCTCTCCTCTTTGTTCTGTGGATTTGGATAAAAAGTTGGCAAGTGAATAGTTTGGTTTAGAGCCACACTTGATACCACCTTTGGCATAAAAGTAAGGTTTGTTCTTAAAGACACCCTGTCTTGGTGGAAAATGATGAAAGGTTCCACTGCCATTAGTGCCTGTAATTCTGAAACTCTTCGAGCTGAGGTTATTGCCAGGAGCAGAGCAGTTTTCCAAGAGACATATTTTAAGTCTGCTGAGTTAGCTGGCTCAAAAGGAGGTAAAGTTAATTTTTCCAAGACGAAGTTGAGGTCCCAAGTTGGAGTTGGTGCTCTACGGGGCGGTCTTATGTTTTTAGCCCCTCTGAGGTCCTGTTTTACCAAAGGATGAGAAAAAATTGGTGGAGCTGTATTGTAATGAGCAGAGATGGCAGAAGCATGGATCTTAATGGATGAAAAGGAGAGGCCTTTGTCCAGCATCTCAGTCAAGTATTGTAGCATCTGAGGAATATTTGGGACAAGAGGGTCAAGGTTGTGAGCCTGGTTCCAGGCACAGAATCTCTTCCATTTATCCGAATAGGCTTTCCTGGTGCTAGGCCTTCTGGCCTCCAGAATGACATCCATAACAGCTTTGGAGAGAGGCATTGTTTGCTTGACTAAGGAATCTGCCATGCAGCCAGGTTTAAAGTCTTGAGTTGGCCGTGAAGTATCAGATTGTTTTGCCAAGTCAGAAGTTGTGAGATTTGAGGCAAAACCCATGGTGATCCTTGTGCTAAGGTCTTTAAGATTGGGTACCAGTGCTGGCGTGGCCAGTCTGGGGCAATCAGGATCATCTTTGGCCTTTCTTGCCTGGCTTTTATGAGTACATTTGAAAGGAGAGGTATTTGTGGGAAAGCGTATACTTGTAGGTTTTTCCAGCTGAATGAGAGGGCATCCACTTTCCATGCTTGTGGGTGGCAAGTCCTTGTGCAGAATTTCTGTAGCTGGCAATTCATTGGGGATGCGAACAGATCTATGTCCAGGCTCCACCATTTTTGTGTTATCATCCTGAACATTTGTGGATGTAATTTCCACTCGTGCGGATCCATGATGTTTCTGCTTAAGTAGTCTACCAGTGTGGTTTTTCTCTCCTGGCAAGAATTGTGCTTGCAGATGAACTTGATAGGTTATAGCTGTGTTTCACAAGGTCATGGCTGGTCTGCAGAGGGGATATGAATGAGTGCCCCCTTGCTTGTTTATGTACCACATAACTGTGGTGTTGTCTGTCTTTAGTAGTAGTTGTCCTGGATGCAGAAGGTCCTTGAAAGCTATAAGGGCATTTTGTACAGCTAGCATCTCTTTTTGATTGATGTGAAGATGCCTTTGTTCTGCAGGCCACTTGCCCTGAATACATTTTCCTGCCATGTGTGCTCCCCAGGCATAATCTGAAGCATCTGTTGTCAGTGTTTGCCTGGCTGTGGGTTGAGTGAAAGGCTGTCCCCTTGTTGAGGTGACAGGCTTGAGCCCACCATCAAAACTCCTGTTGAAGGCAAGGAATAAGTGATATTACTGTTTCCAAACTGTGACAGTGGTGAGACCAGACACTCTTTAGGTACCATTGTAATTTCCTCATATGCAGTTTGGCATATGGAATTAGTAGTATGCAAGATGTCATGTAACCCAAGGCCTGCAGAATTTTTCTTGCAGGGAGTTGTGTTTTTGTTGCCATCAATTGGAAATATTGAGTCAGTTGTCCTTGCTTGTCTGGCGTGAGATAAGCCATCTGGGCCGTTGTATTTAAGCTGGCACCCAGGAATTTTATCTCTTGTGAGGGCACTAGTTTTGATTTATTTTCGTTTACTGTGTACCCTAGGCAAATTAGCAGCCTTTTTACAAATGCCAGAAGCTTTAGAAGAATGTCTTTGCTCTCTGCTTGAATAAGGCAGTCGTCCAAGTATGGGTAAACTTGAATTCCTTTTTGTCTGCAAAATGCAATTACTGGTGCCGGGCATTTTGTAAAGACCCTGGGTGCAGTAGATAAGCCAAAGAGCAGTGCAGAGAACTGGTAATGCATTGAACCTGCTAAGAATCTGAGATATCTTCTGCAATTTTGTCTGATAGGGACATGTAGGTATGCCTCCTTGAGGTCCAAAGTTACGAGCCAAGCTTTCTTGCCCAGCATGGGAAGAAGCTGCTGTAGTGTCAACATTTTGAATTTTGGAACATCCAGGTAAGTAAGAAAGATCCAGAATGGGCCTCCAGGCTTTGTCTTTTCTGGGAACCAGAAAGTCTTGAATAAAATCCTTGTCCTTGTTCCTGTGTTGGTACCTTTTGAATAGCTCTCATGTCCATGAGTGCTGTAATTTGTCTTTGAGCCTCTGCCCATTGATTTGGTGGCAGATTTGGCATTCCTTTTAACCTTGGCAGAGTGTGAAAGTGGAACCTGTAACGTTGACACACAATATTGAGAACCCATTTGTCTTTGGTGATCATTTGCCAATTCCAGTTTTCCTCCCAAGGGGGCTGTCAAGAGAGAGATGCTTGGCAGCTGTAGTGGGAAGTCATTGGGGCTGTTTTTTATAAGGTTGAGGCCTGTCTTCCCCTTCTTTCTGGGTTGAAGCACCCCATTGTCGAGGCCTGTAAGTACCTTCTGGTTGACCTCTGCCTCTTGGATGTCTGTATCTGCCCCTTTGAGGTTTGTCTGAAACTGGAAAGGACCAACTCTTTGTTGGCCAATTTCTGCTAAATCGAGGAGGCTGAACCTGTAAGAAATCCTTCACTGTTTGCATAGATTTTGCTTTATCCTCCATTTTCTTTAATACCTCTTCTGCCTTAACTCCAAATAAAACATCCTGCTGCAAAGGTGCATCTAATAATTTTGCTTTAACATGATCTGGTAAAGTCTGCTCTTTTAACCAAGCATGTCTTCTAATGACAGACCCTGTAACTGCTGCTCTACAGGAGGCCTCTAAGGAATCAAAACCACATTGCAAAGTATGTTTTTCCACTTGTTCAGCTGCATGCAATAAATCCTGCATTTCCTTATAATTAGGAAGATCTGAATTTGGAAGCATTTTTTGTTTCAACTGAGACATCAAATATTGCTTGTATTTAAGCATGTGAAACTGGCAATTTAAGGCTCTCATTGCTAAAGTTGCAGATGTATACACTTTCTTCCCCCGTCTGTCTAATGCTCTGGAATCTCTGTCAGAGGGGACTGGATTTTTTTGCTGTAGAGGCCTTTACCCCTTTGGGACCCTGGGAAATAGTTTCAGGGTCAGCAACAGGGCTTTTATAAAGGAATTTGTGAGAGTCAGGGACTCTGTAGTATCTGTCTGGCTTAACTGGAGCAGGAGGTAAAGAATCAGGATTTAAACTGGATTCAGAATACACATCATCCACAATGTCTAACACTGGCGGAATAGCAAGGGGTCTGTGTTGAGGTAATAAAAGAAAATCTGAGCCTTTTCTTGAATTCTGTGTAATCCTGGCCATCCCAATGGAAATGCTCCCGCATGGTATGTAATGTTTCCCCAAAGGAGTAGTCCTCTGGTGGAGAGGCTGAAGGAATATATTCCTCAGCATCCGAATCCTCATAAGGAGGTAAAGAGTATCCTTGGTCTGAGGATGAATCTGAGGAGATGGACACCTGGTTGGATGAGTCCGTCTGCATCCTGTCTAGGCCTTTTATCAGGGGGAGGGTGGGACCCCCTGATCAGAGTAATTAGGTCTTCGGCCATTTTGAGCATCTGTTTCTTAGGCATGGAGGCCTGTCCTGGTGAATGCTGAAGTTTTTTCTTTGTTTTAGATTTAGCAGAAGATTTAATGGTTAACTGAGTAGGCCTGAAAACACCCTCTGAAGCTGCGGGTTGTTCAGCTACTCCAGAGCCCTCTGAAGGGTTAATCTTGGTAGGCCGCAAGTCTGGTGTATCCGAAGGCCCAGCCATCTCCACGTGAGAGTCAGAGGCAGCCTGTGGTTCCAAAGAAGCGGTAGTCAGGGGCTGCGAAGGCGCCTCGCTGAAAACTGGAGAACCGGCGACTGGCCTAGAAGAGGCTTTGTCATCAGTTTTGGGCCTCGGATGCCTGTCCTTGTCTCTGCATTTTTTGTGTAACCCAGTCGTCGGTAGTTCTGATGGCATGGTGTAACTGAATTTTCTGCCAAAATAATGTTGGGCAAAATCAAACCGACGTTTAATAGTGAGCTTGTTAAACCTAGCACAAAACCGACAACATGTGACATCGTGGTCTGGGCCTAGGCAAGGAATACAGTAGGAATGGAAATCCTTATGAGGTATTTGCTTCCCACAAGAAATACAATTATTAACTTTTACTGACATCGGTCTGAGGCAAGAAAAAATTTCCCCAACGGGGTACTTAGCTTTGTAGAAGACTTCGGTTCTGGATTCGGAATGAAAATCTCAGGAGTCGGCCGACCGGCACTTGCGAACTGCTTTTTCATCGGGCACCGTGCAGCAAGAAAGACTAAAGAAAATGGCGTCAGCTGCATCTTATATATCCCTGGCGCACTGACGTCAGGGAAGAGGGGACAGCAACCGACGCCGGACCAAGACTTTGGAACTCGGGCCGACTGCGGGACCACCTGACGGCAGGATAACTCAAGTGTAATGACTGCAGCAGTGTAACACGATGAACATCATGTTTTTCTGGAGTGAGGAATGCCATCTGGGAATTTGTATTCAAACTTGCTCCCAGGAATACAATTTTTTGGCTGGTCACCCATTGTGATTTCTTTTTGTTGATGGTGTACCCCAGAGAAGTTAGAAGTCTTTACAAATGCCAGGTGCTGAAGTAGCAATTTCTGACTGTCCGCCTGAATCAGGCTGTCATCCACGTATGGGTAAATTTGAATATTTCTCTGCCTGCGGTATGCAATGGCTGGAGTCAGGCACTTTGTGAATACCCTGGGCGCAGTACATAAGCCAAAGAACTGATAGTGCATAGAGCCTGCCGTGAAATGTAGATATTTCCTGCAAAATTCCCTTATGGGGATGTGCAGGTAAGCTTCTTGTAAGTTTAGGGTGACTAGCCAGGCATCCTTGGCTAGCTTAGGAAGAAGCTGTTGTAGTGTAAGCATTTTGAATTTTGGAACCACCAGGAAGGTTTTGAGATTTGACAGATCAAGGATAGGGTGCCAAGAGCTCTCTTTTCTGGGCACCAGGAAACGTCTCGAGTAGAAACCCTGTCCCCTTTGTTCTATTGGAACAGGTTGAATAGCCCTGATACTGAGAAGAGAAAGTACTTGCTTTTGAGCCTCTGCCCACTGGTTTGGAGGAAGGTCTGGCAACCCGCTTGGGGTTGGCAGTGAGTGGAAGTAGAATCTGTATCCCTGGGATACAATGTTTAGGACCCATTGGTCCTGGGTTATGGACATCCAGTTTTTTGCATGCAGGGCAGGTTTTCCTCTTAGGGGTGCAAGTACTTGGGCATGACTGGGAAGGATGACAGACAAGTCAGTGAACTTTTTCCATAAGGGGGTGGCTTTCCACTCCCTGTTTTTGAGGTGGGAGCACTCCATTGTTTAGATCTCTGTATACCCTGAGACTGTAGTCTTGGTGGTCTGTTACCCCTGCGTTTGGACTGAGAAGGTCTGGGAGGGACTGAGAAGGTCTGGGAGGGACTGGAAAGGACCAGTTTTTAGAAGGCCAATGCCTACTGAATCTAGGTGGCTGCACCTGTAAGAAATCTTTAACAGTTTGCATAGATTTAGCCTTTTCCTCCATCTTTTTAAGAACAACTTCTGCTTTTGTGCCAAACAAACATTCCTGGTTTAATGGGGCATCTAGTAATTTTGCTTTGACATGGTCTGGCAAGTTCTGTTCCTTCAGCCAAGCATGTCTTCTCAGTACACACCCAGTGACAGCAGCCCTGCAAGATGCTTCTAAGGCATCAAAATCACACTGCAAAGTATATTTACTAACTTGGTTTGCAGAATGCATTAACTCTTGTAAATCTTTATTTTTCTGTGCAATCTGGAAGCAACAACATTTTTTGCTTAATTATTTCCATAATATGCTGCTGGTACTTCAACATGTAAAACTGGCAATTCAAAGCCCTGATGGCAAGAGTTGCAGAGGTATATACCTTCTTAACCCCTCTCTCTAAAGCCCTAGAATCCCTGTCAGAAGGGATAGGGTTTTTGGCTGTAGTAGCCGTAATGCCTTTAGGTCCCTGGGAAATGGTCTCTGGATCCGCAGTGGGATTCTTAAAGAGAAATTTGTGAGAGTCAGGTACTCTGTAGTAGCTGTCAGGCTTTCTAGGAAATGGTGGTAAATTACCAGGAGTAAGATTGGATTCCATGAAGACATCATTTATAACATCCAGGACGGGGGGGTATAGCTAGAGGCCTGTGCTGAAGCAAGTCTAAAAATTCTCTGAGTCTCTTTTTGGACTGAGAGTAGTACTGGCATTCTCAGCGGAAATTGCTCTCTTAAGGTATGCAAGGTTTCACCAAAAGTTAACATTTTCTGACGTCAGTTAAAGCAAGAAAAAAGGATCCCCAACGGGGTACTTACCTTTAGAAGACTTCAGGTTAGAAATTCGAAAAACTAAAATTTCAGGTAGCGGCCAACTGGCACTTGCGAACTGCTTCTGCTTCAGGCTTCCGTGTGGCAAGAAAAGCTGATGTAATAGCATCAGCTGCATGTTTTATACCCCTGATGACCTGACATCATGGAAGAGGGGACAGCATCCGATGCAGAAATTCCAAGACTCTGGTATTCAGGCCGACTGAGGGCTACCTGTAGGCAGATAACCCAAGTGTAATGACTGCAACAGTGAAACACAAAGAACATCTACTGTTCCCGGGCCAAAAGGGAGTCACCAAAATGAACTTAGTGGATTCCTTCTATAGCTTCAGAAGTACCCTGGATATCGGTAGAAAGGGTGGAAAAGTACACAGGTACATTCCTGTCTTAATGAAAATAAAATAAAAGGCACCTATCTTCCAGGCCTTCTTGCATGAAGTCTGGAAGCTGAATCTCTCTAGCTGACTGTTCAGACAGAAGAAAAATAGGTCTACCTGTGGAGCGCCACAAAGATGGATCAAATCTTGGAAGATCCTCAAACTAGTTAGCATCTGTGAGGGTCTGCCCTAGTCCTGCTCAGCTTGTCTGCCATGCAGTTTTGTTCTAACAGAATGTAGGATGCATACAGAGTGAGACTGTACTGTGAAGCTGTAGCCCAAGCTAAGATGGACAGTCTGCAAGGGGGTACAGTCTGGTTCCTCCTTGCTGGTTGATGCACCCATGACAGTGGTATTGTCTGTAACAAATTGAAGAGGTCTCAGGGACCAAAGATAAGTCAGAGTTGATTGCCTTGATGAGGGCAAACATCTCATGTTTAAGTGCTTCCATATGTCCTTGGTGTACCACATACCTTAGACTTTACTCTCTCCTGAAACTGCTCTCCAAGCAAAGTCCAAGGTATCTGTGGTGAATGACCACTTTGGAACAGGGAGAGAGAGAGAGAGAGAGAGAGAGAGAGAAAGGATTGCCTACATTTAGGGATATCTGCTGTATCCACCAAGTGACTTCTCTTCAGACAAATGCCAGCACTGATATTTGAAAAGACGAAGGCTACTGGTGCTGGGATCATTGTATCTTTCTCATGTGGAATCTTGCCACAGGTATAATGAGAATCATAGTCTGGGTGAAAAATTTAGAAATCGAACTATTTTTTTCCTCTGTGGAAAAAAAAACTTTGAATTGAGATGTCTAGTTGAAATCCCAGAACACAATCCTGTGCGAGCGAGTCAAAAAGGACTTTTGACCATTCTCTTGGAATCCAAACTTGTGTAATGGATCTCTTACCAAATGAGAGATTCCTGATGCTTTGAAATGGACTCTGCAAACATAAGCAAGTCATCTAAATATGGAAAACATGGATACCCTGCAGCCTGCAATGAGCTATAACTGGAGACAGACACTTTGTGAACACTCTTGGTGCAGTGAATAGTAAAAAAGGTAAGGCAAAGGACTGAAAATGGGATCCAGACACACAAAATCTATGGATGAATACGGAAGTGATAAGCATCTTTTAGATTTAGTGCTGCAAAAATACTTGAACGAAGAAGAAAGAGAGGTAAATTGTGAAGTGACATCATTTTGAACTTGGCAACTATCACAGCAGGTTTAAGAAAGAAAGATCCAGAACTGGTCTTTTTTTCTTTGGACCAAAATGAAATGCACCACTGCCACAAGCAAGACTCAACTCTGAAGAACTCCAGAAAGAAGTGAAACCATCAACAAGAACATTGAAAAAGGTATGTTTGTTTTGATCATCTACAGGAAGGCCACCTTCTCTAATTCATATCTACATTTTCAGAATTACCACCTTTTCTGTCAAAAGAAAGGTTTAGTTAAAGGCAAGATGGTGAAGCTCACAAGGATAACTTCAGATGGTTGTTGTTTGTCTTTTCGGCTTTTCCCAGTTAGGTGTCGCCACAGCGGAACTCCGGTCCGCTAATGACTGGCAGTCGATTTTTATGGTGCCGAGTTGCCAGCCCGATGCCCACTCTTCAGCGAAGTCACGCCCATTCACGCATGTCAATAATTTCAGATGGTATCAGTTTAAAAAAACAAGCTGGAAATTTCGATAGAAATTTTTTTAAAGAGAGGGTATCCTTATCAACGTCTGTTAATATTAACAGATGAAATCCTGGAAGGCAAAGGGACCAAATATAAACCAATTCTGGTGCTACCAGTTACTATTAATTCTGTTATCTACAAAAGCAACCTACTGACAGTGGTAACTTTAGTAGAAAAACGATAATCAAGTAGAGGTCTAATACCAACACTATAAAAGTATCATGAAACAGAACTGGAAATTTTTTAGTTGCTTTGATGGAGGCCTAGAAAATCTTTGCGTGAAGGGACAGATTTCATGTATAAAAGGCATGTAAATATAAAAGAAAAGAAAATTTCAGGCACCAAAAGCAACTGGGAGTACAAGCAAAGTACAGTTGTGTACACTTACCATAAATGTAGATGTTCGAGTGTATTCACTGTTGCAGTCATCACCTTTGGGTTATCTGCTTGCAGTAGCCCTCAGTCGGCCTGATTAACAAAGTCTTGGGTCCTGCGTCGGTTGCTGTTTCTTCTTCCATGATGTCAGGTTGTCAGGGGTATATAAAACATGCAGACGACGCCACTACATCAGTTTTTCTTGCCCCAGATGAAAGGTGCCCCCCTAATGGGGAGCAATTAAATATATAAAAATACAAAGTTATACCTCCAACAAAAAAGCAAATGCACCAAAATGCTTTTAAGCATAGTAAAGGAGAGTAGAGGTATAGCCAAAAGAAGTCAGGGTACTGGAGTGAGGGTAACCAGGCCTGCAACAATGAATACACTCTAACATCTACATTTATGGTAAGTGTACACAAAGTACAGTTGTGTACACTTACCATAAATGTAGATCTTAGAGTGTATTCACCGTTGCAGCCATCACATTTGGTTTATCTGCTTGCAGTAGCCCTCAAGTCGGCCTGATTAACAAAGTCTTGGGTCCTGCGTCGGTTGCTGTCCCTTCTTCCATGACATCAGGTCATCAGGGGTATAAAACATGCAGCCAACGCCATTACATCAGTTTTTCTTGCCCCAGATGTCAGGTGCCCCCCCTAATAGGAAGCAATTAAATCTATAAATATACAAGGTTATACCTCCAACAAAAAAGCAAATACACCTAAAAGCTTTTGAGCATAGTAAAGTAGAGTAGAGGTATAGCCCACAGAAGAAAGCTTGCTCCCAGGAAAAGAGAGCTGGAGGGAGGGTAATCAGGACTGCAATAGTGAATACACTCTAACATCTACATTTATGGTAAGTGTACACAACTGTACTATGTCCTTCGTGTTTCACTGTTGCAGTCATCACATTTGGGTAGATTCCCAAAGCTAAAGGATGGGAGGAGGAATTTAGATAGCATTAAGACCAGCAATAATGCCCTGCAAGACTGCAGTGGCAAAGCCAGCTTTGGATTTAGAGAAAATTGACAGATAGTAATGTTTGGTGAAAGTATGTACTGAACTCCAGGTAGCAGCTTCTAGGATGTCCCAGGTAGGGACGCCTCTGAGAAAGGCTGTAGAGATAGATGCAGCCCTGGATGAGTGGGGTCTGATCCCCTGTGGGATAGGCTTTCCATGGTGCTTGTAGCAGAAATGAATGCAACTGCCTATCCATTTGGAAATGGTTTGCTTTGAAAAAGCCTTCCCCTCTGCCCCTGCAGCAAAAGCCACCAGCAGTTGGACAGATTTCCTTTGAGGTTTAATCCTGTTCAAATAGAATCTAAGTTGTCTGTGCACGTCTAAGGAGTGCAGTATCCATTTCCCTTTGTTCTGTGGGTTAGGAAAGAAGTTTGGCAAATGAATGGATTGATTAAGAGCCACATTGGATACCACCTTGGGCATGAAGGAGGGACTGGTCCTGAGGGACACCCTGTCAGCATGAAAGATGATGAAAGGCTCCACTGCCAGGAGGGCCTGTAATGCAGATACCCTTCTTGCTGAAGTGATTGCTAAAAGGAAAGCTGTTTTCCAAGAGAGGAATTTTAAATCTGCAGTGGCAGCTGGCTTGAAAGGAGGAAGGGTGAGCTTTTCCAATACAAAATTAAGGTCCCAGGCTGGAGTTGGGGCTCTCCTGGGTGGTCGTAGATTTTTGGCCCCTCTGAGGAACTGCTTAAGCAGTGGATGAGAGAAGAGTGGAGGTTCTGTGTTATAATGAGCTGAAATGGCTGAGGCATGAATTTTGATGGAGGAGAAAGACAGGCCCTTGTGAAGTATCTCGGTTAAGTATTGTAAAATCTGAGGTAAATTGGGCACTGCTGTGCTCATTCCTTGAGACTGATTCCAGGCACAGAATCTTTTCCATTTCTCAGCATAAGACTTTCTAGTACTAGGCCTCCATCACTGGTTTACTGAGGGATGGTAAAGGCGAGATTAGGTAATTAGCCAGGCTGCTAGGTTCAGTGTATGAAGCTGAGGGTGCAGAATTTGGTTCTCCTGCTGAGACAATAAGGTAGGAGTCTGAGGCAGGTGCCATGGGGCCAACAGTGACACACTGCGCAAGATGGGGTACCAGTGTTGGCGTGGCCAGTCTGGTGCAATCAAAATCGTCCTTGGTTTGTCTTGTTTGATCTTCAGTAGTATACTTTGGAGAGCACAGGCAGAGAAAGAAAGGCATATGCTGATAGGTTTTTCCAGCTGGAGGACAGAGCATCCACTTTCCAAGCTTGTTTGTGGGGAGTCCTTGTGCAAAATTTGTCCAACTGATAGTCCTGGGGGGTGGCAAACAAGTCTATATCTGGGCTCCCCCATTTGCTTGTCAACATGTTGAAAATCTTTGGTTCCAGCTTCCACTCATGTGGGTCCAGGAGGTTTCCGCTTAGTTTGTCTGCTAGTGTATTTAGTTTTCCTGGCAGGAATCGAGCTTGTAGATGCACTTGGCAGCTCAGGGGTGTTTCACAATGCCATGGCTAGTCTGCATAGGGGATAAGAGTGTGTACCCCCCCTGCTTATGTACCACACAACAGTGGTGTTGTTCGTCTTTACCATTAACTGTCCTAGAGAATGTGGTCCTTGAAGGCTGTCAGAGCATTCTGTACAGCTAACATTTCTTTCTGATTGATATGGAAGTGCATTTGACTTGGGTTCCATTTGCCATGAATGCACTTCCCTGCCAGGTGAGCCCCCCATGCATAATCTGATGGGTCTGTTAGGGTTTGGGCGGCAGGGGGTGGTGTGAATGGTAGTCCCTTTTATTGGCAGGCCTCCTCCCACCAAACAAACTCTAGGTGTAGGCTAGGTATGATAGGAATCATTGCTTCTAGATCCTGAGAATGTTGACACCATAGGCTTTTTAGATACCATTGTAGTTTCTATATGCAGTCTTGCATACGGAATTAGAAGAATGCAAGAAGCCATGAACCCCAAGGCTTGTAGTATTTGCCTTGCAGATAGTAGGGTTTTTGTGGCCACTTGTTTGAAGTAGGTTGTCAAATGAATTTGTTTCTCTGGCATGAGGAAAGCCATCTGGGAAGTTGTATTCAAGCTTGCTCCCAGGAATATGATTTGTTGACAGGGTACCAGGTGTGATTTATTTTTGTTTATGGTGTACCCCAGACAGGTTAGCACCCTTTTTACAAAGGCCAGATGATTCAAAAGTATGTCCTTGGGGGGAGTGGCTAACATGAGCCTTGAATAGCAGCACTTTCTCTCAGCTCTGCTTATCACATCTTTTATGACATGAATTTTTGAAAATTAACTATCTAAATAGTAACTATTTCTACTTATTTGGACTCTCCTTACAGTTTATTTGGATAGTATCTCATTAATTTTTAAATGTTATTACTTTTTCCTGTCAAATTTCACAAGACAAGCTTTTGGTACCTGACTTCAGTATGAGCTTCACAAAATCTTCTCACCAGGACACATCATTAAAAAAAGGAGCTACAATCTCCACTATCCACTATCCAAGAGCTTTCCACTAAAAAAGACAGAATAGACCTGAAATTGGATAATTTTAATGAAAAATGTTCACAGCAAATGGAGACTTTACACCAAGACTTAAAACGGCAAAAAGAACAAATTACTGGCATAGAAACGTCACTGAATGACATGGACTATAAAATTCAAGAAAATGAACATAACTTGGAATTTCTCTTGAAACAAAACTCTTTACTTCAGTCAAAGATTGATGACCTAGAGAATAGAAGTTGTAGAAATAACATCAGGATCTTTGGGTTGCCAGACAATACTGAAGAAAACAACATGGAGAAATTTTTAACCTCATGGATACCTGAGATTTTACAACTTCCTGAAGCCCTCTCTTTTGGTCTTGAAAGGGCTCACAGATCCCTGGTTCAATCTAAGAATAATAAAAATAATTCCACAAGGTCAGTGATAGTCAAATTTTTATCTTCCCATGATAAAGAAATTGTATTAAAGACTGCATGGTCCAACTCACCTACAAAATTTCAAGATATCATACGTTTTGACAATGACTATTCTTCCCTCTGTGATTGCCAAAAGAAAACTATTTTTGCCACTACTCAAAGAACTAAAGAAAGCTCAAATAAAAACACATCTGCTTTTTCCAGCCAAGCTAAAGATCTTTCTGCAGGACGGTCCTAAAATATTTGATGAAGTAGAACCAGCTATCATATTTATCAAATCAAAGAAAATACTGGAAAAGACAGATGAGATGGATTGGGCTACTTCCAGTCACAAAAGATTAGTAGAAAACAGATCCTGGAAAACATCTGATCCTAAAAAGAGACTAGAAAAATGACATGAGTCTGTTCATATTACCCTTGTAGTTTTTTTTGTTCCATTTCTTTATATATAAATAATTCTTGTTTATGACCCAGAAGTCTAGAGAGATGAAAATGGTTCAACAGGCGAGTGTTTTTTTTTGTGTTTTATGTCTGCTATTAATGAATATATACCTTTTTTTCCTCTTAAAGTCATGCTCTATCTTACATATATAGAAATAATAATCAGCTTAATATTTTCTCATAAGTTTCTGATCATACAGAATAGCTAACCACCTACTTGATAGGTATTGAAAATATCTTGCCTAGTTATTAATAGTTTAATATGTTTTTATTGCTCTTTTTGTATCTAAAAATTAGTATTTACCCTTAAAAATGAACAAACTTATAGCTTATATTCATATACATAATGTAGAAGTGGTATATCTTGTTTGTTTGTTATAATACATAGGTTTAGTTAGATATTTTATTAAACTAGGGCTTGTTGTTGCACTGATTGCTCTGATCTCTCTTTTGGGCTGGTTGTCTAGTAATTCTGTTGTGGATTACATGTATGTTAATAGTAAAAGAATGGTGGTTTGGTAGTTGGTGCAGGGTTCTGGTGGTTAGTGCATACATTTGTTACTTTTGTTTGTATATTAACAGGATAATAATGGTGGCATGATAGTTGGTACAGGGTTCTGGTGCTTTGTGAATTTATATGTCGCCAATGCTTTTTACAAGTTTTTTCTTTTTTTCTCTGTTTTGCTTGTACGCTTGTATTCTGTTTCGGTCAATGTGTACATGTTCTTGAGAATAGTGCTATGTTGGTAGCATAGTCTTTGGTGATGTACGTGGTGAGCCCAGGAAGCTCTTGGCCTTTGCAATAGCATTTCTTGCTTTGTATGTGATGTTGAGATTGTCCCAAGCAGCTCGTGAGCATAATAAAAGCTGCGTTTGCTGTTAAAGTGGCTTACCATTTCCCGCTGGAACTCTAGCAGCTTATTTTAATACTCAAACTCGTTGAATTGTTTTTCATATCTCAGGAACGATGCCTGTTGCTATGTGACATCATCAGCGACTCGACAAATTACAAAGGGCGAAACCTTTCGAACACCTCTTTATTCAGCGGGAAAGGGAATGAAAGGAACCAGTCACCCTACTTATAGCATAACAGCAATATCAACATGAAATGCAGATGCATCTTTGTGTTATACTCAACTTAAAGGTACTGTGCAGATTATATTGATTGCAGTGCTTCTCACAAATAGTTTTACCGTGAATGCCTGTTATAAAGCAATGTTTTGTATGACCTCCTTACACTGTATTATAATATAGTTAGGCTCTCTTAGAGAGCTATTTTTCAACTCTTATCCAGTTGATGTTTAGTTAAAGGGAGCTGATAAAATACATTGGTACAGCTAAAACTTTACTGATATAATTGGGAAAAGAAAGAGTGTAAAAAGCAGAAAAGTATACATTTATAAGGGTGGCAGCTCAAGAAAGAGTAACATACAAAAATTTACATCTTTTATGGGTTGTTGTGCAGTACTGCAGAACAAGTAAGAGTTTATAGATCATAATCTTGATGGTATAAGATATAGTAGCGAGATTCCTACACAGCTCAAACATTTCTTATAAAAGCAGTTAAAGAATAATCCCTATTACCAACTTGATATATAAAGCTGTTATGGTACAAGATTTATTTATTTTCTCTCATTAGAATGTATTTTTAGTTTGTTTTGTTGCAGAAATATAATACATTACTTTCTGTACAAGAAAGATTACAGTATTCCATTATAGGCTTCACAATGTCAGTGTACATCTATACTTTGTTGAAGTTTATAGTTTTGTTTAATGAACAGAAATTCAGTCTTGAAAGTTTTACAAAAAGGAGAGAGAGAACTGTTGTAGAGATTTTATGATTAATATATAGAGTAGTTCTTTCAGTTGGAATCCTTATAACGGAACCATTTACTTCTGAGTACAATTTCACTAGAGTTCTCTATACAGCCTTAATCTACTGTATTACAATATTGTTAATACGAGCCCTGACACTATTTTTGATCACTATCCTTACTTGACTTTGAAAGTATTACTATATGCTCACATTTACTGCAGGTTTGTTTTTAAGGACAGTATACAGGCATAATCAATAGTCATTAGTGCACCTCAGTTGATTTTATTCATCTTGGTTATACAACATAATCTTATTTTAATATATGTTTAATAATCAGCTTATTGATTCATTGTAGTACAAATAGTAATATTTCATGTTATTTTTCATAATTACTTAATATTTAACAATTTATTGATTTTATTATTATTCTATTTTAGTTGTGTTCACTTCTGTACATAAGAAAGATAAGTTTACTTAAAAGCCATACATTTAAATATATAACAGTTTGTAAATAGGCAGTTCCTGTTTGAAACTTGCTGCTAGTTAGAATGAGAACTTGAGTGATAGATGTCACTCAAATTTGGAGTTTATAACTCCAGAAAGGTCTTGGGTGTTTTTTTTTTTGTTAAAAGCTTTTGCTACAATTTATTGACAATGTTGTTTACGATGTTCACTGTAACTTGCATAGTTGAAAGTTCTTTTAATATACCTTTGATTTTACCTCTATATCATTTTTTAAGTATATCAAGCAGTGGTATTCCTTACATTTATCTTTTATACATGAACAGACAACAGAGTAATAAATGTATAGACAATACGCATTATCATACACGGAAACTACCTCATGACTTCTTTACATTGTCTGTCACTCAATGTTAATGGTCTAAACAATCCTAATAAGAGAAGTTCTTTAAATAAATACCTCAAATTGCAAAACTTCCAAATAATATTTCTACAAGAAACCCACTTGATATCAAAAGATATTTCTAAATTGGACTTTAAATCTTTTTCTATTCTAGCCAGTTCAGAACATTCAAAGAAAAAAAGGGGAGTTGCTATATTATGGCATAACAAATTACCTAAACCAAAAAATAATAGAATCATACCAAGATAAAAAAGGTATGTTAGCATCAGTTACAGAATTTAACAACAAAATATTCACTTTTAAATACATACTGGATTCCTGGCTTTGGACTTAAATCAGCACAGCAATACACAGAACACATCTTACATTTTTCTAAGGGTAATATAATTTTGGCCAGTGATTTTAACTGTATTCTTGATAGCAAAGACCATCTTTACTGGTAAAAGAAAAATCTCGACAACGGCTAGACTTCTGAAAGAATTTTCGGATTCTCCCCTGCTAAAAAGATGTAAATAATTATGCAGACCCCAACTCTCTTTTCTACACATTCTATTCACATAGGCATAATTCATATTCTAGGATAGACAGAGCCTTTGTTTCTAATAACTTGGTTGATTTTTTTTAACTAGAGTAAAGGTAATTACATGTCCCCTTTCTGACCATAACTCCATAACCTTTGATATAAATATCCACTCAAACTTCTAATGTACAGATAAAAAGAATCCCAGCATATATCACTGAACTAAATGATTTTAAAGCTTTCTTATCCGAAGAAGTACATAATTTCATAGAACTTAACACAACTAGTGATACATCCGAAGTCTTTGTTTGGGATGCAATGAAATCCTACTTATATGGTAGAATAACTAATTGGTATAAAAAAAAAAAAAAAAAAAAAAAAAAAAAAGACTTGTGTGGGATAAAGAATTAAAAGAAATACAATCTAATCTTGACAAACTGAACCTTGATCTTTTAAAACACAAAGATGACAAAGACAAAAAATAAATAAATTCTTTAAACAAAAAGTATCTTGAAATATTAAATCATAAAACCATGATTAGCTTAGAGAAATTTAAACTCATTACATTTTCATTGAATCCTAGATCCATGAATATTCTAGCCAATAAAACTAAAAGATTAAATAAATTTAACAACAACAACCACCATATTAATGACATTTTCTCACCACAGAAAAAGAAAATGGTCTCTGGTTTACAGAATATACTAAACGAATTCAGAGAATTTTTTCATAATCTTAATCAGTCTTCCGAATTATTAAATAAAAAGACATACGGACATTCATTAGTAAAAAGTCAAAGAAAAAAATTAACAAAGGAGCAAGCTGAATTACTTGATAGACAGATTACTCTCAGACACATTCAATTGCAAATGAATGAACTTAAACAAAACAAAGCTCTGGGAAATGATGGCATCATCCCAGAAATTTATAAAATTTTACTTAATAAAGCTATCACAGTTTTGCATGCTGTTTTTAACATAGTACAAACTAAAAACTTCATCCCACCATCATGGAAATATACTTTTATAATCCCTATTCTAAAACAGGACAAATACGCCACTAAATGTAACTCGTATAGACCTATATCCCTACTAAATGTAGACTACAAAATATTTATGTCTACACATGCTAATAGACTCAAACATTTTCTTCCTAATCTAGTGGAGGCAGCTCAAACAGGTTTCATAATAAATAGAACCTCTTACGATAAGAGAATATTAGCTTTAATTGAATCAGTAAAGATTTTAAAAACAATTTTAACTATAATTAGTTTAGATATAAATTGCACCTTCGATACAATTAATTGGGATTATCTCCTCATTCTTTTGGGGGAACTTAATTTTTCAGAACATTTTGTTAACCTTATTACTCAATTATATAATGGTTGTCATGCATACATCAAAATAGGGCCTAATATCTCTCAATCTATACCAATAGTAAAAGGCACTAAACAAGGTTGCCCGCTGTCCCCTCTTTTATTCACCTTAATCATGGAACACTGGGCAAACTTGATAAGGGATAACACTACCGTAACAGGATACGAATTGGGTTTTAATGAAACATCAAAAATTCAGACGTTTGCAGACGACATTCTGATTACACTGGGTGGCAAAAACCCATCATTGTCAGAACTATTTAACAATATGGAGCTTTTTCAAAGGAACTCGGGCCTTAAATTTAACCACAATAAAACACAAATTATTTTAGTTAGTCAAAAGAAAATTTATATACAAGATAATTTTAAAAAATATATAGCACAATCTAAACAAATAACACATTTAGGCATAATTATTACTAGCAGCATAAAAAATATTATAAAAATGAACTTTAATAAAAGTATTGCAAACATAGATACTTTAATAACTAGATTGTCTAAAATAAAATTCTCCATGGATGAGAAATTATCAATTATAAAGATGGCATTACTCCCCAAAATCTTGTATATAATTCAATCCATCTCTATACCCCCAACACATTTAGTAATCAAAAAATTTAACACGATGATTAAAAAATTCCTTTGGCATCCAATTAAACCCAGAATTGCTCTATCAACCCATATGTATAGATGGGATAATAGAAGTATAGCTTTACCCAACCTAGAACTTTATTCAATTTCTTCAGTAATTAAATCAATCACTCAGTTAACTGACAGTAAATATTCAGCAAAATGGAAAGATTTTTTACTTTGTCTATCTCAATCTCCAAAAAACAATGATACTCGTATGTTATACTTAATAACACCTTTATTTGGAATATTTTTCTTTCCACTACACCCAAACATTTAATCTAACTACATAACTCTAATTTTAAGGTCATTTAAAAATTTCATCCTTAGACATAAAAGATATGAAAGCTGGATATTTCTTACTTTCCCCATCGCCTATACACAAGGGATTATGTTTACAGTAGATTATCAGAAAATGTCACTATTTAAACAAAAGAGCCACATAGCATGGCATCAATTGAACAACCACGAATTAAAAGCTCTTAATACTATTATAGAAGAGAATAATTTTGACTCAGTACTATAGCTAGACCTACAAGAAGCAACAAAATACATCAAGGGTAAACTCAATCTAATCCCTCCTTCAATTAAAACTTCAATTCCTAGTGTAATACAGCTTTTAACTCTCTTAACTCAACAGAACATTTCACCGAATTCTTTACCACCACTAATAATGCCCATCCTTCAGATAAGGATAAATTAAATATTCTTCAATCTGCTAGTAAAACAACATCTTCACACAAATGGAAAATTTTCACCTGGAG
The DNA here is from genome assembly GCF_019279795.1 of Protopterus annectens. Taxonomy (NCBI): domain Eukaryota; kingdom Metazoa; phylum Chordata; order Ceratodontiformes; family Protopteridae; genus Protopterus; species Protopterus annectens. The sequence continues at coordinate 404,534,960 of NC_056745.1, forward strand.
ATTTTTAAATAGATCATTCCTTACACCTCATAATATCAGCAAGATAACTAAAGATAGTGTTTTATATTGGAGATGTAGGAAGGAAATTAATGCAGACTGGATACATATATTTTATGAATGCTCACTTTTAAAGAAATTTTGGGAAGATGTTAATAACTTCTTACAAGCAACCTTTACAGATAATTTTATTATTACTAAATCACTTGTTCTATTTAACACTCCAATCCCAAAATGTGTAAAACCCAACAAATATTCAATCTTATGGTCTATTTTGTCCATTGCCAGGAAAGAAGTCACAAAAATTTGGAAATCTTCACATAGTCCATCTTTTCAAAATTTTAAAGATCTTCTCTAGGATGTTTCTAAACTCGAAATGTTGACAATCAGATCTAGATCCTCAAGGAATACAACATATTGGAAGAGTATATCTGAACTATTAGAAAACCAATAACCTGAATGTAAAATCAAATCCTTCTTCTATTAGACTAACAACAATATTTCATTCTTGTACAGTGAATATTTCTGTATATTATTGTTTATTATACCACTCTTTTTTTAAATTTTTATCTAATGTATCAAAAATCTGTACAATTATTTTAATATTTGTGTATATTTCAGTTTTGATTTCAATAAAAAATTTTATTAAGAAAAAAAAAGTATGTCCTGGCTTTCTGCCGGAATTAAACAGTCGTCCAGCTATGGGTACATCTAAATATTTATTTGCCTGCAAAATGCGATGACTGGGGCTACGCACTTTGTGAATACCCTGGGTGCAATAGATAAGCCAAAGAGCAGTGCAGAGAACTGGTAGTGCTTGTAGCCTGCTTTGAAGCGTAGGTATCTGTTGCAAGATTCCCTGATTGGGATGTGCAGGTATGCTTCCTTTAAATCGAGTGTTACCATCCAGACATATTTTCCTAGCATAGGAAGCAACTGGTGAACCACAGGGTTCTCTCCTGTTTGGTATCGATTTCTCAGAAGTCCAGGCTAATACAGCAGGTCTTTGGCTACCAAAGTTCGCAGATGACTGCAAACTGGGAGCCATAATAGAATTGCCAAATGATGTGGACATTCTACAAAGGGGCCTCACTGAGACTGATGCTTGGTGTCAAAGTCATGGCCTCAAGCTCAATGCCAAAAAGTGTATTGTCATCCCCTTTGGGAAAAACACTACCCATGAACTACCACATAGACGGTAGCCTACTTAACACAGAAAGTGTGATGAGACCTTTGGACACAGATGGACATTAGTCTCTCCTTTGACAAGCACATCACCACAGTTGTCAGGAAATTCTTCTACGTGGCACTCCTCATCACTAAACAGTTCTCCTCCAGTAAAAAAGAGGTCATTGTTCCTCTCTACTCATCTCTCATCAGACCCATCATTGAGTACAATGCCCTGTTTGGCATGTACTTGCAAGACATCTGCAACAACTGGAAATGCAACAGAAATACCTCACTAAGAGGATTACACGGCCTCAAACAGATGCCATATGCAGACTGCCTCAAAAAACATCAGCTCTACTCAGTCGCTTATCGCCTACTCGGAGGCGACCTCTGCTTAACTTACAAAGCCATGTCAAACCCAGTTCTGTTGGACATGCTACACTTAAAACCCCAATCTCTCAGTGTCCCACGTTCCAGGGACCTGAACCTTGTCACCACAATAAACAGAACATGCTGGAGGAATAGATTCCTGTCCTAGAGACTTCCCATACTCTGGAATAGGCTGCCCGTTCACATCAAGCTAAGCCTCTTTTTCGAATCAGAAAAATCCTGGTTTTCCCAGTGGAAATGCTCCTTTAGTGTGTGCAAGATTTCACCAAAAGACAAATCCTCTGGAGAGGAAGCAGAGGGAATAGAGTCCTCTGCATCAGAATCCTCATAAGTAGATAAGTGTAAATCCAGATCATCAGAAGCATCAGAATCCTGGTCAGAACATCCATAAACAATTTCAGTCCTAGGTCTCTTACAAGAGGTTGGCTTCCCCCGATTAAAGTTATAAGATCTTCAGCCATTCTTATAATTTGTTTTTTAGGCATAGAGGCCTGAGCATGCTGTCTGGACGCCGGTTTTCTAGGCATGGTTCGAGGTTTAGGCCTTAAAGAAGAAGGAGGCATCTGTTTAATATGCAAGTCCGTAGACCCAAATACACCCTCAGAAGCCGGTGCCTGCACAGCGGCTCCAGACCCATCCAAGGTAGAGACATCCGCAGGTTCCACAGTTGAAGCATCTCGTGGCATACCGGACTCAGAATGGGTCTCAGTAGAGGCCTGCGAATCAGAAGTAGCGGGTATCAGGGGCTGCGAAAGTGCTTCACTGAGTACTGGCGAACTGGCGACTGGCTTAGGAGAAGCGTCGTCGGCAGTTTTGGACCTAGGCAGACTGTCTCTGTTTTTATCTTTGCATTTTTTCAGAACTCCGGTAGTCGGATGGCTTATCGATGACATTTCTGGATAATTAAACTGAGAACTGAAACATTTAGAGGCAAAAATATACCAACGACGGATAGTGCGCTGATTAAATAAAGCACAAAACCGACAGTAAGGTACGTTATGGTCAGGGCCTAGGCAAGGAATACAGTACGAATGAAAATCTTTGTGAGGTATTTGCTTTACATAAGACATGCAATTATTAACTTTTACTGACATCAGTAAGAAGCAAGAAAAAGTTTCCCCAATGGGGTACTTAGCTTCAGTTGAAGACTTCGGTTCTGAAACACAAAAACGAAAATTTCAGGAGTCGGCCGACCGGCAATTGCGAACTGCTTCTGCTTCCGGCATCGCACGGCAAGAAAGACTGATGTAATGGTGTTGGCTGCATATTTTATACCCCTGACGACCTGACATCATGGAAAAAGGGACAGCAACCGACGCAGGACCCAAGACTCTGTTAATCAGGCAGACTGAGGGCAACTGCAAGCAGATGTGATGACTACAACAGTGAAACACGAAGAACAAGAAGTTATGTACTCACCATAAAGTTCGATGTATGTAGTCCATCTCACCTCACATTCTTACCCGTGGGTTCGGAGCCAAATATCGGCTCTGACTTGGTCGATTTTTCTAGCTCGAAGTCTTTCATTGACTGGGCTAAGCAGGTATCCCATGGTGCACTGCTCCATATCCCCAGATCTAGTTTGCTGCAAAACTTATTTATACTCCATGCACACATCACATCCAGGTAAAGAATAAGCTAAGCAAGGGAACTCTGCAGATAAACAACCTAACCTCCAAATCCTCCAGGAAGGGGGAAGGTGGGACGGTAAGTAAGAATGTGAGGAGAGATGGACTGCATACATCGAACGTTATGGTTAGTACATAACTTCTTGATGTTATGTAGTCCTATCTCATCTACATTCTTACCAGTGGGACAGCATACCTAGCACCTGCATCCTGGGTGGCTCATAGGAAAATACTCCTGAGAACTGTGGAGCCAAAGGAAGACCTGCCCCTGGAAACCACGTCCAATTTGTAATGAGAAACAAATGTGTGAGAAGCCCAAGTAGCTGCAGCACACATCATCCATTGACAATCTGGCTTGATAGGCTGTAGATGTGGAAACAGCCAGAGTAGAATGAGCCTTGACCGGAAATGGCAGATCTTTACCTCCTGCTTGGTAGATGAAAGAGATACAACTAGATATCCATCTAGATAGGGTAACCTTGGAGACCGGGGACCCCATTCGGTTTTCCGAAAAGGAAACAAAAAGTTAGTCAGACTTCCGGATATCTTTTGTGCGGTGCAGATAGAAGTGAAATTGTCCGTGTACATCCAACTGGTAAAATCTGAATTCTGCCTTGTTAGAAAAGAACACAGGCAACTCAATGGATTGATTTAGATTAGACAGTGAAGCCACTTTAGGAAGGAACGAAGGGTTTGGTCTAAGAGAGACCCTGTCCTTATGGAAGATTAAGTATGGAGGTTTGATAGAGAGGGCTTGAATTTCTGAAACTCGCCTTGCTGAAGTGATTGCTGTTAAGAAGGCTGTTTTTCAGGTCAAGAATTTCAATTCACAGGTAGCTGCAGGCTCAAAAGGTGGTACAGTAAGGGCTTGTAGAACAAAATTGAGATCCCAGGGCATGACTGGTTCAGAAACCGGGGGAAGGAGAGTACCCTTCAGAAAAGCCTTGCATAGTCTATGCGCCATGAGACTAGGCTCATTCGCTACATGAAAATTAGAGATCGCTGCCAGTTGAACTTTGATGGTAGCTGATGCGGAACCCTGATGGAAAAGCATAGACAAAAACTCCCAAGACTGAAGTGATTGGAGCTGTGTAAGGATCAATGCCTTGGGTATGTGCCCAGAGGGAATACCTTTTCCATTTACTAGAATAAATCTTTCTAGTGGATGGTTTATGAGAGGACGATAATATATGAACCACTTCTGGTGAGAAATTATGAAGTCTAACTAACGATAGAAGTGGAGCAGCCAGGCTGTCAACCGGAGGGTCAACAGGGAGGGGTGGAACTGTCCCGACATGTGTGTCAGTAAATCTGGTTGAAGGTCCAGAGTCCAAGGAGTGTCCACAATGTATTGCTGAAGAAAGGGGAACCAAACTCGGTGAGGCCAGTGTGAAGCAATCAGAATCATTCTGCTTCCAAAGGATTGCGCTTTCTGAATCACCTTTGACAGCAAAGGAAATGGAGGGAAAGCATAAAGCAGACCGGAGGGCCAATCGTGAACCAGAGAGACCCTGGGTGACTCCCCCAGTGGGGGGGGGGGGATCAGCGTGAAGTAGTTAGTGCATTTTGCATTGAGGGGACTGGCAAAAAGGTCGCAGCAAGGCTGACCCCATCTGCTGAAGATTCGCTCTGCAACCAAGCGATTCAGGGACCACTCGTAAGGCATCAGAATAGCTCTGCTTAGCCTGTCCGCAATCATGTTGGACTTCCCCGGAATGTGCGTTGCCACCAGGAACCGTTGGGAAGTAACTGCCCAATGCCACACTCACATGGCCACTCTGCACAGAGGGTAAGACCCGGTTCCCCCTTGCTTGTTTAGATACCACACTACTGACATGTTTTCAGAGTGTACCGCAATCGTCCCTAGAGGTAGAACACTCTGAAGTGCCTGCAACGCAAGTAGCACTGCTCTCATCTCTAGGACGTTTATATGCAGATGTATCCCGTGTTCTTGCCACGTGCCTTGGACTGTCCTGCCAAGATAATGTCCTCCCCACCCCATCTGGGAGGCGTCCGTGGTCACCGTGGCAGCCGGGATGGGTGGGACGAAGGTACTTCCCCCGTCCAAATTGTTGGTGCACAGCCACCAACCAAGGTCCTGCTTGCATCTGTCCATGAGCAAAATGGGGTGAGAAAGTGGAAGTCTTTGGAGAGACCATTGAACAAAGAGGAGCCATTGGAGAATTCTCATGTGCAATCTCACTAGAGGGACCAACATGATTGTTGCTGCCATGGTTCCCTAGGAGCTGGAGAACCCATCTTGCCTTCGCCTGTCTCAGGGGCATCAGCATGCATATCTGTTGTTGTAAGACTCTGATCCTTTCCTGCGGTAAAAATGCTTTCATTTGAATGGTGTCCAATTCTGCTCCTATAAAGGTGACACGCTGCAAGGGCAATAAAGCAGATTTTTCCCAATTTATTGTTATACCCAACTGATGACAGAGTGATGGTAGCGTCCCTGGTTTGAATTAGTTGATGCCTGGTGGGGGCAGTAAGGAGCCAGTTGTCCAGATATGGAAAGACTTGGAATCCCTGACGTCTCAAGTGAGCCGTCACCACAGCCATACACTTGGTGAACACCCTGGGGGCTGTGGTGAGACCAAAGGGCAGGGTTCGAAATTGGAAATGATTAGCTCCCAGCCGAAAGCGTAGGGGACTCCTGGATGCCCTGTCCATTTTCACATGGTAGTAAGCATCCTTGAGGTCGATGGAGCACATCCATACCTCCTCTTCTAACAATGGGAGAATAGATTGCAGTGTGACCATACGGAACTTGGACTTGTGTACTTAGTTGTTCAGTTGGCTGAGATCTAGTATGGGTCTCAGGTCCCCTGTTCTTTTCGACACCAAAAAGAATCTTGAGTAAGTCCCTAATCCGATTTGGTCTGAGGGGACACACTGGATGGCTCCTTTTTCTAGAAGCTTTGAGACCTCTGAGGCTGCTTGATCCCTTTGACTGGATGGAACGTCTGGGATTTTTCTGATTGGCGGGGGGTATGAAGTAAGTGGAATGAGATAACCTCCGGAAATTATCCGTAATACCCATCGGTCCAGGGTAATGCTTCCCCAGGCTTCCGAATATAACAAAATTTGACCTCCGACTGGCTCTGGATAAGCACAGCCAGGAACACCCTCAGGAACAAGAGTAGGGAGAGCCACGAAAGGAATCGTGGTCTCTAGAATTGCGAGGGGCCCCCTCTGCCTCTAGGGCGACGTCTCCCTGAATAACCTCCTCCTCCCCTGCCTCTGGATGGAGGCTCACTTTGCACGGCAGGAAAAAACTTCTGTGATTTCTTGAACCACATCCCCCCCGCTGGGCCTTGGGATAAGGCCTAGAAGGAAGGGGAAAATGGAATCCCTATGGCGGAGAGGGTCTTTCCCTCTTGCTCACACCTTGTGAGGGTGTCTTTCACTTTGGTTCCAAACAAAGAGGAACCAAAAGGGGGAGTCAGTGAAGGAAGACTTGAAGGCCTCTGCAAAGTGACACAGGCGCAGCCAGGCTTGCTTTCTAAGGGCAATCCCTGAGCTTGCTGTCCTACTCGGTCCCTCGGCTGCAAACGAAATGAGCCGCATGGATGAGTTAACAATGGAGTTGAGGGTAGAGACCTGGGTGTTAACAGTCTGAGCCACCGCCTCAGGAACGTTACCCGCAAGAGTATGTCCTAACTCCTTGAGGAGACCTCTCTCTCGAGCCGAATGAAGTGAGACAGGTAATTCAGCGACCGTACGCTTCCCATACCGATCCATGGTCCTAGACTCCTTGTTAGGAGGATGGACGGATGAAGAAGACTCTGCTACTTCCTTCTGAGTGGCTGCCACCACCACCATGGCATCTACAGGGAGTTCTTTAGTCAGAAACTCTTTGCCCTGGGGGGCAGAAAGAAACTTGTTGGGATGCCTGGGTACGGGCTCCACAGAATCAGGGTTTTCCCACATTATTCGACAAATCAGATCAAGGAGTTCGTCGAAGGGTGGAGACACCCAGGAGGCGGAGGGCTGAGCACCAAAGGTCTTCAGGAATACTGACTCCTCCTTGGAAGGGGCTTTGGATGGCCAGTCACCTCTTTGTTTCAGTATCTCCAGGATATCGGAGAAGGAAACATCATCAGAGGATGACTTGGGGGACCCCTCAGATTCCTCCAGGTCAGTATCAGAGGTGAGGGATTCATCCTGGGAGTCTACGTGCTTCCTCTTGCACGTTTTCTTTCTGGGGACTCCTCAGGCACAAACTCTGAGGGACACTCAAAAATCTGGGGACCACTCGTGGGGGTACCCCTAGGCCCTGGTGCTCTGCTGTCCATGGATGGGTGGTGGTCAGAAGCTCTCACCGGAGAGGTGGCGGACAGAGTGACTGACCCGCCTGATGTAGCTGATGACCTGGCCAGTGTGGTCCACATAGCCTCGAGGGCCGGCCCCCTGAATCACAGGAGCCTCAGAGGCCATGATGGGGTTGGAGTTCCCAGAGCCGATGCACCGAGAGGGAGACTCGGGACCGAAATAAGCCCAGAGAAGTCCCCCTCGGGCCCGACCGAAGAATCCCGAGTCCCGAACCCTGAGGACGGAGCATGACAAAAACTGTCTAGGAACATCACACGGTGTGGAACACTCCGGCTCCGAAGACAGAGATGTGCTCGGAGGAGGAAAGATCAAAGACGGGGTCGGGACGGGCTCCGGGGTCGACTGGGCCAGAGCCGAAAATAATTTTGCCAAAAACGGTGACTGGAGGAGCCTCTGAACCACCCCTATCAACATCCACATCCGAAAGGGTCCTGGAGGATTTGGAAGACAGGGATGGAGAATGAGATCTCCTCTCTGGAGAAGCTGGTCTGAGACTGGGCGATCAGCTCCTAAGAGGTTCCAATAAAATTGGAGCCGACGCCGGTTCCTTCAATACCGACACTTCCCGCGGCCCCGGGGACAGTGGAACCAAGGAGGTCGATGACGTTTTTGAGATTTTCTCCGGAGGCTCCGATGAAGCTGACGGAGCCGGAGATCTCTTTTGATTTGCCAGATTTTGATTTTCCACTGGAAGACTAATCCATAGCCTCTTCAAAAGAGGGATTCAAGAGACCCTTTAAAATTAGCTTAGTCTTTCTCTCTTGGAGAACTCTAGGACTGAACGCATGACAAAAACTGCAGGATTCCTGCAGATGTATGGCTCCCAGGCAATAGACACAAATGGAATGCCCATCGGTAATGGACATTTTGTACCCACATTTAGAGCACTTTTTGAAACCCGAAGGTTTGTGCTCCTTGGGATCTTTAGACATCTTTACTACGCCAACAAAGCAAAACCAAGTCTGAGAACAAGACACAGGCGTTCACACTACAAAAAGCGGGAACGACGCTAAACAGTGACCAACACTAAACAGTGACCACACACACACCAAAGAGCAAGTACAAACTCTCAACAAGGGACTGAAAACCCACAAGGAAAGGGAAAGCCCAAACCTCTAACTTAGACGGTCTAGACCGTACTCACACAGAAGGAAAAATGAGGAGAACTAGGCCCTCTAACTGAAACCACCCTAGCCCGAGGGAACAGTCAGTGGGATACCACACAACAATCACACGATCACAATTCTCAACAAACTTAGACAAATAGCTATGAAAATAGCTTTTGATATGAATCAAAACTTTTCTTAAGACAAGAAAAAAAGAGGATACTTAGCCACAGCCAAGCGAGACCACGTCAGAGCTACACGAGCAGCAAACGAGATCTGGGGATATGGAGCAGTGCACCATGGGATACCTGCTTAGCCCAGCCAATGAAAGACTTCGAGCTGGAAAAATCGGCAGAGTCGGAGCCGATATTCGGCTCCGAACCCACGGGTAAGAATGTAGGCGAGATAGGACTACATAACATCATCTGTACTATGTTCTTCGTGTTTCACTGTTGCAGCCATCACATTTGGGTAGATTCCCAAAGCTAAGGATGGGAGGAGGAATTTAGATAGCATTAGGACCAGCTATAAGGCCCTGCAAGACTGCAGTGGCAAAGCCAGCTCAGGACTTAGAGAAAATTGGGAAATGGTAATGCTTGGTGAAAGTATGCACAGAACTCCAGATAGCAGCTTCTAGGATGTCCCAGGTAGGGACGCCTCTGAGAAAAGCTGGAGAGGTAGATGCAGCCCTGGTTGAGTGGGGTCTGATCCCCTGTGGGATAAGTTTTCCATGGTGCTTACAGCAGAAATGAATGCAATGGCCTATCTATTTAGAAATGGTTTGCTTTGAAATAGCCTTCCCCTCTGTCCCTGCAGCAAATGCCACCAGCAGTCGTTCAGATTTCCTTTGAGGTTTAGTCCTGTCCAAGTAGAATCCAAGTTGTCTGTGCACATCTAAGGAGTGCAGTATCCATTCCCCTTTGTTCTGTGGATTAGGAAAGAAAGTTGGCAAATGGATGGACTGATTAAGCGTCACACTGGATATCACCTTGGGCATGAAAGAGGGATTGGTTCTGAGGGACACCCTGTCTGCATGAAAGATGATGAAAGGTTCCACTGCCATAAGGGCCTGTAATTCTGATACCCTTCTAGCTGAGGTGATTGCTAAAAGGAAAGCTGTTTTCCAAGAAAGAAATTTTAAATCTGCAGTAGCCGCTGGCTCGAAAGGAGGGAGAGTGAGTTTTTCCAATACAAAGTTAAGGTCCCAGGCTGGGGTTGGAGGTCTTCTGGGTGATCTTAAATTGTTGGCCCCTCTGAGGAACTGCTTGAGCAGTGGATGAGAGAAGAGAGGAGGTTCTGTGTTACAATGAGATGAAATGGCTGAGGCGTGAATTTTGATGGAGGAAAAAGACAGGCTCTTGTGAAGCATCTCAGTTAAGTATTGTAAAATCTGAGGTAAATTGGGCACTGCTGTGCTCGTTCCTTGACACTGGTTCCAAGCACAGAATCTTTTCCATTTTCCAGCATAAGATTTTCTAGTGCTAGGCCTCCTTGCCTCTAAAATGATATCTATCACTGGTTTACTGAGGGATGGTAAAGGAGAGATTAGAAAATTAGCCAGGCTGCTAGGTTCAGAGTTTGAAGCTGAGGGTGCAGAATCTGGTTCTCCTGCTGAGACAGCAGGGTAGGCGTCTGAGGCAGGTGCCATGGGGCCAACAGTGACACACTGCGCAAGAGGGGGTACCAGTGTTGGCGTGGCCAGTCTGGTGCAATCAAAATTGTCCTTGGTTTGTCTCGTTTGATCTTTATTAGTACTTTGGAGAGCAGAGGCAGAGGAGGAAAGGCATAAACTAATAGGTTTTTCCAGCTGAAGGACAAAGCATCCAATTTCCATGCCTGTTTGTGGGGGGTCCTTGTGCAAAATTTATCCAATTGGTAGTTCTGTGGGGAGGCAAACAGGTCTATATCTGGGCTTCCCCATTTGCTGGTCAACATGTTGAAAATCCTTGGTTCCAGTTTCCACTCGTGTGGGTCCATGAGGTTTCTGCTTAGTCCGTCTGCCAGTGTATTTAGTTTTCCTGGCAGGAATTGAGCTTGTAGATGCACTTGGTAGCTCAAGGCTGTGTTCCACGATGCCATGGCTAGTCTGCAGAGGGGGTAAGACTGGGTATCCCCTGCTTGTTTATGTACCACATAACAGTGGTGTTGTCTGTCTTTACCATTAATTGTCCTGGAAGAATGTGGTCCTTGAAGGTTGTCAGAGCATTCTGTACAGCTAACAGTTCTTTTTGATTGATATGCAGGTGCACTTGACTTGGGTTCACTTTGCCCTGAATGCACTTCCCTGCGAGGTGTGCCGACCATGCATTGTCTGATGCACCTGTTAGGGTTTGGGTGGCAGGGGGTAGTGTGAATGTTAGTCCCTTGTTTTGGTGGCAGGCATCTGCCCAACAAAGGAAGTCTGGGCATAGGCAAGGTATGATAGGAACCATTGCTTCTAGATCCTGAGAATGTTGACACCATAGGCTTTTTAGATACTGTTGTAGTTTCCTCATATGCAGTCTTGCATATGGAATTAGAAGGATGCAGGAGGCCATGAACCCAAAGGCTTGTAGTAATAGCCTTGCAGATAGCAGGGTTTTTGTGGCCACTTGTTTGAAGTAGGTTATCAAATGAATTTGTTTCTCCAGCATGAGGAAAGCCATCTGGGAAGTTATATTCAGGCTTGCTCCCAGGAATATAATTTGATGACAGGGTACCAGTTGTGATTTCTTTTCATTTATAGTGTACCCCAGACAAGTTAGTACCCTTTGTACAAAGGCCAGATGATTCAAAAGTATGTCCTGGCTTTCTGCCTGAATTAGACAATCATCCAGGTATGGGTATAATTTAATATTTCTTTGTCTGCAAAATGCAATGAATGGAGCTAGGCACTTTCTGAATACATTTTCTGAATAGATAAGCCAAAGGGCAGTGCAGAAAACTGATAGTGCATGTAGCCTGCTTTGAAGCGTAGGTATCTTCTGCAACATTCCCTGATTGGGATGTGCAGGTATGCTTCCTTTAAATATAGTGTTGCCAACCAGGCGTCTTTGTCTAGCATAGGGAGCAACTGGTGAAGAGTTAGCATTTTGAATTTTGGAATCACCAAAAAGGTGTTTAGAATAGACAGGTCCAGGATAGGACGCCATGAATGGTCTTTTCTGGGTACCAGGAAAAGTCTCGAGTAGAAACCTTGTCCCTTTTCCTCTTCTGGTAACAACTGAATAGCCCCCATGCTTAAGAGAGAAAGTACTTGCTTTTGGGCCTCTGCCCACTGATTTGGGGGTAGATGTGGCCACCTGCTTGGTGTTGATAATGTGTGGAAGTGAAATCTGTATCCCTGGGACACTATTTAAAACCCATTTGTCCTGGGTAATGAGTTCCCAGTTTTTGGCATGAAGAGCAATCTTTCCCCCCAAAGGGGCAGTCAGTCGAGAAGTGCTTGGAAGTTTTAAAATGAAAGCATTGAGACAGTTTACCATAGGGGGGAGTTTTATTATTCCCAGCTTTGGAAGTGGAGGCCCCCCACTGCTTAGTCCTGTGCGTACCCTGGGACTGAAGCCTGGGAGATCTGCTGGATCTGGATTTGGACTGAGAAGGTCTTAAGAGGCAGGAAAGGACCAATTCTTGGAAGGCCAATGCCTACTAAACCTCGGAGGTTGTACTTGTAAACAATCTTTAACAGTTTGCATGGATTTAGCTTTTTCCTCCATCTTTTTAAGAACTTCTTCTGCCTTGTTGCCAAACAGGCGGTCCTGGTTTAAGGGAGCATCCAGTAATTTCGCTTTAACATGATCTGGCAAGGATTGCTCCTTAAGCCAAGCATGCCTTCTAAGTACAGACCCAGATACAGAAGCCCTGCAAGATGCCTCCAGTGAATCAAAACCACATTGCAAAGTATGTTTTCCAATCTGTTCAGCTGAATGCAGTAAATCCTGTAAATTCTTATTTTCAGCACAATCAGGAATCAACATCATTTTCTGTTTAAGCAATCCAATAAAATGCTGCTGATACTTTAACATATGAAACTGGCAGTTTAAGGCCCTAATGGCCAAAGTTGCAGAAGCGTATACCTTCTTACCCCATCTATCCAGTGCCCTGGAGTCTCTATCAGAGGGGGTAGGATTTTTGGCAGTAGTAACTTTAAAGCCCTTGGGTCCCTGTGAAATGGTCTCAGGATCTGCAGTAGGATTTTTAAAAAGCAACTTGTGAGAGTCAGGGACCCTGTAATATCTATCAGGTTTTCTGGGAGCAGAAGGTAAAGAGTCAGGGGCCAAGCTAGATTCCGAAAAGGCATCATCAACCATGTCTAGTACAGGAGGTATGGCTAAAGGCCTGTGCTGGGGCAGGAGTAAGAAATCCCTAAGCCTCTTTTTTTGAATCAGAGAAATCCTGACTTTCCCAATGAAAATGCTCATGAGAGTATGCAAGGTTTCACCAAAAGAGAAATCCTCTGGGGAAGAAGTAGAGGGAATACAGTCCTTAGCATCAGCATCCTCACAGGTAGATAAGTGTAAATCCTGGTCATCAGAGGAAACAGAAAATTCAGAATCCTGGTCAGAAGTATCATAAGCAAACTCAGTCCTAGGTCTCTTAGGGGGGAAAGTTGGCTTCACCTAATTAAAGTAACAAGGTCTTCAGTCATTTTTATCATTTGTTTTTTAGGCATGGATGCCTGACCATGTGGTCTGGGCATCAGTTTTCTAGGCATGGTTTGAGATTTGGGCCTTGAAGAAGAAGATGGCGTTGGTTTAATATGCACGTCAGTAGGCCTGAATACACCCTCAGAAGCCGGTGCCTGCACAGTGGCTCAGGACCCATCCAAGGTAGAGACATCCACAGCTTCCACAGTTGAAGCATCTCGCGGCATACCGGACTCCAAACTGGTCTCAGTAGAGGCCTGTGAATCTGAAGTAGCAGGTATCAGGGGCTGTGAAAGCGCCTCACTGAGTACCGGCGAACTGGCGAATGGCTTAGGAGAAGCGTCGTCGGCAGCTTTGGATCTAGTCGGCCTCTGTCTATCTTTGCATTTTTTTCGGAATGTTGGTAATCGGATGGCTTACCGAAGACATATCAGGATATTTGAACCGAGCACCAAAATATTTAGAAGCGAAAATATACCAATGATGGAGAGTTCGTGGTTTAAATAAGGCACAAAACAGACAACAAGGTATATCGTGGTTAGGGCCTAGGCAAGAAATACAGTCCGAATGAAAATCTTTATGAGGTATTTGCTTTCCATACGTAATGCAATTATTTACTTTTACTGACATCGGTTAAGAGCAAGAAAAAGTTTCCCCAACAGGGTACTTTGCTTTTAGTTGAAGACTTCGGTTCTGTAACTCGAAAACGAAAATTTTGGGAGTCGGCCAACCGGCACTTGCGAACTGCTTCTGTTTCGGGCACCGCACGGCAAGTAAGACTGATGTAATGGCATCGGTTGCATGTTTTATACCCCTGACGACCTGACGTCATGGAAGAAGAGACAGTAACAGACGCAGAACCCAAGACTTTGTTACCCAAATGTGATGACTGCAACAGTGAAACACGAAAAACATCAGAAAGGGAATAGTGGATTGAGGCCATAGTAAACGGTGTTAGTTCATCTATATACGGCCATATCTGAAGCTTACCCATTAAAAGATGAACTAAAATGTAGTAGAAAAAAAAATATATATGTGACACAAAAGAAGTGCTCCGTTTATGTTTCTGTGATTATTCTCACCATTTTTATGAGGGTAAAACAGAGAGAGCCATAAGCAAGTATATTTATGAACACAATTACAATATAAAAAATAAAAAGGACAATAATGCATTTTAGACATTCTGTGGTGTAAACAGTGTCCCAAGTTTTTGCTCGTTGTTCTTGAGCACATTCCCAGCCAACTCAGGGGAAGCTTATGGGAATTGAAATTACAGTACAAAGAACTGATTAGGCAGCTGCAGCTTAATGCAAGCTAATTTCCTGAATTAAATGATACCTTATGTAGTAATACTTGATAATATAAACAATTTAATTTTTATTTTTTTATCTTAGTGGGCAAATGAACGTGAACCTTGGTAATGTAGTCGTGACTAATAAATGGGTTAGTTAAAGCTGTGATACCTTGTAAAATCAGTTGTGATGATTTTTTTGATGAAAGCTTTCAACCTTAATAAATTTTATTATTTATTTCACTACTTTGTGGAATTCTTGAGTGCTGGGTCATGTGGCATGTGGCTTATGGCATTGGTGCATTTGTTTTGGTTCTTGATTTCTTGACACTGGAAGCTCCTGTGTGTTTGCATTTGATTGTTTCTTTCTTTCTTAGTTAGCAAAAATATCTTTGAATAAAAAACCTTTCCCACCTGGGAAGGAGGAACTGACTATCACTACCTGCAACAACATGCAATGAAGGACAGCTGGAAATTAAGAGAGTCTAGTCTGGTGGGTGAGGGATTACCATCCCTGGGATTTTCTCCTACTACCATCTGTAAACTTGAATGATCTTCAGAACTTATTTGTCCGAAGCTATCTGTTGTCATAGAAAAAAAAAAAAAAAGTGAAGTTTGTAGATCAGTGTGTATACTGAACCTAGTCTGCCACTGTAGCTAGACAGCAAGTGCACATAATTTACTGAGCACGTGCGAGATCAGTGCCATTTTGTGTAGTCAGTTAATGTGATTGTAAGCTTGAGCGAACATGTACATCTGAGTGTGTCAGAAGTAACAAATCAGCCAGTAAGCACATGAAGTAAGAAGTATATGTACAAGTTACAGCTCCTGGTGTGTGTATGTATAATAAAGCAGCTTGAACGCATGTCCAGCCTCAGTGTCTCATTTGAATACACAAGACGTGATATGGTGTCAGAATGAGATCAAAAGCTGTAGCCGCTCTCAAGAGGCACACAGAAGTGAAGCAATATCCAGGAGTGAGCTTGCAAACAGGTCGGCGGTTTTTCAAAGTTATTTAAATTTGTTTTAAAAGAATTTCAGTCACCAAACATGTGGCATAACAAAGTGTTCACTATAATTTCTGAGATGTTCAAAATATCTGAGATAATGGCATAATAATTAAAATGTTTGAAATAACCTCAGAAGTGTTTAAAGCATTTGAAAAGTCTTAAATGTCCAATTTTTTTCTCAATGTAGGACTTTTTCGCAGTAGCTAAGATTTTTAGAAGTGTCCCATGTATTTTGAGGTATTTGCAGTGTTAAAATAAAGCATTTTTGGAGAGATTGTTGTGCACTTGAGCAAAATTACAAGTACCAGGTCTATACTTTTGTTTAAAAGAAATTTGCTGTTAAGGCAGAGGGATTATACAGACCTGAACCACTGATGTTTGATAATTAATGTTGCAGAGAATTGGCAAATATTTGAGCAAGAATATGATGTTCATACAGCCTGCATTTTCTGATAAAGATGCACATACAAGAGCATTTATACATCTCAATTTAGCTGGCTCAGAGGCCATTGAGTGAGAATGTTCATTTGTGCATGCACCGATTGTGCATGTAGGGGGAGGGGGAAGAGCCGCTATATTGTGATACTGACTGAAACGCGGTTAGACCCGGATTGCTTAAAATGTAAATCTGGAGAAATGTGTAACCCTCAAACAAATATTACAATGGAAAGCCACAAATTTTACACATGAAGTCAAAAGCCTGGTGAAACTACTGCAGCATATATTAAAAATCTGGAGGATAAGTAGATGGAAATCAGTGAAGAGGGGGAGAGGAAATATAGTAGTGTAGTGGATTAGGTAGGGGTATGACAGGGACAAGTCTTAGTGATAAGAAAGTAGAGTTGTCGTTCTTTTTTGAAGTGTTTGAGGTGGGGAACTGATCTGATGTGGGTGGGGAGTTTGTTCCAAGCTTGGGCTATGGTGTATTTGTAGAGTAGTTTGCCAGCCGTTTTACTGAGGTGGTAGATGTTCAAGAGTAATTGGTTGGAAGGTGCGTAGAGTACGTGTAGCGGTATAATAGGATACCAGAGAGGAGAGGGCTGGCAGGTGGTTGGTTTGTATACTAAATCATGTAAGATCTGTAACTGAGATGGTAGGAGTTGTTTGGGAATTCTAAACATTCGAGAGAGTTAAGTGAATGGCAGTAGTGAGACTTGTGATGCGAGTTGGTGGCCAATCTGGCTACCTTGTGGTAGGTTTGTTGGAGTTTGGACAAGGTTGTGGTTTGTAAGTTGGTAAGGATTGGGACAACATAGAGGAGGGAGGGGAGAAATAGAACTTGAGTCAGGGAGAGACTTGCATTGGGAGTAAGAAATTTTCTATTTCAATGTAGGAGACCTAGTTTTTGGTGAGTTTTTTTCATGCTTTGTAAGACATGTAAGTTAAATTTGAGCTCATCATCTATGATGGTACTAAGGAGCTTAGTGTGTGGTTCAGGTTCAATGAAGGTGTTGTTGGAGGATGCGATGAGAAAGGTTGATTTATGTTGGAAGAGAGAACAAGGGAGAAAAAGCAGGAGTTTAGTTTTTTGGGGGTTTAGGATAAGTTGATTATCAGATAGCCATTTTTCAGTGGATAGAAAGGAGTCTTGAGTTTGTGTGTGGAGATCAGAGATATTTTTGGAAATGGGGATGAAAGTCGAATCATCAGCATATTGTATAAGAGAGGATAGTTTGCAAGATGTGTGAAGATCATAAGTGAAGACGTTAAACAGAAGGAGACCCAAGATGGAGTCTTAGGGTATGCCAGATGTAATGGAAAGTGAGGAGGAGCAGGAAGAGAACCAGAAGACAGATTGTTGCCTTGTAGATAGATAACTGGTGAACCACTGAAGTGAAGGAGAGAGGTTGAGGTTAGCAAGTTTAGATAGAAGAATGGGGTGGGAGATGATGTCAAAGGCTTTGGATAGGTCGAGGAAAAGGCAGGATATGAGTTGGTTATCTGTGGCCTCAGCTACCTTGTAGCTAAAAGATAAGAGGGCAGTAGTGGTGCTGTGGTATGGCCAAAAGCCATACTGAGTGGGAGTGAGAAGGTTCTCCTGTAGGAGAAAGTTTAATAGTTACTGATGGGGTTGGCAGGGGAAAGAGGTGGGAGTTGTGACTAGTCTGTGTGAGTTTTTGGACAGTGTCAATGAAGTAATTGTTGAGAAGGGTAGTATTTTCAAGTGGAGTGTTATTAAGGAAAGGGGAGGGGGTGGGTAGGGTGACCAGGCTGGAAAATTTTGTTATGGGTAGACCAGAATTTACGACTGAATTTACAGTTAAGTTGGAGTGAGCTGTAGTAGGATTTTTTGCCTTTGTTGATTTGTTTTTTTAACAAGGTTCCAGAGTTCCCTGTAAGTTTGGAAAAGGGGAGGTGCCTTGGATTTGGCCCACGCCTTCCAAGCACTATATCTTCTGTGTATAAGTAATTTGGTCTGTTTGGATAGCCAAGGGGCATAATTGGCTTTAATTCTAATTCTTCTGGATGAGGCGAGGGAGTTGAGAGTTTCCAAGAAAATGTAGTTACATTTTAGGACTGCATCATTGAGAGGGAGTTGCTTAAGGGAAGCCCAATTGATGCTGGATAATATGGAGTCAAATAAGTTTGCATTAAAGTTAGAGAGTTTACGGCAGTCTCTGTAGGAGTGTGATTTGGGTATTTGAGTACTGTGTCTTTGGATGGAGGTGGGAAGATGGTCACTCAAGGTATCAGATAGGTTACAGGGGTTGTGTTAGTGGTTTGGGGAGTTAGTGAAGATCTAGTCAATAGCAGTGTTGGAAGGAATCCATGTAGGTTAATACACATTTGTGGGGAGTCAGTTGTTAGTTTAGCCCAGTTAATGCTGACATCGCCAAGTATGATGGTTTCATAGGGTAAACTGTGGGAAAACCAGAAGAGGACGTTTTCAAAGACTGGGATATTGTTGCCTGGAGGAATTTAGATAGAGGCAATGGTAAATGTTTTGTGAGAGTTTAGACAGCAATCAATGATAATTAGTTCAGCTGGGTGGAAATCAGCAGTAATAGGTGAGAGGTTAAGATTTTCTGAGTTAAGGATGGCTACGCCAAGCCTTTGCAAGTCTAAAGTGTCCTAGAGTATACAAAGGAGCAAGTACATCAGATAGAGTCTGTAGCAAACTCCAAAAACTGTAAGCAAACATTCGATGATGACGGTGTCTCTGTGATTGAAACAGTTAATACAGTAGGCTATCAGCTGTCAGCAAAGAGTGAAATATTTTGTACAGGTCAGCAAACAGTGAAATATTTTGTACTGTACAAATTAATGGGAAACCTGTAGAGCTTAAACAAGACAATGGATCCAAGTGCAATGTTACATAAGCACAAATGTTTGCTAAAGTAAAACCTGGTGAGAAATTTGATTCAGGAAAGTGTGCAAAACTAGTTGCTTATGGTGGTGAAGAGATTTAAACTGATGGTGCAATAATTCTTTCATGCATTCCCCTGGAAACAGCTATGACTTGTAGTTTTGTGTAGTCAAAAGACGTGCAGTCACTGTTAGGCCTCAAAGACAGTCTAAGAGTGGGACTAGTTTCATTTTATAAAGCGGTTCACCATACAAGTATGAACAAAAATTTTACAGATATTTTTTGTGAATATGCTGATATTTTCAAAGATGAGCTTGGTAAACTTCCAGTCACATATTCCATAGATTCCAGTAGCAACGCAGAGTAAAGTAACAGCGGAACTAGACAAAATGGTGAATTTAGGTGTCCTTACTCCAGTAGAACTGACTGAATGGGTATCCTCCATGGTTATAGCGCATAAGAAAAGCTCATATGATATTCAAATATGTACTGACCCAAGAGACTTAAAGCACTTAAGCGCCCTCATCAGCTGATGCATACAGCAGAAGAGGTAGTCTCGCTCTCGTGCCAAATTCCACAGTTTTTTCAGTCTTGGATGCAAAAAGCTGCTTTTGGAAATTTTGCTGGATCGCAAATCTTCAGTGTTAACTACATTCAGCACACCATTTGGTAGATATAGATTTTTGAGAATGCCACTTAGAATCAGTCCTGCCATTGAATCTTTCAATGTGCCCTGGAACAAATATTTGCTGGTTATCTGTGTGCTATCATTATAGTAGACAGCATTATTGTTGGAGGCAATGGTGAAGACGAATACAACAGAAATCTCAGGAAAGTTCCAGGACATGCACGTGAAGTAAATCTCAAAGTGAATCAACATAAATGTAAATTCAACCTAAAAGAAGTTACTTGTGTGGGACATTTGTTTACCAGTTCTGGCTTACAACCAGATCCATCTAAGCAAACAGCAATTGTTGAAATGCCATTTCCAGAGAACGTTGCGTCTTTACCAAGTTTTCAAGGTATGGCCAACTATTTAGGAAAGTTCATCCCAGACTTAACTGAGCTTTCAGCACCATTATGTAAGTTCACATGCAAAAATGTAAACTGGTCCTGGATAGACCACCACCAAAAAGCATTTGATATTCTGAAGAAGAAAATTGCCAGTCCATCCACACCGAGATATTATGATGTTCACAAACCTGTAACTCTTTCCTGTGATGCTTCAAGGTACTGCCTTGACACAGCTTGTCTTCAAGAAGGTGTACCAGTTTCTCATGCATGAAGTACTTTAATTCAAACAGAGCTGCATTATGCACAAATAACGAAAGAACTTTTGGCAGTAGTGTTTGCATGTTCCAGGTTAAATGATTATATTTACTGCAGACCTACCCAAACATACTGATCACCAACCAATTTTGAAAAATTCAATGCATACAGCCCCAGCTCTTTTGCAACGCATGAAGTTAAAATTGCAAAACTCCAATTTTAATATTGTTTATAAAAAAAG
This sequence comes from Protopterus annectens, assembly GCF_019279795.1. Taxonomy (NCBI): domain Eukaryota; kingdom Metazoa; phylum Chordata; order Ceratodontiformes; family Protopteridae; genus Protopterus; species Protopterus annectens. The sequence goes on from NC_056745.1 coordinate 404,555,332, forward strand.
GCAAATACCTGTACTTTGCTGATGCTTTGACATGCACACTCAAATGACAGAGCAGCATGAAAATGAAAACAGCAGACTCAAACAATGTAAGTCAAACATTTTTTGTCATCAAGGCTTGATGAACTGAGAAATCACATGGCTTCAGACCCAGTTCTCCAGAAGCTGAAAAATGTTATCAGGCAAGGATGACCAACACGACAAACCAGTTTACCACTTGACATTCAGTAGCATTTTCCTTACAGAGACAAGCTCATCATGAGGAAAGATGGAATCAAGAAAGGTCTAAAAGTGATCATTTCTAAAGCATTACAACAGGAATATATCAAAATTTTGCATCGAGGTCACCCAGGTACTGCTTCAACTAAAAGAAGGCCAAGAGGCATTGTATTTTGGCCTTCTGTGTCCAAAGATAAAAAGAAGGAAACTCTAGCATGTTCAATCTACAACAGCACCAAACCACATCAACAAAAAGATCCGCTTCGGCTATACCAAATTACTGAATTACCACGGTTGATGGTTGCTACAGATATTTTCAGATGGAATGGTCAACATTACTTGGTGTTAGCAGACTTACTAAAACTGGTCTGAAAATGACCTACTTCCTAACTTGATGTCCAGCATAGTCATTACAATATTGAAGAGACATTTTTCTGTCCATGGTAGCACGCACAAAGTCATGTCTGACAATGGTGCACAGTTTACCAGTCAGCAGTTCAAGAAATTTGCTAATTCTTGTGACTTTGTTCATGTTAGGTACAGTCCTGAGTATCAACAAGCCAATGATCTAGCTGAACATGCAGTTCAGACTGCAAAGCACGCACTTGTTGGAGAAATCCAAAAGAGATGGTACCAATGTCTTCCTTAACTTACTCAACCTCAGAAACATTCCTTGAGACAACTCGCTTGGTTCACCTTCTCAAAGACTGATGTACAGACAGACACAAACTACTCTTTCAATCAGCAAACAATTGCTGGTACCAAACACAAAGAACAATATAGTGGTCAAGGCTCCACTTTTGAGAAAACATCAGTCACAAAAGTTGTACAATGAAGGGATTTACTGGTTTTATCAACCACTGCCAAAAGAAGAAGTTGTGAGAATGCAAACAACCAAAGGTAATGATCATGTAGGAATCATGAAAGACATTTGTGAGGAACCGAAATCTTATACCATACAATCTGAAGGAATGGATTTCGGAAGGAATCAGACATGTGTTACCTGTTTCAGAACCAGTGCCACAGCAGACTGCTTGTGCCAACAACTCTAATTTCCAGGTGACTCGTCAACTGTTTGAATTCAAAAGGATACTGTGCTTTCGTCAAAAAACTTTGATGTAAACCCAGATGTTCCAGTACATAATGAATCCCCAGAGACTGCCTCTGTTGCTAAACCCAGTCAGAATTTCTCTAACTCGATCACGCAGAATTTGCAAACCCAATCCTAAATACACAGCGTATTGGACTTGAAGTCAGTTATGTTTTGTTGAAATATTTAAATAATGTCTAGCTCTTAAATATGCCTTTGTTCTTGTATTTTGCAATGTCGAACAAAATTAAAGAGGGAGGATGTAGATCATTGTGTATCAAACCTAGTCAGCCACTGCAGTTAGAAAGCATGCGCGAGATCAGTGTCATTTTGTGTAGTCAGTGTGAATGTAAGCTTGAATGGAGTTGCACATGTGTGTGTTAGAAGCATCAAGTCAGTCAGTAAGCATAAGAACTATATGTACGAGTTACAGCTCCTGATGTGTGTATGCATAAATAAATGACTTGAACGCATACCCTGCCTCAGTGTCTCATTTGAATAAACGAGATATGCAACAAAGTTCAGACTTTCTGGAAGGAAAATGGGCTGCCAGTGGGGGGGGGGGGTAAGATCCCTTAAATAGCAATTCTGACTTGTTGGACTGTCATTGGTTTTGGGATTTCCAGAATTCTTTTTGGAACCAGTTTGCCATTTCTTTTTAAAGGTCTATTTAGCTGCATTTTGTTGACCCTGTTTATTTTATTTTTGACAAAATTTGCTGAGGAGTTACAGAATCCCTTATAAGATCTGGAAAGGAGGGCTGAAAAATCTTAGAGATTACTTGTCTCAACTTACCCCTCTCAACACATTTTCTGATCACCTTCACAACAAAGGGGCCAAAACGTAATCTCTATCCAAAGGAAAATTTACAATCTCATTTTGTCATCATCTGAGATGTTCTGAGAATGAGAAGAAATGGAATTAAGTAAAAGTTTAACATAGTAAGGTTAACAAAAGCTATAGCTGTTAGGTCAGACTTGGGGAAGACTATATAAAACTTTACACGTACTGCCTGCATTTTTAGGGGCAAGCTGGCTTGCTATCAGTAAAGTTGCAAATAGTAACACACACACATCCTCCAAAGCTGACAGAACTGGAGAAATGGGTGAAAGTTCTGGAAATTCCTTCTATAACATCCCATAGTAATTTCTGAGGGACTAAAAAACCTTAGTGTTCTCCCACTAAAAACAATGGCACATTCTAGAGAAACCTCACAGGGAGAATCAGAAGCTGAGCTATCCTCAGAGTCTACATAAGAAATCTGAGGAGAAAACCCTGCACCTGTCCCTTCATCTTCCTGCCCAGATTCAGGATTTTGAATCTAGTCAGGAAATGAACTATCCCTCCTTCTTTTACCAGAAACTACTTTATAAGGATGACTGATAGCCTGAATTAAACCATAGGCCAAACAATGTAAATTACTACTCCTGTCCAAGGAAAGTTGAGGAGGAGTAGATACATGTTAAGCTTTCTGGGGATATTTTGACAGGAAAAATTGGGCCAAAAGTGTTATTAATGGTAACAGCAGCTTACCCAGGGATGGGTACAACATTCTAACACATCAAGATGCCTTCTCTGTTCCCTCTCCCAAGATTGACGAGTAATGCTCCCCTGCTGACTGAGGAGATTCCTAAAAGCTGCAGAGAACATGACTAACCTTGGTCCATACGGGCTGTAGGTGCTGCACCATATGAATCAGAGGTATAAGATGAGTGGTCTTCCATACAACTAATGGCCACAGCAGTGTCATCCATCTGCAGCTGAGGCAAACTGCTTGCCTACTGTGGTGGCAAAGGCTGTTTGCTTAAAGTTTTTTCTTTTTGTGGCTGGAAGAAGGTGCCCTGAAGCTTTGGTACTGGTCAACTGTAATACTGCTGTTTGATCTGAGAGGCTCCGCATTTCTTTTTGGAATCTCCCTGCCATTGCTTTTAAATGTTTGCTTACCACTATTTTGCAAAATTAGACGAAGTAGAGAATCCCTTGTAAAATTTAGAGAAGAGATGACAAATCTGAGAGATTCCCTGCAATAAGATTACTTCTTTCCTCATACCTTTTGACAACCTCTGCTGTAGGCAGTTCAAAAATTAGAAGTTATGTACCTACCATAATGTTCCATGTTAGTTGTCTTCTCTCGCCTTCTTTCTTGCTGGATGGGTTCGGAGCCGATCCTCGGCTCCGACTCGGCACTTGCTTTAGCTTGAGAACTCCTTTTACCAGCTCGAGGCAACCCTATATCCCATGATGCAAGGCGGAACTACCTCAGATCTCGTTTGGTAGCTAACCTACCCTGCTAAAGACTAACCTAACATAATTAGGAACACAAGTTCATAATAGAAGTCCTCATATGAAGGCTCAGGAGGAAAACAACCTGATAGGAACTCTTCAAGATCTGTCCAGGCCAGGGGGAAGGAGGGAGGGATGCAAGAAAGAAGGCGAGAGAAGACAACTAACATGGAACGTTATGGTAGGTACATAACTTCTAAATGTTAAGTTGTCAATCTCGCTTCATTCTTGCTGGATGGGACCGCGTCCCTAGCACCTGTATCCCGGTGGCTCAATGGAACAGACTCTTGAGAACTGTGGAACCAAAACTGGCCCTATCTCTGGAGGCCAAGTCCAACTTGTAATGAGAGACAAACGTATGAGGCGTGGCCCAAGTAGCTGCTGCACAAATGGTATCAATGGGTAGTCTATCCTGAAAGGCTGCAGAAGTGGATAGACTCCTGGTTGAGTGTGCTTTTGGTTTAGAAGATAGCTGCTTGCCTCTGAGAGAGTACACATAGGAAATGGTGGAAGTCAACCATCTGGATAAGGTCACTTTAGAAACTGGAAGACCTATCCTGTTTTCTGCATAGGAGACAAATAATTGGTCCGATTTCCTGAATTGTTTAGTTCTATGCAAATAGTACCTGAGCTGACGATGGACATCCAAAAATGCAGTTTCTGTTCAGCTCTGTCGGAATAGTTTGGGAAAAAGACTGGTAGATCTATAGATTGGTTAATATTGGTTTGAGACACAACTTTGGGGAGAAAGGAAGGGTTCGTTCTTAATGATACCCTGTCCTTATGAAAAACCAAATAAGGGGAACGAATGCAGAGAGCTTGAATCTCGGAAACCCTTCTTGCAGAAGTGACAGCCAGTAAGAATATAGTTTTCCAGGTCAATAACTTCAAAGAACATGAAGCAGACAGTTCGAAGGGAGGTAGTATCAAGGATGCCAACATTAAGTTTAGATCCCATTGCGGAGGAGGATGCTTTATAGGCGGCTTTAGGAGAAAAACTCCTCTCAGAAAGGCCTTGCATAATCTATGAGACATAATGTTATTGTCATGCAAGCCAATAGCAGCCAGTTGTACTTTAACTGTAGATGACGAGGATCCTGAATGAAAAACCTCCGCCAGGAAATCTAAAACAGAATGTACAGGAGCAGTAAAGGGATCAATATTCCTGGAATTTGCCCAAATAGAAAAACGTCGCCACTTGCTAGCATAAACAGTCCTAGTGGACGACTTTAAAGAAGACACTAAGATGTCTCTGAGTCAGAAATCATCGGTAGCCTGGCTAGGGAAGGAAGTGGAGCAACCAAGCAGTGAGGTTGAGAGAATGAATGGCCCGGTGCTGCTGACCCGACTGGTGAATCAAGAGATCCGGAACTGGGTCCAGATGCCAGGGCTGCACCAGGAGATGACGATGCAGGGACGGAAACCAAATTTGTCGAGGCCAATAAGGGGCAATGAGAATCAACTTGGCCCTCAAAATGGTGGCTTTCTGAATGACTTGTGGAATCAAGGGAAAAGGAGGAAAAGCGTACAGAAGTCCCCGGGGCCAATCCTGGGTTAGAGAGTCTCTCAGGGGTTGGCCTGGAAGGGGAAAGAGTGAAAAAATCGGGGCACTTGTTGTTTTGAGGAGTAGCAAAAAGATCGCAACAAGGAGTGCCCCACTTCAGAAAAATCTGATCCACTACAGATTGATTGAGAGACCACTCGTGAGGCATCAGAATGGATCTGCTCAGCCTGTCCGCCAAGAGGTTGGACCTGCCGGGGATGTGCGTTGCTATCAGAAACCGATGAGAGGAGATTGCCCATTGCCAAAGTCTGAGAGCTTCTCGACACAACGGATAGGACCTGGTCCCGCCCTGCTTGTTGATGTACCAGACCACGGACATGTTGTCCGTTTGTACTGCAATAGTCCCTGTGGGAAGAAAGTCGTTGAGGGCTTGCAACGTTAAAAGCACCGCTCTCATCTCCAGGACATTTATGTGCAGATGGTATTCTATGGGTTGCCACGTCCCGTGGACCATCCTGCCCTGATAATGCCCCCCCCACCCGATCAGAGAGGCATCCATAGTGACTGTGGCAACTGGAGGAGGGGGAACAAAGGGTCGGCCCTGATGAAGAAGAGGAAGATATCCACCAATTCAGATGAGTTCTGCACGACTGTGTGACTAAGATTTCGTGCCTCATCGGGAGACTGTGGTACGACCACTGCGTGAATAGCATCCACTGCAGAAGACGCATGTGGAAGCGAGCCAGTGGTAGAAGAACAATGGCCGCAGCCATAAGACCTAGAACCTTCAGTATAAATCTGGCTTTGACCTTGTTGCTCTGCAATAGAATCCGAGCAATTTTTGGATGTCCAGAATTCTTTGATCTGTTAGTCTGGCTAACATTTTGACGGTGTTTAATTCTGCGCCTATAAAGGTGATAGATTGGCAAGGCAGCAGAGAAGATTTTTCGAAATTTACTGAAATTCCCAAACTCCTGCAAAGCTGCAGATTGTAGTCTCTGGTCTGAAGAAGCTGACACCTGGTGGTGGCGGAGAGGAGCCAGTCGTCCAAATAAGGAAACACCTGGAATCCTTGACGTCTCAGATGAGCTGTGACCACTGCCATGCATTTGGTAAACACTCTGGGGGCTGAAGTGAGGCCAAAGGGCAGGGCTCTGAATTGGTAATGACTGGTCCCTAACCGAAAGCGGAGAAACCTTCTGGAGCGCCTGTGAATCTTTATGTGATAGTACGCGTCCTGAAGGTCTATAGAGCACATCCAGTTGTCCTTGCCCAGAAAGGGCAGAATGGACTGAAGCGTGACCATCCGGAATCTTGCCTTCTTGACAAATCTGTTTAGACTGCTCAGGTCTAATATTGGTCTCCAATCTCCCGTCCTTTTGGGGACCAAAAAGAATCTCGAGTAGACGCCGGATCCTATCTGGTCTGCCGGCACAGTCTGGACGGCTCTTTTTTCTAGGAGCTTTGAAAAGTACAGTTTTGTACCTACCATAAATGTTGATGTCCGAACAGGATAGCATCTGCAGTCCTAACAAATGGGTTGTCCTGTCGTCAGGCAGCCCTTCGGTCGGCCGGATTCCAAAGTCTGGGTCTGGCCTCGGCTAGTGTCGCACTTCACCCGACGTCATCTCTCCTGGTCTTCGGGTATAAAGGCATCAGCCGACGCCATTTTCCTCAGTGTTTCTTGCCCCAGATGCCAGTTGCCCTCTTGGAAAACTAAATTTTGGATAAATGCCAATGTTTCCAAAAAAAATAGTAGGCAAACACAAAAAATAAGCATGTATGTACATATATACAAACAAATACACCATAAGAGATCCCCCCCTAGCTAGCTATTAGGAGGGTAAATACCCTAGGAGTACCACAGAGGGGAAGGAGGGTGGGTAATCCTGACTGCAGATGCTATCCTGTTCGGACATCTACATTTATGGTAGGTACAAAACTGTACTATGTCCTTCAAGGATGCATCTGCAGTCCTAACAAATGGGTAGAATACCATAGCCAAACTAGGGGAGGAGGAAGAAGAATTATGGTGTAGTTAGGATCCCTTGCAAGACAGCAGTGGCAAACCCTGCTCGGGATCTAGAGTATAGAGGTAAGTTGTAATGCTTGGCAAATGTATGCATGGAGGTCCAAGTAGCCGCCTCGATAATGTCCTTGGTAGCCACTCCTCGTAAGAAAGCTGTGGTAGTGACTGTAGCCCTTGTAGAGTGAGGTCTTATGTTCTGTGGAATTTGCTTTCCATGGTAGGAGTAACAGAATCTTATGCAATTTCCTATCCATTTGGAGATTGTCTGTTTGGAAATTGCTTTTCCTTCCCTTCCTGTTGCATAGGCTACTAAAAGCTGGTCAGTTTTTCTGTTACCTTTGGTTCTGTCCAGGTAGTAGCGTAACTGTCTATGTACATCCAAGGTATGCAGCAGTCTTTCCTCCCTGTTCTGTGGATTGGGAAAGAAGGTAGGTAGGTGGATTGCCTGGTTCAGAGACACTCTGGATACCACCTTAGGCATAAATGTAGGATTAGTTCTCATGGACACTCTATCTTGATGGAAGATTAGGAAGGGTTGTACTGCCATTAAGGCCTGTAGTTCGAAACCCTTCTTGCTGAAGTAATTGCCAGTAGGAAAGCAGTTTTCCATGATAGGTGTTGAAGATCTGCTGTTGCTGCTGGTTCAAATGGAGGGAGTGTCAATTTTTCTAGCACAAAGTTCAAGTCCCATGCTGGTAATGGTGGTTTCCTAGGAGGTTTTACATTCTTGATTCCTCTGAGGAACTGCCTGAGTAGAGGATGTGAGAAGACAGGGGGATTGAAGCTGTATTCTGCAGAAATAGCTGATGCATGTATCTTGATGGAGGAATAGGACAGGCCTGTATGGAGAAGCTCTGCCAAGTACTCCAGGATGTTAGCAATATCTATCTTTGACACATCTTTTCCTCTTTCAGTACTCCAAATGACAAACCTTTTCCATTTTCCTGCATAGTTCCTTCTTGTTGAAGGTCTGCGGGCTTCAAGGATAATGTCTTTAACCCTTTGGGATAAATCTGGGTTAGTTGCTGTTATGTGATGTTCCAGGCAGTCAGTTGTAGAGTTTTTAGGTTTGGATGCATGATGTTGTAGTTGTTCTGAGTTAACATCAAAGGCATCAGGGGTAGTGTCCACGTTCTCCCCCGAGACATGCTCCTCAGCAATGGATACCAGTGTTGTCTTGGCCAATTTGGAGCTATCAGAATTATCCTTGGACGTTCCTCTCTGATTTTCAGTAGTACCTTGTGCATCAAAGGAAGAGGTGGAAATGCATATGCTGTCAGGCCTTTCCAACTGAAGGATAGAGAGTCCACCTTCCATGCAAGTGGGTGGTATGTCCTTGTGCAGAATTTCTTGAGCTGGTGATTGAGTGGGGATGCGAATAGGTCTATTTGTGGCATTCCCCATTTCTTTGTGATGGCCTTGAAGATGTCCGGGTGTAGCATCCATTCGTGAGCATCCGAGGTAGTTCTGCTTAACATGTCTGCTAGGATGTTTTCTTTTCCCGGTACAAATATTGCCTGTAACTGGATGTTGTAGCTCAGAGCCATATTCCAAAGGTCCAGAGTCATTCTGCATAGGGGGTATGAATGAGTGCCTCCCTGTTTGTTGATGTACCACATGACTGTGGTGTTGTCTGTCCTTATCATTAAATAGCCTTCTTTGAGGAATGGTCAAATTCTGGATTGCTAGTTTTACTGCCAGCATTTCTTTTTGATTTATGTGCAGGTGCAGCTGGTCTGGAGTCCATAATCCTTGTATGCATTTGTCCAGCATGTGTGCCCCCCAGCCTAGGTCTGAGGCGTCCGTTGTGATGGTTTGGCTTTCTTGAAAGTTGTGGAAGGGCAAGCCTGGGTTTGATTGGCATGCTTGAGCCCACCATAGGAACTCTTGTTTCAGGCATGGGATTAGTGGGATTTCGGTTTCTAAGCTGTGCCTGTGTTGAGACCATAAATTCTTTAGGTACCACTGTAGCTTTCTCATATGCAGTCTGGCATGGGGGACCAGGATTATGCATGATGCCATGAAGCCCAAGGCCTGCAGTACTTTTCTTGCTGTTAGTTTGTTCTGCTTTGTTAATGCCAAGAAGTAAAGAGGGAGTTGTTCTTGTTTTTCTGCAGTTAGGAATGCCATCTGTTTTACTGTGTCCAATTCTGCACCCAAGAATGTTCTTGTTTGGGATGGTATAAGTCTTGACTTTTTTAAACTGACTGTGTATCCCAGGGCTTGTAGTTAGCAAATGACTCTTTGCAAGTCCTTTGTCAGCTTGCTTTTGTTGTCCGCTTGTATCAGGCAGTCGTCCAGGTATGGATAAATTTGGATTCCCTGTAGCCTGCAATGAGTGATTACTGAGGCCAGGCATTTTGTGAATACTTTGGGCGCAGTAGATAAGCCAAAGGGCAATGCTGAGAATTGATAATGCTCTGATCCTGCAAGAAATCTGAGGTATCTTCTGCAATTTGGTCGTATGGGGACGTGCAGGTATGCCTCCTTGAGATCTAGAGTTACCAGCCAACACTCCTTGCCCAGCATGGGAAGAAGTTGCTGTAGGGTCAGCATTTTGAATTTTGGGACAATGATGAATGTGTTTAAGGCGGACAGGTCGAGAATAGGTCTCCAACTTTTCTCTTTTCTTGGTACTAGGAAGAGTCTGGAGTAGAATCCTTTGCCCTGTTCTGTTAGTGGTACTCTTTCCACAGCTCTCATCTTTGTTAATTGAGCTATCTGCTTTAGAGCTTCTGTTTTTGATTTGGAGGTAGGTTTGGCATTCCTCTTTTACTGGTAAGGTGTGGAAGTGAAACCTGTAGCCTTGGTCTATGGTCTGCAAAATCCACTTGTCTTTTGTGATATAGTGCCAACTTTTTGAAAATAAGGCTAACTTTCCGCCTAAAGGTGCTGCTATTTGTTCCCTGGTAGGCGGTGTCAGAGCCAAGTCACTGTGATTGTCCTGTTGCAGTGGCAGTGGTTGCGTCTGTGCCTCGCTGGTTATTGCCTTGCCACTGGCGTCCTCTGTAGGCACCTCCTCTGGATTGATTTCTGCCTCTGGAACGTCTATTCCTGCCTCTTTGAGATTTTGAGGAGTCTGGAAAGGACCAATTTTTGGAAGGCCAGTTCCTGCTAAACCTTGGGGGCTGAACCTGTAAGAAATCCTTAACTGTTTGTACAGATTTTGCCTTCTCTTCCATTTTCTTCATTACTTGCTGAGCAGGAGTACCAAATAGACTGGCCTTATCCATAGGAGCATCTAACAGCTTTGCTTTAACATGATCCGGCAAGACCTGTTCTTTCAACCATGCATGCCTTCTTATAACTGTGCCAGTCATGGCTGATCTAAATGAAGCCTCCAGTACATCATAGCCACATTTTAAAGAATGGTTACTAACCTGCTGAATGTTATTCACCATTTCTAAAACATATTTCTTATCTAAGGAGTCATCAGAGGACAGTTTCTTAGTTAACTGATCAAGCATAAACTCTTGGTATTGGATCATATGAAACTGACAGTTCAAAGCTCTATCTGAGAGAGTAGCAGAGGTGTAAACTTTTTTCCCCCATCTCTCTAAGGACCTGGATTCCCTTTCAGAAGGGAGAGGGTTTTTTGCTGAGGTCGAAGCTACTGCCTTAGGCCCCAGGGAGATTGTCTCAGGATCTGCAAGTGGGGCCTTGTATAGGTGGTGATGAGTGTCTGGTACCCTGTAAAACCTATCTGGTTTGGCAGGGGCTGGAGGTAAAGTATCAGGAGCAGTGCAAACATCATTAAATGCATCATCCACAACAGGCAGAACTGGAGGTATAGCTAAGGGCCTATGTTGCGGTAAGTGTAGAAAGGTCCTAAGCCTTTTTCTTGAATCTGAGAAATCTTGTCCCTGCCATTGGAATTGTTCTCTCATGGCATGTAAGGTTTCCCCAAAGGAAAATTTCTCTGGTGGAGAGGCAGATGGAATAGATTCTTCAGCATCGGAATCTTCATAAGTAGAAAAAGGAGCCTCTGGATGGTCTGTAATGTCTGAGTCATCCGAAGAATCATCTGAGGACACTGGCTCTGGGGGCTCTGCTCTAGGTCTCTTTTCTGGAGGCTGAGAGGCCCTGTCTGGGTGAGATTGGGATCCCCTAATTAAAGAGATGAGATCCTCTGCCAGAGTAAGCATTTGTGAACTGGAACTGGGCCTGTGTGAGGGGGGCTTAACAGGCACTGATTTAGCAGTTTTGGCTGCTTTAGCCCTGGCAAAGGCCTTAATAGACATGGCTGCAGGAGGCCTAGCAGCACCACGTGCTGGGGTAGAGACATCCAAAGGGATGGTGTCTGATAATTCAATAGGAACCACATTAGTAGGCAAAACTTCAGAGGCCGATTCAACTAGGGTAGCAGGAGCCTCGGTAGTAGTCATGGATTTGGCTGAAGATTGACCCGTTTGCTCGGTTTCGGCCGAAACTGAGACACTCGCGGTTTGTTTAACCGTGGTTTCGGCCGAAACCGCGGACCGCGAGTGTCTGTCTTTTTCTTTGCGTTTTTTAACAATTTGAGTAGTCGGAGGATCCGACGGCATAATGTACGCAAAATCTGAACCGAAAAACTGTTCAGCAAACTCCGACCGACGCCTAAGCGTTCGTCGGTTGAAGGAAGCACAGGCTAAAGAGGCTGCTACGTTGTGGTCTGGGCCTAAACAAGGTAAGCAGTAAGAGTGGAAATCTTTATGAGGTATTTGTTTCCCACAAGTTAAACAGTTATTTACTTTTTCTGACATCGGCTGAGGCAAGAAAGAGTCCCCAACGGGGTACTTAGCTTTTAGAAGTCTTCGAAGTAGTATTCGGTAGTAGTAATCTCTGGATCTGACCGACCGGCACTTGCGAACAGCTTCTGCTTCGGGCGCCATGCGGCAAGAAAGACTGAGGAAAATGGCGTCGGCTGATGCCTTTATACCCAAAGACCAGGAGAGATGACGTCGGGTGAAGTGCGACACCAGCCGAGGCCAGACCCAGACTTTGGAATCCGGCCGACCGAAGGGCTGCCTGACGACAGGACAACCCATTTGTTAGGACTGCAGATGCATCCTTGAAGGACATCCTCCTGTTCTGCCAAATCCCTTTGACCGGGTGAGATGTCTGGAAGGCATTGTTGAGGTACGGGATACCTTTCGAAGGGGATTTTGTAACCCTCGGATATGATCGACTGTACCCACATATCTTGTGAGAGGGAATGCCAGGCTACTGGGTACAGCAAAATCTTTCCCCCGACTGCCTCCAAGGGTGGACAGTCGGGCAACACCTCAGGGATGCTGAAAGGGCTTCTCAGGAAGAGACTCCCTGTTGCCCTGGTTCTGAGGACCCCCCCTGCCTCTAGGGCGGCGTCTATTATTGTTACCCCCTCTGCCTCTGGGGGTAAACTGACCATGTGTGTCCGGTGTAGCTCCTTGGGCTTTGCGGAACCACATCTTCCCCCCCTTCTGACCCTTGGGATATGGTCTAGAAGGGGTGGAAAAATGGACTCCAACGGCAGAAAGAGTTTTACCGTCCTGCTCACACCTGGTCAAGGTATCCTTCACCTGAGGTCCGAACAAAGCCGAACCATCAAAGGGGGTGTTAGTGAAGGACGCCTTAAAGGGGTCCGCAAAATTACAAAGCCGCATCCAGGCTTGGCGTCTAAGAGCAACTCCTGCGCCTGTCCTGCTCGCTCCATCGGCCGCATAGGATATGAGCCGCATGGAGGAGATGGATAGGGAATTCAGGATTGCTAGCTGTGAGGCAATCTTCTCTTGAGCCCCAGCAGCAGAAGGATCCTGGACCACTTCACCCAGTTCCTTGAGAATATCTCTTTGAAGCCTGGTGAAGTGACAAAGGTAGTTCAGCGAACGATAGCAAAGGTCGCTGAAGAAAACATCCGCTTTCCATACCTGTCCATGGTCCTAGAATCCTTGTTAGGAGGATGGACAGGTACTGAAGGATCCGCCAGTTCCTTCTTAGTGGCCGCCGCCACCACCATAGCATCCACAGAGACGCCCTTGGAAAGAAACTGTTTGTCCGTAGGGGCCGTGATAAACTTGGATGGTCTCCTGGGGACAGGTTCCACAGAATCTGGAGCCGCCCACGCCTTCCGAGCCACTACCTGCATAAGTGGGTTGAAAGGCGGAGACACCCAGGAGGTGGAGGGTCGGGATCCAAAAGCCTCCAGGTATACAGACTCATCCTCGGAGGGATCAATGGATGGCCAATTCCCCCTCTGTTTGAGGAGCTCAAGGATGTCTGAAAAGGAGACATCCTCAGAGGGGGATCGTGGGGAACCCTCCGACTCATCTAACTCGGTATCAGATGTAGTAGACTCGGGGGAGTCTGTGTGTTTCCTCTTACACGTCCTCTTCCGAGGGGGTTCACCTGCCGATCAGGAGAAACTTCGGAAGAGGAGGAAATTCCCAATGGGGAAACCTGGGGCGATGGATCCCTGGGCCTGAGAGCAAGAGGCTGGCAAGAGGTGTCTACAGGCACCGAAGAGGGAGGAGCTAGAGGGATGGACCGTTGACCTGGCTCAGTGGCAAGGACACTCCTCATCACCTCAAAGGCTCCCCTCCCCGGGAGGCCAGAATATCCCCGATCCGAGGATACAGGAATTCCCGGCTCCACTGAGAGGGAAGGCTCGAGGCCGATGTCGGTGCCGAGCTTACAAAGCCGAAGCCCCAAGAGGAGAGCGGGTCGGACAAGGGTCCGATGCCACTAGCCCCTCGGAGCCGACAAGGGAAACCCGACGACCGGATCCCTCCAAGGAAGGCATCAAGGAGGAGATCGGAGCCGAGGGCACGGAGCCGAAGGATGTATCAGCTCGGCCGAAACAGTCGCTGTCCCGAGAAGCTCTGGCTCTGAACTCTGGTGTGGAGTCGGAGGAGGAAGTTCAAGGGTGAAACAATAGCGAAGTCTGCTGAGACGGGCTATGGAGCATTTGGGCCAGTGCATGCGACTTCAACAGCCTGCTTACCACCCTCTCTAAGTCGTGGTCAGACAGCCTGGAAGAACACGAAGATCGGCTCCGATGGCTCCGCTCCGACAAAGAGGAGACCCGGGCCAGTGGATACTCTGCAGCGAAGGGGACCGAGACCTCTTCGACGAAGCCATCGGAGCCGAAGTCCCTGAACTCCAGATGGAGCGAAGGTTTCGGCTCCGATGCTGGATAAGGTGTCGGCTCCAGCGGAGCCGACAAGGCCACAGTAGACCGGTGTCGGAACCAGTCGGTGCCGAACCCACTACTTTTGAAGCAGATAGATTGGCTCCAGCGAGCCGATCTCGCACCGGAGCGAAGCCACCGGAGGAGGCTTGGATACTGAAGCCTGAACCGGTGGCTTAGAAAGTTTCCCAGACCCTGTTTTAGAGGGAGAACCTTCTGGCTTAAGTAAGCCACGGAGGATTAACTTATTCCTCCGTTCCTGCAGGACTCTCTGGCTAAAAGAGTGACACAAAGCACAGGAGTCCTGCAGGTGCAAAGGCCCCAGGCAGTAAACACAAGAAGTGTGACCGTCTGTCAGAGACATTTTCTGACCGCACGAGTCACACTTCTTGAAGCCTGAGACCTTGCCTTCCTTTGACATATTCCTAGGAGGAAATCACACACAAACCCCAACAAACACACACAATTAATCCCCTAACACACAAACACACAGGTAGGGATTAACCAATGGGGTTTAGGCCTAACTAACTTTTAAACTATTACCAAGGAAATAAAAAGTTTTATAAGGGAATAGGGTGGGCTGTAACACAGTACAGACTATAAAAAAGGGAAACAAGGGGGAAATAAATCCCTAACTAAGCGTTTTCTCTTTTGACAAGAAATTTACTTACCTCAGCTGGCAAAGGAGACCTCTTTCGCTAAGCGGCAAACGAGATCTGAGGTAGTTCCGCCTTGCATCATGGGATATAGGGTTGCCTCGAGCTGGCAAAAGGAGTTCTCAAGCTAAAGCAAGTGCCGAGTTGGAGCCGAGGATCGGCTCCGAACCCATCCAGCAAGAATGAAGGCGAGATTGACAACTTAACATCTGAATTTCTGTTAAAGGAAGAATTCAAAATTTCATTTTCACATCTTCTGTGAGGTTCTGAGAACGCAGTCAGGCAAACATCCTTAAAACAGTACTAGTGGCAGCAGCCCGGGTAGTAGTACTTAGATGGTCATAAACACATTTCAAACAATGAGTGATTTGACAAATAGAAGAATCTGAACTACATAATGCAGATTTTCCTCATGAAAGGAAAATGAAGCCAAAACACTCCACACACTTCGACAATTAGTCAGGATAAATGTTAACATAAGAGCCTGATGGTTTAGAGCTCTAAAAATCAAAGTTGCAGAAGCATATACATTTTCCCAAACTTATCAAAAGTATCAGCATCCTTAGCAGAATGAGAACAATTAGGATTGACAACAGCTGGCTTTACTAAAACTATAGCTGCTAGGTGAGGTCTGGAAAAGCATATAAAAATTGTGAAATACTGAAGGACTACGCACATTCTGCTGTTTTCTTAGGGACAGTAAATTGGCTGTCAGGAAAACCTCAGGCTGTGATAAACACATCCTCCAAAGCTGATAGCACTGTGGGGATTGGTGACAGTTCTGGAAATTGCAATTGTAGCAAATCATAACATTTTCTAAAAGACTGAGAAACCTTAATATTCTCCCAATGAAAACAGTGGTTCATTCTGAAAAAGTCTCACAGAAACAGAATCCCTCACAGGGAGAATCAGATAGCACTTTCTATTCAGAATCTGAATCAGAAACCTGAAGAAGAAATACTGTCTCATCCCTTCACATTCCCCTACGGATTCAAATTCTTAAACCTCTTCAGGGAAAGGACTCTTTTTTTTTTTTTTTTTTTTTTTTTTTTTCTTTTACTGGAAATCACCCTACAAGAAGGGTCAAAAAGTCTGCATAAGACTTTGAGCAAAGTCCAATACCTTTCCCATGCAGGGGGACCCAACAGCCACAGAGGACATGGCTAAATCCTGTCCATTATGGCTGTACAGACAGCACCAGACTGATTAGAAGTAAAAAACAAGTTGTCTGAGGAACAATATTTGGACAAAGCACAGTCACCCACATGCAGCTGAGGCAAATTAGCATCCTGCTGTGGTGGCAAAGGCTACTTATTTTTTTTTTCTTTTGGACTTCCAAGATGGCTGCACACTGAGTAACAGCTTAACTTCAACTCAACCAGTGCGAAAACAGAAACTCAGAAAAGACACCCAGTGAACTTGTCTTTTTGGGTAAATTGCAATCACTGGCCAGTAAGTGCACTGCCTGGATGCCAGCAAAAAAGAAATTCAGAGAACCTGAAAGGAAATCAATCACAAAAGGTAATAAAAAACTGAATGGGAAGAATTCTGCAGGTCTTCAGCAAAAAGCAGAGCAAGCTCCAGCTTTGGTGCAAGACAAGACTTCTAGTAATCTAGAGGAGGAAAAAAATAAGTCAAATATACTCAGATTACTAAAATAAATGAAACATTTAAGGAGTATATCAACTCTAACTAAAGGCTAGAAAAATGGAAAAAGCTTTAAACAGATACTCAGTAATTTGTCTTTTTGCTAAAACTGCAAATATCAGTGGCAGAAATGAAAAAAAGGCTGTCTGAATATGAGACTGCAAAAGAAGACATGTTTCAAAACATAATGCAATTAGAGGACAAAGCATTTAGGGAAAACCTGAGATTTTCTGCTGTACCAGAGAAGCTGGAAGGAACACACTTTTATGATAGCACAAATAAGCAACTGGCCTGGTATTCCACAGCAGTTGTTGTTAATTGAAACAACACATTGTGTGTATGCTCCAAACCTGGCCATGAGAAAGCAACCTAGACCTTTAATGGTAATGATGAAATTCTACCAGCAGAAAGAGTTGATTTTGATAAAACTGTGACAGAAGGACAAAGTACTAAAAGTAGAAGAGAGCAGAATGATTGTGGAAAATGATTACACACCATGCATCAGGCAGAAGAGGAGTACATTTATTCCAGTAATGATTGTTGAGTTAGCAGCCATGAGATTCACGCTGCTGTATCCAGATATTTTCAGAATATTCTTTCCTGGAGGGTCAAAATCATTCTTTGATGCAGAATATGTTAAGGAGAAAATACAAAAGTTTATCCATCAAAAAAAAAAATGAACTATCAAACACAAGGAAATGATGCTTCATGTTCTTCTGGTAACAAAGCCAACAGAGAGACTTATACCAGTGAAACCTTTTCTAATGTTTCAAAGGAAAATGCTTGAGAGGCAGAAAAAAGCACAATAATTAACTGGAACCAGGAGTAGATTGGAAATGAAACAAAGACTGAACTTGGGAAATGGAGATCAACAGGAAGAAAACTAGCAACCTGGAAAATGACAAATAAATGAGGGATTGCAAAGTATTAATTATGTTTGTGAAACATGGCAGAACAAGAAAAGCTGGAAATATTGTACTTCTTTGTACTCTGTTAAACTTGTAGGGCACTCTAAAGCATATGTCCTACTGCATGTCATTAATGTCGACAAGAACTTTTAGGAAAGTGGATGAGGAAGGATGAGTTAATTGTGAGTAACTTAAGATTTTTTTTTATAAAAGTAGTATTTTTAAAATGCAGGACATAACCTGCATACTATAAAGTAAAGCTTTCTCAGTCATTTTTGAGTGTAATAGGGATACTAAAATAAACAGGTGTCCTTGTTTTCGCCTTTTCTTTCTTTCTCCTTCTTCAGTTTTAAGGAATGTATGCATTGCAATGTAAAAAAAAAAAAAAAAAAAAAAGAAAAGAAAAGCCTAGAAAACGAGCATGATACAAGAAAAGCCGATATGCTTTTTCTTACTCTTGCATAGGGAATGATTGGATTAAGGCCCATAGCTTGATCTAGTAGCAAGCATAAAGGGGAACAAATAAATAAAAAAGAACACTGAATATAATAAGCGTTCCTCTAGCAAATAAAGGAGTGCTTACAGTAGAGGCAATTCTTACCTGGTTCTCATCTCTCTGTGGAGACAATCTGATAAGGGACAATAAGAACAGAATGCTTCTTTACTTCAATGGATTCTTTCAATGGCTAGGAGATAAATGGCTTTCGTTCAATGACTAGGAGATAATGTTTTGTGAAAGCATTCAAGCATTTTTGTAATCTGGAAGTGGAGTAAAGAAAAAAAGACAACAACAGACAGCACTTAGTTGAAGTAGAAGCACAGGCTGTATAACGTATCTTAGCAGGGATAACCTTCCTTGTAGGTTAATCCAAGTCTAAGTGGGGCTGTCAGTCTGGGACTATTGTTCCTATTAGGAGGATCACACTGCAACATTTAAAGATGTACATAGTTTTCTGTGTTCAGGCTGAGTTAATACATTTTAGGAGTGTTCTGGAGGTTTTTTTTTATTTGAGAGTTTTCACTAAAAGAAAAGGTTCTATAAGATGTGACGATTTCAATTTCAAACTGATATGACAAGAAACAACTGTCTGAAAGATCAACCTGCCAAACATTAGTGTATGTATGCAACACAGAATCTGAAACGGACATTTAAAAAAAAAAGCTGCTACACACAAAAGGTGGGAATAATAACTTATTTACATACTGACGACACTTTCTATATTATCTTTAAATGTGAATGGTCGCACAGCTATACACAAAAAAGAAAGTAGTATACTATATTAAAAATGTAGAGTGCAAATAGATAGGCTACAGGAAGTACATTTGGAAATAAAGTACAGTTGTGTACACTTACCATAAATGTAGATGTTAGAGTGTATTCACTGTTGCAGTCATCACATTTGGTTATCCCTGCCAGGGTGGCCCTCAGCCGGCCAGAATACCAGAGGCTTAGTATTCCTGCGTCGGTTGCTGTCACTTCAGGACTGATGTCAGGTTGTCAGTAGTATAAAGTAAGGCAGTTGAAGCCATTACATCAGTTTTTCTTGCCCTGTCAGAGCCTCCAAGTGGGAGCCAGTATATGGTGGAAGAACCCCACCAGTAGAAAGTAAATACCAAAAAGTTCCTTGTAAGGAAAGAAAGAGAGAAGAAAAGGGGGATGGAGGGAGGAGAAACCAGGACTACATCAGTGAATACACTCGACCATCGACATTTATGGTAAGTGAACACAACTGTACTATGCTCTTCGTGTTTCACTGTTGCAGTCATCACATTTGGTTATCCCTGCCAGGGTGGCCCTCAGCCGGCCAGAATACCAGAGGCTTAGTATTCCTGCGTCGGTTGCTGTCACTTCAGGACTGATGTCAGGTTGTCAGTAGTATAAAGTAAGGCAGTTGAAGCCATTACATCAGTTTTTCTTGCCCTGTCAGAGCCTCCAAGTGGGAGCCAGTATATGGTGGAAGAACCCCACCAGTAGAAAGTAAATACCAAAAAGTTCCTTGTAAGGAAAGAAAGAGAGAAGAAAAGGGGGATGGAGGGAGGAGAAACCAGGACTGCAACAGTGAATACACTCGAGCATCGACATTTATGGTAAGTGAACACAACTGTACTATGCTCTTCGTGTTTCACTGTTGCAGTTATCACATTTGAGTTGATTCCCAAAGCTGAGGAAAAGGGTGGAATCAGTCAAGAAGACTATGGGCTGGCTAGGATGCCCTGCAAGATTGCAGTGGCAAAGCCTGCCCTGGATTTGAAGAAGATAGGCAGGAGGTAATGCTTGGTGAAGGTGTAAACAGATGTCCATGTGGTAGCCACCAGGATGTCCCTGGTGGGTACTCCTCTGAGGAAAGCTGCAGAGGTGGAGGCTGCTCTGGTACAGCGAGCCCTGACCCCCTTAGCGGGAGGTTTACCATGTTGCTTGTAACAGAAATGGATGCAGTGTGCTATCCATTTGGAAATGGTTTGTTTGGATATGGCTTTGCCTTCTGCCCCAGCAGCAAAGCTCACTAGCAATTGATCAGTCTTTCTGAATGATTTAGTCCTGTCTAGATGGAATCTGAGCTGTCTGTGCGCATCTAGAGAGTGCAGGATCCTTCCACCTTGTTTTGTGGGTTAGGAAAAAAGGTGGGCAAATGAATGGATTGGTTGAGAGCCACACTGGACACCACTTTGGGCATGAAGACACTCTGTCAGCATGGAAGATGATGAATGGCTCTAGAGCCATGAGTGCTTGTAGCTCGGATACTCTTTTGGCTGAAGTGATGGCCAGAAGCAAGGCGGTCTTCCAGGAGAAAAACTTTAACTCTGCACTGCTGGTTCAAAGGGGGAAGGCAGGGTGAGATTTTCCAACACAAAGTTTAGGTCCCAAGCTGGGGTAGGTGCTCTTCTGGGTGGCCACAAGTTGCTAGCCCCTCTTAGGAACTGTTTGATGAGAGGGTGTGAGAAAAATGGACACTCAGTGTTGAAATGAGTAGAGATAGCAGGGGCATGAATTTTAATAGAGGAAAAGGAGAGACCATGGTGTAGCAGGTCAGCTAGGTAATCCAGGATGAAAGGTAGGGTGGGCTGTGCCGTATCGGCTGCCTTAGCCTGAATCCAGGTACAGAACCTTTTCCATTTGTCAGCATAAGACTTTCTAGTGCTAGGGTGTCTAGCCTCAAGTACAGCATCTAGAACCTGTGTACTGAGACTGGCAGCTTGATCAGTGGTCATGGAATAAACCATGCTGCCAAATTAAGGGTCTGCAATTGGGAATGTATGAATTCTCCTTACCTCTGGGTCAGGAGGGTTGGGGCCTGAGGGAGATGCCATGGTGGCAGTGGGGACAAGCTGTGCAGCAGTGGATACCAGTGCTGACGAGGCCAGTCTGCAGCAATGAGAATTGTCCTTGGTTTTTCCTCCCTTATTTTGAGCAGTACCCTTGTAATGAGAGGTAGTGGGGGAAATGCATAGACCAAGAGGTTGACCCAGGGGAAGGATAGGGCATCCACTTTCCAGGCCCTGCAGTGAGGCTCCCTGGTGCAGAACTTGCTGAGCTGATAGCTGGAGTGGGAAGCAAAGAGGTCGACCTTCAGGGTGCCCCATTTCTGAGTTATTAGGGTGAAGGTTCTTTGGTCTAGCTGCCACTCGTGTGGGTCCAGAAGATTTCTGCTTAAGCTGTCTGCCAGAGAGTTTAGAGAGCCTGGCAGGAATTGTGCTAACAGGTGTAGTTGCATGGCTGAGGCGATGTGCCAAAGGGTCATGGTGAGCCTGCACAGAGGGTAGGAGTGAGTCCCTCCCTGCTTGCTGATATACCACATCACAATGGTGTTGTCTGTTTTGATCAGGAGAGCCCCGTGGGAGAGAAGGGACCTGAAAGCTGTCAATGCATGCTGGACAGCTAACATCTCTTTTTGGCTGATGTGCAGATGTATTTGTTGTGGGCTCCATTGGCCCAGTATGCACTTGCTGTCCAGGTGTGTACCCTAAACATAGTCTGATGCGTCTGTGGAGTCTGATGCGTCTGTGGTGAGGGTCTGGGTGGCAGGGCTGGTGAGAAAAGTAGTCCCTTGCTGTGGGAGCATGCTGCTGCCCACGAAAGAAAATCTTTCCTTAGGCAAGGTATCATTGGTATAAGAATTTCCAGGTCTTGAAAGTGCTGACACCAAAGGCTTTTTAGGTACCAGTGAAGTTTCTTCATATGCAGTCTGGCATATGGAGCGAGTAGAATGCAAGATGCCACGAACCCCAGAGCTTGCAGGATTTTCCTTGCAGATAACTGGGGTCTGGTGGCTAGTTGAGAAAAGTAGGCCGTCGCGCAAGTTTGCTTTTCTGGTGTAATGAATGCCATCTGGGATGCTGCATCTAGGTTTGCTCCCAGGAATATAATCCTTTGGGTGGTTACTAGTTTGGATTTCTTTTCATTGATAGTGCACCCTAGGGAGGTCAGTAGAGACTTTACAAAGGCCAGGTGCTTGAGAAGCTTTTCTTGTCTGCCTGCATTAGGCAGTCATCTCAGTATGGGTAAATTTGTACATTTTTTTGTCTGCAAAATGCAATGGCGGGAGCCAGACATTTTCTGAAAACTCTGGTAGCAGTAGATAAGCCAAAGGGAAGCACAGAGAACTGAAAGTGCACAGATTCTGCCACGAAACAGATATTTCCTGCATGGTTCCCTGATTGGGATGTGGAGGTATGCCTCTTTTAGGTCTAGGGTGGCTAGCCAAGCATTCTTGGAGAGCATAGGTAGTAGTTGCTGGAGGGTGAGCATTCTGAATTTTGGTAACGACAAGAAGGTGTTTAGAATGGATAGATCAAGGATGGGGCACCAGGTGCCCTCTTTTCTAGGTACCAGGAAAAGTCTGGAGTAGAAACCTTGGCCTATCTGTTCTGCAGGAACATGCTCTATTGCTCTGAGAGAGCAGGAAAAGGACTTGCTTTTTCATCTCTGCCCAGTGGTTTGAAGGAAGATATGGGGACCTTTTTGGGGTTGGGAGAGTGTGGAAATAAAAATTTGTATCTCTGGGACACTATGTTGAGGACCCAGTGGTCGTTGGTAATGGTGGCCCAGGTGCTTGCATGGAAGGAGAGTTTTCCTCCTGGGGCAAGCACAGGTGGGCAGAGGGAGGGAGTGGAGAGTCATGGTGAGTTCTTAGCATGAGGGGGTGGCTTTGCATTCCCTGGTTTTGAAGTGGAGGAACTCCATTGCTTTGATCTCTGCATTTCCTGTGGCTGTTGTCTGGGGGGTCTGCTTCCCCAGGGTCTGGGCTGAACTATCCTGGAGGGGGCAGGAAAGGACCAGTAATTGGAGGGGTAATGCCTACTGAGCCTGGGTAGCTGGACCTGTAAGAAACCCTTAACTGTCTGCATAGAATTAGCATTTCTTCCATCTTTTTTAAGACCTCCTCTGCCTTGGTGCCAAATAAGTTGTCTTTGTGCAAGGGTGCATCCAATAATTTAGATATGACATGGTCTGGCAAGGGCTATTCTTTAAGCCAAGCATGCCTTCTAAGAACAGAACCAGTGACTGCTGCCCTGCAAGAAGTTTCTAGGGCATCAAAACCACAGTGCAAGGTGTGCTTAGTTACTTGACTTGCAGAATGCATTAACTCTTCTAACTCTATTTTCTGCAAGCAGGAAAGGATATTTTTTTGTTTGAGGAGTTCCATGGTATGTTGCTGAAATTTTAGCATTGGGAACTGACAATTTAGTGCCCTGATAGCAAGAGTAGCAAAGGTGTATACTTTTTTACCCCATCTGTCTAGTGCTTGGGAATCCCTATCTGAGGAGGGGTGGGATTCTTAGCAGAAGTTGTTTTAATTCCCTTAGGCCCTTGAGAAATAACCTCTGGGTCAGCAGTAGGATTTTTGAAAAGAAATGTGTGCGAGTCAGGGACTCTATAATACCGGTCAGGTTTTCTAGGAGCAGGAGGGAGGGGGTCAGGAGTCAAACTAGATTCCATGAAAACATCATCCACAACATCCAGGACAGGAGGAATGGCCAGGGGTCTGTGCTGTGGAAGATCTAAGAATTCTTTGAGTCTCTTTTTAGATTGAGGGCAGTCCTGACATTCCCATTGGAAATGCTCCCTTAAAGTATGAAGGGTCTCTCTAAAGGAAATATCCTCGGGTGGAGAGGCTGAAGGAATGGATTCCTCTGCATCAGAATCCTCATAAGCAGAGAGGGGTTGCATGTCTTCATATCCAGATGCATCAGAGTCATCAGACTCCTGTGGGGGCTTCTGGAGAGGTCTCAGAAGAGCAGGAGCCAACCTGCGGGGCTACCTGGGACTCTGGGGTTCTACGCTTAGCCTGGATCATGGAAACAGAAGCAGACACAGGCGCTTTAGGGGATGAAGAAGCAAGGCCTGAAGTTGAGGATGTCTTGGGAGACAAAGCTCTCCTCATGGCATCGAAGGCACCACTGCTCCAATGGGAAGGAGTCAAAAGATCAGAGGGAACCGTCAAACCCCCCGCACCGAGGCAGTGGGCTCTGAACTGGAGACAGGAGCAGAGGACACTGGAACCAGCCTTGACCCCAATGGCTCCACAATCAACAGGTCTGATTCTTCTGGCTCTAAAGGGCCGGTATGGCTTGGAGGAGAAGTAGACAAAGACGGAGTAGTGATCTTTGGCTCTGGAGCCTCTTGGGTTGGAGCCGACAACAATTTAGCAAGGCCTGGTGCCTGCAGAAGCTTCTGCACCAATCGATCCATATCCAAATCCGAAAGTCTGACAGAGGACCTAGATGAATGACAAGATGGTGGTGACGGAGGCACTTCGATTACCAGTTCCAAGTCTGTGGAACGGCTCAGAAAAGAAAAGACAGTCGGCTCCGAAACCTGTGGAGCAGATGCCTCATCAGATTTGACTTTTTTGATTGTTTGGAGTCCTTAGATTCAACAGATGACTTGTTGGACTTAGAAGATTTGCTAGCAACATCCTGTTCACTCAATGCCTTTTGAAAAGGGTGTTTTAACAATCCCCTGTCCATTAATTTCCTTTTCCTCTCTAACAGAACCCTGGAAAAAAAGGAATGGCAGATAGCACAAGATTCTGGCAAGTGACAGCCTCCAAGCAATATACACATGTAACATGTCCATCAGTAGCTGACATTTTCTGATTACAGTCCAGACATTTTTTAAAACTGGACTTTGGATGTTTTTCCTCATCATCCGCCATGATACCACTCTAAACACACGCGGATCAACAATTAGTGTAAAATTAGAAATAATAGGCTCTAAACACACACAAACACACAGAAGAGCCTGAGATAAAGGAATCCAAAAATTGTTACACTATACTATTACTATAGAAAACCTATCTAAACAACCACACACACAGCCGAAAGATAACTAGGCAAAATAATGAGGCCAAACATTTAAAGAGTAATAAATAGTAATATATAAAACACATGGGAAGGGAACTGCAGTGGAGTTATAAGAGCTAACTAACTACCTATATCCAAAAATTACTAATAGTATATAATAAAGTAATTAAACAGAAACATTTTTAAAGATTATTGGTGCGAGCTTTCACTGGAACCTCTGATCAGATGCCGTGGCAAACTAGATCTGAGGTCATTCACAGTGCATCATGGGATAGGGGGCTTGGCCTCTAGCTACTGGAAGACCTCGAGCTTTGCATGTGGTCGTACCGGAGCCGAGGGATCGGCTCCAAACCCCATCAGTCAAGAATGAATGGCGAGATTGAACAACTTCACATCTGAAGACTAGCTTAACGGAAGCGTTGCTGGTAGGCTTGGACCTGTGCAGTCTGTCTCGGTCTTTATCCTTATGTTTTTTTGGAAGATCTGCTGTCGGATGGCTTACCAAAGCCATATCGGAATTCAAGGATGGTGAGCGAAAATATCTAGCTACAATAAGGGTGCAACGACATAGTTCTGGCATTGAACAAAGCACAAAAGCGACAGTGAGGGATGTCGTGGTCTGGGCCTAAGCAAGTGACGTAGTAAGAATGAAAGTCTAGGTGTGGTATTTGCTATGCAAAGGTTAAAATTGTTAACTTTTTCTGGCATCGGTAAGAGCAAGAAAAAAGGCTCCCCAATGAGGTACTTAGCTTTAGAAGACTTCAGCTTCACTTCGGAAGACGAAACTCGAGTAGCGGCCGACCGGCACTCATGCAAACTGCTTCTACTTCGGGCTGCTCGGCAAGTAAAACTGATGTAATGGCGTCAGCTGCCTTACGTTATACTACTGATGACCTGACATCAGTCCTGAAGTGACAGCAACTGATGCAGAAATATTAAGCCTCTGGTATACGGGCCAGCGTACCCTGGCAGGGATAACCCAAAGGTGATGATTGCAACAGTGAAACACGAAGAACATCTGTACATGTGAATTAGACAAAGAAAGGATTTCAGCACAGTTATTCAGCAGAATATTCAAGACTAAGGAAAAGAGAAGTACTTATATTAATTACAAGACGAGTCGCAAAAGTGATAAAATAGGGAAAAAAATAATAATGGTAGATTTGTAGTACTAAGGGGCTACTGGCATGCACTTCTATTCCACCTAAACGTGCTATAATGGAGCTTTAGAAAATTCTAGGGGAAATAATCAGCTTTCAATAGGGAATATAACAAAGAATGGAAGCACTAGGAGCCACGAGCCACAGGAACAGACTTTGCTGAATCCAATAGCACTAAAATCCACCAAGAAACGCTTAACTACTTCTTTGCGTTTTTCGTCACAAATGTAACTTCATCAGCTACTACATATATTCAAACTCTTATTTTATATAATCTTGTGACATTACCTAGCCAACCAATGCATCCGTTTAATTAACTCAAGTACTTTCAAATTAATTCGGATGATTAATTACATATATACAACCGTTTGACTATCTCCATATAAATACATAAAAATTACAATTTAATAAAACATCTTATTTAAATCAATGTTTCAAAAGCAATATTTAAAAAAAAGCAATATTTTAAAAAACAATGCTAAAGGAAATGTTAACACACCATGTTTGTATCGGATCATTTACTTTTATAAAGAAGCTACGCTCAGCTTCATTTCAATCTGGTAACAAGTTCAGGGACCCAGTGAATGAAAATAGCTAGACAGCTAGATAACACCATGTACCATCTTGTTTAGATCAATGCTTTAAAAGCAATATTTTAAAAAACACATTACTAGAGGGATGTATGAACACCATGTATGTATCGGATCATTTACTTGTTTAAAGTAGCTTCACTCAGCTTCATTTAAAACTGGGAACAAATTCAGGGACACAATGAAGGAAAATAGCTAAATAGCTGAATAGCTAAATAGCACCATCTGGTGACGTTTTATGCAAAGTACATGCTTTTCTAATAAAATCGCAAAAACTATACTATTATAAAATTATTCATAGTATTAATACATATATTCCCTCTAAGAAGATATATATATTCTATTATTTGTACATAAATATATTAAAAACCTTAAAAATATATATATATGTATATTAATAATATATAATATTATTAATAGATTTAATAATATTAATAGAAAACCTAGTTCATGTTCTGACTATTCTGAAATTCATAGGGAATCATAAAATCAATGCAAACATTATAAATAGTACATTTCAAAAATGATTTAAAAATTTAATATAAATCTAAAGCCAAGTATACTAAGATCATAAATATATGTATATAAATGACACCATCAGGTACTGTTAGTGTAAATGGTATATATTTCAAATAATTAATAAAACTTCTTCTATAAACAAATTTAGGAACAACCTACATGTTTACCACTCATCTCCAATGATAGTCTTTCTCGAGAAGCATATATTAATTCTTAAAACTTTTTAAAATTAAATTTATTAAAAATATATCAAATAGTATATTTAAAAATATTATAGTCAATACTATATAAATTTATTCATAATCTAGCTCCTCTTAATTTTAATATAGGAACCATATTAACATGTTCATTTAATCCTGGCTTTTTGTTAGCTTCTAATACTAGCTGCCAATATAATTCTCTAACTTCAGTTCTATTTTCCCAATCACCTCCTCTAATTTCTTGTGGAGTAACTTCTAATACAAAAAAACAGGAACATAGCTTGATTACAGTCTATTGTATGCTTATATACTGCATTATTAATATCTTTTTTTCAACAGGGAATATACTTATAGGTGGGGACTGGAATTTTATTTGCAGCAGTGAGGATGTATCTGGGGGGCCTAGAAGGTAAAATATAACAAAAGAGGGTAGAATGTTTAAGAAATTTAAGAAAATATTTGGCATGAAAGATGCAAAGTCAGTAGTATTACTTCAGAGTGAATTTACATATTATTCCCCAAGGTACAAAAACTGGGCTAGGCTAGACAGAAAGTACAGTTGTGTACACTTACCATAAATGTAGATGTCAAGTGTATTCGCGGTTGCAGTCATCACCTGGTACATTGCTCTGACTATGGTGTACAGGGTCCTGGGTTCAATACTGGGTAGGGATGATTATTTAAACAGTTCAGGTGGCGTAGTGGTAATTTCGTCTGGCTATGGTGTACAGGGTTATCCCTACTGTGGTAGCCCTCGGCCATCCTGAATACCAGAGTCAATGTTTTTGTGCGCTGGCTGTTGTTGCCTGTAGTCTGATGTCAGGTCGTCAGTACTATAAAACAAGGCAGCCGACATCATTACATCAGTTTTTCTTGCCCTAACCCATCGGAAGCCGAAGGAAAAAGAGAGAAGTGGTCCTGGTGGCTAACAGCCACTCTAGGATGCATGTGTCCCCCTAGGGGAAGAGGTGAAAAGGGGGATGGAGGGAGGGAAACCAAGACTGCAACAGTGAATACACTCAAACATCTACATTTATGGTAAGTGTACACAACTGTACTATGTTTCTTCGTGTTTCATTGTTGCAGTCATCACCTGTGAGAGGATTCTCAAAGCTGAGGTAAAGGGACGAAGGATATGTAAAGTCCTGGGTATGGGACAGGAGGCCCTGCAAGAACTGCAGAGGCAAACCCTCCCTTAGACTTAGAAAAAGAGAGGTAGGTGGTAATGCTTTGTAAAGGTAAGAACAGAGGTCCAGGTGTTTGCTTGCAATATGTCCCTGGTAGGTACTCCTCTGAGGAAGGCAGTGGAAGTGGAGGTTGCCCTAGTGGAGTGGGTACGGATCGACTTAGGGATGGGTTTTCCATGTAGTCTGTAGCAAAAATGGATACAGTGTGAAATCCATTTGGAAATTGTTTGTTTGGAGATTGGCTTCCCCTCTGTGCCTGGGGCAAAGCTTACCAGAAGCTGGTCAGTTTTTCTGAATGGCTTAGCACGGTCCAGATAGTATCCAAGTCGTCTGTGCACATCTAGTGAGTGTAGAATTCTTTCCCCCTTGTTTAGGAGGTTTAGGGAAGGAGGTGAGAAGGTGTATGGCCTGGTTAAGGGTCACATCAGATACCACCTTGGGCATAAAGGAAGGAAGGATTAGTCCTCAGGGAGACTATGTCTGCATGGAAAATTATGAAGGGCTCGACAGCCATGACAGCTTGAATTTCTGAGACCCTTCTGGCTGAGGTGATAGCTAGTAGGATGGCAGTCTTCCAGTAGAGGTATTTCAATTCTTTTGAAGCAGCAGGTTCAAAAGGAGGTAAGGTTAGTTTCTCTAACACATAATTCAAGTCCCAGAGTGGAGCAGGAGATCTTCTGGGAGGCCTGATATTAGAAGCCCCTTTGAGGAATTGCTAAATCAAAGAGTGAGAGAAGAGGGGTTGGTGTGAATCATAATGGCCAGAGATGGCAGAGGCATGGATTTCAATAGAGAAGGACAGGCCACTATTGAGCAACTCTGCTAAGTAATCCAGGTTGAGAGGGATGGGAGGTTGGAAGGTACTGCCCCCTTTTGATTGTTTCCAGGAGCAGAATCTTTTTCATTTTCCTGCATAAGATTTTCTTGTGCTGGGCCTTCTGGCCTCTGTGATGATGTCCAGGACCCATTTGCTTAACAGTGACTTCTTTGTTAGTTTTTAGCGTATGAACCATGCTGAAAGTTTGAGTCTGTAGGTCTGGGTGCAGTACCTTCCCCCTCTCCTGGGTCAAGAGGTCTGACCTTAGGGGAAGCAGCTTGGGGGGGCTGTAAGGTCAGACTGCATAGTAAGGGGTACCAATGCTGTCTAGGCCAATCTGGAGTTATGAAGATGGCCTTTGGTCTCTCCTTTCTTATTTTGATTAGAACCTTGGGAATAAGGGGCAGAGGAGGGTATGCATACACAAAAAGGGAGCTCCGGGGGAAGGTTAAGGCATCCACCTTCCATGCTAGGAGGTGATACTCCTTGGTACAAAACTTGTGCAGCTGGTGGTTGAGGTGTAAGGCAAAGAGTTCCACCTCTGGGGTTCCCCACTCGCAAAGAGTTCCACCTCTGGGGTCCCTCACTCCTGGGTGATTTGCAGAGAGATTTCTCTGTGGAGCTGCCATTCATGGGGGTCCAGTAAGTTTCCGCTTAGGTGGTCTGCCAGAGTTTTGCGGCTGGTAAGTACTGTCAGATTTTTGGATTTGCCGTTTTCGGTGAATGGATTCTGTAATATACCCCCTACTTACCTGGATTGTTTCTTGGAGTATAGCGGAACAGTGCCATGGTTCTTTTCTTCCAGGAGGAAATTGAGGAAGCGTAGAAGGTGAGGCTGTCGAGGAGGTTGGCTGGTTAAGCTAAAGGCTTTGGTGACTCCTTTCTCTGGTAGTTTGAAGACGGAAAAACGGATGTTTACTCGGCCCTTGGTGGATTGGGAGATGTTGGATTCTGTGGGCTTAGAGTATTCCTGTTGTTGATTCTTCTATGGGGGATCGTGTTTCCCTCTCATGTTATCAGCAGTGTTGTCAGAGAGGGGTTGTTTTAGAGAATTTGTGACCAGTGCCTAAAGCCTTGGACGTTGTGGAGGTTTTGAATTTGAAATGGGGTCTGGTGAATGCCAGGTCAGTGGTTAACAAAACTTTTATTTTGAAAGAATTTTTTAAGACACATACTTTGGATGTGTTTTGCTTAATTGAGTCCTGGTTGACATCTGGTGAATGGAGTGCAGTGAATGAGTTGGTACCAGCTGATTGTGTTTTCATTAATGTACCAAGAGCATCTTGGCGTGGTGGTGGACTGACAGTAGTTTGTAAAGCAAATCTACAAATTAAACAACTTTACCCAACCTCTATTTTCAGCAGTTTTGAGTTGTGTTTATTTGAATTTGGACGTTCAAGTCCGTTTTTTTGTGCAGTGATTTACAGACCCCCCCGAGATATGATAAGAATTTTATTCAAGAATTTTCTGAGTTTCTAGCTGAATATGTTCTGAGATATGATCAGATTATGTTACTCGGAGACTTTAATATTCATGTGTGCTGTCCGGGAAAGCCACTTGTTTCGGAGTTTAATGACCTGGTGAATTCTTTTGGCTTAAATCAGTTTGTTAGTGGGGCCACTCAGGAAAGTGGTCATACATTG
The DNA here is from genome assembly GCF_019279795.1 of Protopterus annectens. Taxonomy (NCBI): domain Eukaryota; kingdom Metazoa; phylum Chordata; order Ceratodontiformes; family Protopteridae; genus Protopterus; species Protopterus annectens. The sequence goes on from NC_056745.1 coordinate 404,586,233, forward strand.
GATCTTGTATTATCACTTGGATTCAATGTGACAAATCTGACTATTCAAGATGCTGTGTTTTCGGATCATAAGCCTATTTTATTCGATGTTATACTGCCTACAAATGCTGTTAAATCTGTTGCACCAGTAAGGTTTTGTCATTTTTTTAGTCAAGATACCTCAGTGAAGTTTTCATCTTTATTCAGTGAGGTGTTGACTTGTTTTCCAGAATATTCTTCATCTGACGGTCTGTTAAATTATTTTAATAAGACTTGTAAAGATATTCTGGATATTGTTGCACCATTACGTATGAAGAGGAAAACTTCAGTGATAAACTGGTGGTCAACGGACACTACTAGAGCTGCAAGGAGGGAATGCAGGAGATGTGAAAGGAAATGGAAAAAGAGCAGACTTCATGTGTTCCTAATTGCCTTTCGGGAAAGTTGGAAGGTTTATCAGGATGCTGTATTATCTGCAAAGAGGACATATTATTCTAATCTTGTTAATGCCAATTCTCATAACCCGCGGGTTTTGTATGATGTAATTGATTCTGTTCTTAATGCACAAGATTATTTTCCAGTTCAGGCTTCAACCACAGTGTGTAATGAGCTTTTAAAATTTTTTTGGACAAGGTTTTGAGGTTGAGATTAGTTGCATCTGTATGCTCTCCGCCGGATACTTTCTTGTCCGTTTCAGAGAAGTTGTGTGTTTTTCAGCCAATAACTCTGGCTGATTTAACCAAATTAATGTCTGAAGTTAAGCTTAGTGGTTCCCCTGAGGATAATTTACCTCCAAGAGTTTTGATGGATGCGCTTCCAACAGTAGCTTCGGTTTTGTTGGAAATAATTAATACCAGTTTGGTTTCCGGGGTTGTGCCTGCTGACTTTAAAAGAGCAATCATTCATCCACTATTAAAGAAACCTGGGCTTGATGCATCTGTATTGTCTAATTTTAGGCCAATCTCTAAGCTTCCTTTTTTAAGTAAAGTGATGGAGAGGTGTGTCTATGGCCAATTGTTAGATTTTTTGAATAAAAATAATTTTTTGGAAAATTTTCAATCTGGTTTTAAACCTATGCATAGTACTGAGACAGCTTTGCTAAAGGTTTTAAATGATGTTTTTCTTATCACTGATAGTGGAAAATTTGTACTGCTTGTCTTGTTAGATTTAACAGCTGCTTTTGATACAGTAGATCATGAAATACTGCTGTATCACCTTGAGCATTATGTGGGTATTACAGGTTTGGCTTTAAACTGGTTTCGATCTTACCTGTTAGATAGAATGGTGTGTGTTCAGATGGGCGGGTTTACATCTAATTTTGTTCATCTTCCTTGGGGTGTTCCGCAGGGTTCAATATTGGGACCTTTATTGTTTTCTGTGTATATTTTGCCTTTGGGCAATATAATGCGTAAATATGGTATTGATTTTCATTTATATGCTGATGATTGTCAATTGTATTTACCTCTGGATGAGGCTGATGGTTGCTCAATTTCAAAGGTGTTGGATTGTTTGTGTGAGGTTAAGTTATGGATGGCAGAAAATTTTTTGAGTTTGAATGAAGGGAAGACAGAAGTAGTACTTTTTAGTCCTAGTCGTCATGCTGATTTTTCTATGGTGGACTGTGGTGTATTAACTTCTTATCTGAAGGATTCTGTTGTAAATCTGGGAGTGAAGATGGATAAAGATCTTTGCTTTAGGGGACATATAAACAGGGTGGTATCATCCTCTTTTTATCAATTAAGGCGCTTGGCTAAGGTAAAACCATTTTTGTCTAAAGGTGATTTGGAAGTTGTTGTACATGCATTTATAACTTCACGCCTTGTTTATTGTAATTCTATTCTATTTGGAGTGAGTCAAGGTGCTTTAGCCCGTTTGCAGCTTGTTCAAAATGCTGCTGGGAAATTCTTGGAGGGCAAACGAAAGATTGACCATGTAATGCCTGTATTGGCGGCATTGCATTGGTTACCTGTTTTTTTTTCAGGATTTGTTTTAAAATTTTGTTATTGGCCTTTAAAAGCTTTAAATGGTTTAGCGCCAGTATATTTGGAAGATATGCTCCATGCTTAAGTTTCCAATTGGACACTTCGGTCAGAAGATCTGTCCCTACTTGTGGTTCCCCGGGCACGACTAAAGATGAGGGGTGATAGAGCTTTTTCTGTCGCAGCTCCAAAACTTTGGAATGAGCTTCCATTATACATTCGGCAGTCTTCTTCTGTGACAATTTTTAAGCAAAATCTTAAAACTTATTTTTATGAATTGGCTTTTAATGAGGTGAAATGATTTTTAATGTTGTTTTGTTTTATGTTATTTGTTATTTTTAGTTAAATTTTTATGTTATATGTTATTTATTGTTTTTGATTATTGTTTTGTAAAGCACTTTGGTGGCATTTACTGTCTGTAAGGTGCTATATAAATAAATTTTGACTTGACTTGAATTAGGTGTATCCCCATGGAGGTGGCTCGAAGCCACAGACTTGTGGCTAATCTGCACAGGGATTAAGATTGGGCGCCACCCTGCTTGTTGATGTACCACATTACTGTGGTGTTGTCTGTCTTTATAAGGAGGACCCCTGTCCTGAGATGGGGCTGGAAGGAAGTCAGAGCATTTTGCACTGCCATCATTTTTTTCCTGGTTGATGTGCAAGTGAAGTTGCTGGGCATTCCAGAGGTCTTGGGTGCACCTGCCTTCTAGGTGAGCACCCCAAGCTATGTCTGAGGTGTTGGTGACTGTATGGCCAGAAGGGTGGATGATGAAGGGAAGACCCTTGTTTATGGCACAGGCCTCTGCCCACCAGAGGAATTCATCCCTTATGCAAGGGATCAGTGGAAGAGTGGTCTCTAGGGAATGAGAGTGCTGACATAAAGGTTTTTTTTTTTTTTTTAAGTACCACTGAAGTTTTCTCATGTGAAGCCTGGTGAGAGGGATGAGAAGGATGCAAGATGCCATGTATGCCAGGGCTTGCAAGAACTTCCTTGCAGTGAGGTGAGTTCTGGAAGCCAGCTGGGTGAAGTAGAGGCAGGAATCTCTGCTTTTCTGGGGATAAGAAAGCCATTAGGGTTGCTGTATCTAGCACAGCTCCCAGGAAAACAATTTTCCTGGTGGGGTTTTGCTTTGATTTTTTTCTCATTGATGGTGGACTCTAGGGAAGTCAGGAGTTTTTTTGAAAAAAAGAGAAGATCCTGGAGCAGCTTTTCTTTGTTGTTCGCCTGAATGAGGCAGTCTTCCAGGTAAGGGTAAATCTGTATATTTCTCTTCCTGCAGAATGCTATAGACGGGGCCAAGCATTTGGTGAACACTCTGGGAGCAGTAGATAAACCAAAGGGCATTGCAGAGAACTAGTGCTAACTGCCTGCTCTGAAGCGCAGGAATTTTCTGCACAATTCCCTTATGGGGATGTGGAGGTAGGCATCTTTTAGGTCTAGTGTCACCAGCCAGGCATTTTGTGTTAGCATAGGCAGGAGCTGCTGCAAAGTTAGCACTGTGAATCTGCGGACCACCACCGAGGTGTTCAGTTTGGATAAATCCAGGATGGGGCACCAAATGCCCTCTTTTCTGGGAACAAGGAATAATCTGGAGTAATATGAACCAGAGGGACAGGTTCTACAGCCCCCTGGGATATTAGTGTTTTTACCTGTTTTAATGCCTCTGCCCTCTGGTTTGGGGGGCAGGTCTGGGTACCCTCTTGGAATTGGGAGTTTGCTGAAGGAGAACCTGTATCCCTGAGAAATGATTTTTAATACCCATTGGTCCTTGGTTATAGAGACCCAATTGTCCATGAAGAGGGTGAGCCTTCCTCCTAGGTTTAGATGACTGAAAGGAGGGCAGAGGAAGGAGGGAGAGTTCATTGTGAGTGCTTACCATAGAAGCTTGGCTTAGAACTCCCTGTCTTAGAGGAGGAAGTGGTCCATTGTTTGCTTCTTTGCTGGCCCTGGGATAGGGGCCTGGATGTCCTGTCCATGCGGGGCTTACTTTGGCCCTGTCTGCTGGGTGCAGGGAAGGCGCAGTGCTTAGAGGGGAAGTTCCTGCTGAATATGGGCGGTTGAACTTGAAAGAAATCTTTTACTGTTTGCATAGATTTTACTTTGTCTTCCATCTTTTTAAGCACCTCTTCTGCTTTTTCCCCAAATAGGAGTTCCTTATCTAGGGGTGCATCAATAAGTTTAGATACGACATGATCAGGGAGAAATTGTTCCTTCAGCCATGCATGTCTTCTAATAAAAGATCCTGTCACTGCTGCCCTGCTAGAGGCTTCTAGGGCAAAGAGTGCCTGGCCACTTGACAAGCAGAGTGTAGTAATTCTGCCAGCTCTTTTGAGTTGGCACCATCAACAGTGGTAGCAATCTTCTGTTTTAATTGTTCCAAAGTGTGTTGTTGATATTTTTACATATGGAACTGACAACTGAGTGCTCTGACAGCTAAGGTTGCAGAGGTGTATACCTTCTTACCCAATCTGTCCAGAGCTCTGGAGTCTTTGTCAGAAGGAAGAAGATTCTTGGCAGAACTAGTCTTAGCTCCTTTGGGTCCTTGTGTAATGACCTTAGGGTCTGCAGCAGGGTTTCCGTACAGGTATTTGTGGGAATCTGGTACTCTGTGGTACCTGTCAGGTTTAGCTGGAGCAAGAGGCAGGGCATCAGGGGCTAAACTGGATTCAAGGAAATCATCATCCACCACTTCTAGAACAGGTGGAATGGCCAGGGATCTGTGCTGGGGCAGGTCCAGAAACACTCTAAGTCGTTTCTTTGACTGTGGTAGTCCTGAGATTCCCATTGAAAATGTTCCCCTGAGGGAGTGAAAGGTTTCCCTGAAGGAGAGGTCCTTTGGAAGGGAGGCAGAGGGGATGGATTCCTCTGCATCTGAATCCTCAAACAGTTAAGGGCTGTTGTTCCTCTTCAAAGGCAGAATAATCAGATTCCTCAGACTTTTGGTCTGTCAATTTCTGGAGAAGGAAGCCTTTTCGGAGTGGGGGCTTGAGTACCTCTGATAAGGGAGATGACATCTTCAGCCATTTTAAGCATTTGAGTTTGGGGTGGGAGAGCAGTAGTAAGATGGAGGCTAGAAGCAGATTTCCTAGAAATGGCCTGGCTTTGAGGCCTGAGAGAACCCATCGGTTTCTGAGAAACGGTAGTCAGAAGGGAAGACATCTTTTTTTTTGTCTAGAATCGCTAGTGCAAATGGCCTCCTTGGAAGTCGGTACCTGCATCACAGCTCCGGACCCAACTGAGGCAGAGACAGTCAAAGGATCAGAAGACGAAGTGGATTTCTGTGGCATTCCGGACTCCAAAAGGGTCTTGGCAGAGGCCTGCATATAAAGCGAGTTGGGCATCAGGGGCTGCGAAAGCGCCTCACTGAATTCCAAAGAACTGACGACTTGCTTAGCGGTAGCGTCGTCGGAAGGCTTAACCTTGTGTGGCCTGTCTCTATCTTTACATTTTTTCAGAATATCGGTGGATTTTTGGTTGATGGATGCCATATCGGAATTTGAAGACAGAATACGAAAATAATTGTCTACAAAAAGAGCTCTACAGTGAATGGTTCTCGCATTAAAGAGGGCACAGAACCAGCAACGAGGGAAGTCATGGTCTGGGCCTAGACAAGTGATGCAGTAAGAATGAAAGTCTCATTGTGGGATCTTCTTTCCACAGGTGAGACAATTGTTAACTTTTTCGGACATTGGTTAGAGCAAGAAAAAAGGGTCCCCAACGGGGTACTTAGCTTTAGACATTTTCTGCTGAAATTCGACTTCTGGTAGCGACGGACCGGCACTCGTGCAAACTGCTTTTACTACGGGCTCCATGGCAAGAAAGACTGATTTTATAACATCAGCTGCCTTGCTTTATAGTACTGATGACCCGACAGACTACAGGTGACAGCAGCCGGCGCACAAAAACATTGACTCTGGTATTCGGGCCAGCCGAGGGTTACCACCGCAGGGATAACCTGTACACCATAACCACACCAAATTACCACTACGCCACCTGAGCTGTTTAAATAATCAGCCCTACCCAGTCTTAAACCCAGGACCCTGTACACCACAGTCAGAGCAATGTACCAGGTGATGACTGCAACAGTGAAACATGAAGAACATATTATATTTCACAAGAACATGTGCATTTAATTGAAAGTTTTGATATGCATCCAATAACTATTTCAGATCATGTGCCAATATTAACCAAAATAAAAATACAGGGTAATGAAATAAAAATGAGACAATAGGCTTTTCCACCTATCGGTTAAAAACACAGGAATTGAAGGAAAAGATAGTGGAAATTAATCAGAAGTTAGTATGAAAGAGACATTTCTTCTGAAAATACAGCTAGGGAGTGGGATAAAATTAAAGTGGACTTTAAAAATAAGACGGAAAAAAAAAAGACAGTGAGATATGGTTAAGAAGTAATAAGACTTAGAGGGACTGAGGTTAAAGCATTGCAGAATAGGGGGGATCTCACATAAGATGAGCAATTGTAGAATGCTAAACAGAAAATAAGAGATGACCTCGAAATATGCAAAAGTTTAGAAAGATTGCTGTTAAGCAACTGTTTTCCTAGAGCACAAAAAAATGTTAGCACAATGATTCAGGCAACAGAAAGTAGAAAGGACTGTTGTCAATCTTAGGAGAGTCTATAACAAGGAAGATAACAAGAGAGACCATAGAAATATTTTAGAAATTTTATAAAACTCCGTATAAAGCAAAGAAATATGGAAATACAAAAAAAGGTAAAAATGGAAATGTTTATGGAAGAATTAAATATGCAAAGGTTAAACATAGATGATGTTCAATTACTAATAGTTAGGATAAGAAGAGAGGAGATAAAAATGGTGATGTATAAATGAGGCAGTCCTCGAGACTAGATGGTATTCCTGTGCAAATTTGGAAGCTAAGAGGGAGGAAACTGATAAAGATCCGAATTGTTTTACTTAATAGTATTCTAAAAGGAGGAGAAGTACCAAAATCCAAGAAGAAAGATGTGGAGCCTGTAATAACACCCATCATCTCCAGCTTCATATAGGCCAATTTAAATTCTAAACCATGATTACAGTGAAAGAATGGCAGAGGTGATGCCAAAATTGATAGATATGGAGCAATGTGGGTTTTTGGAGGGGAAGCAAACATTAACAGAACAATGATGATCCAGAGGGGAGCAGAGAACATACCACTGCTGTTGAGGTCTTGATGCAGGGGAAAGCATTCGACAGAGTAAGCTGGGATTTTAGGAGTAGGAAAATGGATGCATTTGCATTCCCTGATAAAATTATAAGGCTAATTAGGAGGACATATTAGGGATCAGAGACAAAAATTATTGTGGGTGGGTTGCTCTCCAAGTTCTGTTTGACCAGAGGAACCAGGCAGCGGTGTCCTCTTTCTCCTTCGTTATTTGTGCTATATTTAGAACCACTGGAAAGAAAATAAGGGACTCAGAAATTCAAGAATACAATTGGTATGGTAGTCAAAAAAGCCACCTTTGTTTGCAGATGATATTATTTATACCTGATAAAACCAGAAAAGGACATTTCAGTGTTGTGGAACATTTTGAGACAGTTTCAAGTCTTTTTAGGAAACAAAATTAACGAACATAAAACAAAGGTTGTTGTTGTTGTGTCTTTCGGCTTTTCCCGGTTAGGGGTCGCCACAGTGGAACTCTGGTCCGCTAACGATTTACAGTAGATTTTTACGTGCTGAGTTGCCAGCTCTGACACACAACCTTCAACGAAAGTACGCCCATTCACGCATGTCTCCACACAAAAGACGCTCTAGCTGAGAATCAAACAGGACAACTTCTTAGTGTGAGGCGACAACACTACCGCAGCACCACCACCGCAAAAACAAAGGTAATAGATGTAAACTATGTACCCACACATGAATTGGTTCAGCAATACCCATATTTACGGGGACATGATAAAACCTACTTAGAAGTATGGATTAAAAAGGATTCTGTTATGGCAGCTAAGGATATGTGGTTTGAGACTAAACAAAAGATAATATAAAAACTGAGAAACTGGAAACTATTTTATGGATATAGATAAAAAAATACAGGCAGTCAAATGTTTTTAGTCCCCTTAGTTTTAGTTTTATACAGGTCACACATAGTTTTATCAACAAGATAAGTTGTGGATAGCAATTAATAAAGAGCTGAAGTATTTTACCTGGAAGGGGAAGATGGCAAGAGTTAAGTGGAAAAAGCTGATCCTTCCAACAGAACAAGGTGGTTTGGGATTACCTGATTTGAGAAGGTATTTCAGAGCTACACAGTTAAGGCTCAGACTATACATAGCACAAGCAGAAAGCTATAATTCAAAGTAGAAAGGGATGATGAAATGGGGGAAGCTAAGAAACAAGGAAAGACTGTGATTTTAGATGCAGATCCTTAAGGAAATAATAACCATATAGAATATTATATTCATAAAGTAGCAGAAAGTATTCTGAGAACTAAGCCAACAAGGGAATAGAGAAAGGAGATTCTGTCGATAGGGGTGACTGCAATTAGGAATACAGACAATAAGCAAGAGGGGGCTGGAATTCACTGGTGAAAACTGGCAAATGAACCAAGGTATTGGGAACAACAATTAGACAGGGAAATAACAGAATGGTGACAGGCCAAGAATTTATTTGGACTGCTGGCTATAGATTGATATTAATCCAATCCTTGATAGGGAAGGGAGAGTGTAAGGAAATGATAAAGAAATAGGGGGATCCTAAGCAAAAGAACACTGGTAGAGTTTTTAGTAGAATCTAGAACAGAAGCTGCTGTTAAAAAGGGATAATTAGTAGAGCATATAAAATACTGCATGATAACTATAACAGTCAATCAGTGGAAGTTAGAAAGTATTGGGAAGAAAGACTGGATAAGCAATTTACAAAGAAACAATTGTGAGATATGTGTATGTCTCCCAAACATGCAACAAAGTCTAGAAGGTTTTGGATTTTTGCTTAGCAGTGTTTACATAGGTATTTTTATACACCAAACAGACTCCACAGAATTTTTTTCTAAGGCAGACAGCAAATGTTGGAGGTGTGATGGGGGAAGAAACAGGTAATTGGGAAAATATTTTGGAAGTGTAATGAGTTAGCAGACTTTAAAATTTCTCTGCAGACTACTCATCAAAAATACTGGGTGAGCAAATTGGTTTAACTAAGGAAATTATTTTTTGAGCTGTGATACAGAATTAGACATAGTAACACCTTGCTGAATCTAAATTACATTGGCTGCCAAAAAAAGCAATTAATAGAAAATGGAAATCAAAAGTCTAAACCAACTGTAACAGAAGTAGCGAGTATAGTAACACAAATAAAACAACTGGAAATGGGATCTTTAGAAAAGGGCAAGAGCAAATTACATAGAAATATTGGGAATTATGGGAACAATACATGCAGAATAATGTTTTGGAGGAGGAATGAGGTTTTAAAAGTAGATAGAATTTGAATGAGCTATGTAAAGTTTGACTGACAAGGACTGAATAGATTATGTGATGTATAATGTTTGCAACTAAAAATGTCAATATGGCTTGTTTTCATTTATATAAATGTATGCTTGCCTATGTCATAAGTGATAATTTAATAAAGATGTTTCTTGTTAAAAATAAATCTTTTTGTTTTTGTGGCTGGAAGAAGGTCCAACCGAGGGACCAGTAATTTTCTCCCTGGTCAAGCGAAAAATGGTGCTCGTTTTCTGGGGAAGATTAGCAGCAATATTAAGTGAAAAAGGAAAGTATCAAAAAGTAATTTTTCCCCACAATAAACACGGTTAAAAGCACTTTAAACACTTTTCCCAGTTCCAAAAATAAAAGAAACAAAGCTTATCTGCAGAAAAAGTAGTTTTAAACAACTTTTAACAAAAAAAGTAAAAAGTGTGCTCCCATTTAAAAGTACATAAAAAGTCATGAAACAGTCAAGGCAAGTACTTTTTCCTAGCTTAAATGTACTTGTTTCTGTCAATAAGTTAGTTTAAACAAGTAAAGTAATGTAGTTTCACCCCAAAGGGAACTTATCTGCCCAGCAATGGAACAGCGTTCACTAACCATCAATCCTCAAAAGCTGACAGAAGAATGCTTTTCTTAACAGCAGGTACATTTTGAAGAGCTTGGCACCCAAATCTGTCTTTTCAGTCAACTCAGCACACGCTGAATAATGGTTTGAGTGAGTGGAAGGTGCCCTGAAGCTTTGGAAGATGGACAACGGCTATATCCTATGTAGGATATAACCCTCAGCTATATGGGTTGTATACTGCTTAGAATATAGAATCTGGACACCTGTTATATCCTATGCAGGATATAGCCCATATAGCTAAGGCTACTGTAGAAGTGTTCAATATGAAGAACGTCAAATGTTGCATATGTCAAGCATCTCCTTTCCAAAGCCCTTATCTATCCTCTTTGCCTTCTGTCTCAGCTGAGCAAAGATGAGTTCCTGAGATTTTAACATACAAGACTGGATTGTGACTTCTCTAAAGCCAGGACAGCTGAGGTGAAAGTGTTTTTCCTAAATTAATTGCGTAGTCTAGTCTTCCTATCATATGAAATCAGACTTCGAAGTGCTGTCATCAGCCTCCTGCAAAACAATTCTTCTCTGTCCACTCTCCAGCTGTTTCTTTTTCCTAAAGCAGCTGACAGAAAAACGGGCAAACATCATGGCAGACAAAGACCAGAAGCGGATTTTTGAGAAATATGCTTCTAAAGGGATTCTGTCCTACTGTATTTAATGGTCTGCCAGTTGAAAAAAGCATGGTATAGAGAACTGACCATACTGAGCTCTGGACCCAGGCAAAAAAGCACAAGCTGTGGAAGAACCTATGAGGTATTTGCTTCCTACACCTAATGCAGTTGTTTTAGCCCCTAGCATCTACAATGTAAAATATACAAAATATAGCAAAGTAAATATGAAAACAAAAAATCCCAGCTGGGTGCTTAGCTGCAAACTCTGGCTTCAGGCTGAACCAACAACAAGCAGCAAAAAAGCCAGTACTCCTAATACTCAATGAAATACGGTAAGAAATATCTGAAGATGGCACTGGCCAACATTCCTTTATACCTTTGATACTGTATTATCAATTGGGGGAGGAAGTCTGCTGAGCCTGGCAGGGGAAGGGAAAAGATCTGGTAACTGAGCAAACTACTGGCCTTCTGCAAGTCCCAAAGTAAAGTCATTGCAGCAATGAATCACACAGCATCCAGTGCTCTTGGTCAAATAATCTACAAACACAGAAAATTTGAATACAATATAAAGGTGTTTAAGACCCACCCATTTATCAAGTTTGTATTTTAAATGGTAAACCTGAAAGCATTTTCTAGAAATTCCGACCCATCTTTTTTGAGGACTTATAACACAACCAAGAGAATGGATTTCACTACTGATAATTTAATGCTGTGGGCCACACTATCTCAAATATTTGTATATATCCAGATTTGTTAAGAAGGGATGTGTGTGCGGATTACTGACAGGCAAGCAATACTACCCAATAACACACTACAATGAAGGTAATGCAGTTTTATATGTACTCTACAAACAATTCAGTACTGCTACAGTGGTTGTTCCTGTGACAGAATGGTAATCTGTTATAATTCATCCATTATGTAAACCAACTCTCCTCAAGGGGGTCGAAATGTTAACAAAAACAAAATGGAACAACATTAACTCTCCAGTGACAGTCTCTAGCTCATTCTGAAACATGCTCAAGCATTCCCAAGTCAGCTAACTGATTACTTCAGCATGTCCTGCGGTCTACTGTCAGGGGGCTGTGTCATGTTCACCTCTCAAAGGAGGCAGACAGAGGACATCCACACTGGGTGTCTAATCACCTCAACTAGATCCCCTTGATCCAGAGGAACGGAAGTTCTACTCAAAGCTCCTCATGTACTGAACAGCTCTTCACCTTGCCACTGTCATGGTGGAAGTGCTTGCATGCCACTGTGAGCTACAGAGCTATGCTGTCAGAAGCTCTGCACAAATGGTAGGACTACCCTTGGCAAACTGGTCTAACAGAAGGAACCAGACAAACAACATTTCAAAAATTTTGATTCCCATGACTCAAGTTTATTTAAAGAATTGGACAACCTTGCCTGAAACAGAGACACCAAGACTGATCCCTAAAGCAAACCATGGGAGTGGTGCTCATTAATGTTTGGTAGCCAAGTGACCAACACAGTCCCAATTGGCTTAGCTCAAAAAAAGATGCAAGGAGACACGAGGGTTAACTAATCACATAAGGCAGATGGTGGAGATTTGTGTGATGTCAGCTGTGCGACAGGCATAAACAAGACAAACTGGATTGTGTACTGTTTAGATATTTATTTCCTACCAACAATTACAGTATTCTATTAAATTAATCTATTTTACTTGCATGTTAACCTTAAGCAAGTACAGCTCAACTCCCATTCACTAATTTTTATGCACTGAAGAAATACCAAGCAGGAAAATGGTTACATGGAAACTCTTGGCATACTCTGCTCTACTGTATTGTACGACCACTATCTTCTTTACACTTCAGACAACAAAAAAGTAATCAGACAAGCCTAAACAAGCATCTAATTTTTTTTAAGTAATTTTATGCTTCTTCCCCCACCTCCCAATGTCTTACATTTTATTTTGCCAAAGTAGTCAAATGTTCTAAAACTTATAACCAAAGGAACTTGAAAGGGGGGGTAACTAATTCTGGCCACAATGAGGAGATTACTACATAAAACAATACATCTTTCCTCTCTAAAACATCACTTTGTCAAGAGTAGCAACTGAGCTACAAGAAAGATGTACATATGGACTTGCATCTCCAGATTACATTATCAGGCACCAATGCACCATTATAGCTCTAATGTATGTATCTAAGGTTGAGTGTCAAGCCTCTCTGCTACAAATTGCATCTTTTGTTTTGTACATATACTTATATGAACTGTTTTCCTGAACTATGTATTCTCAATTACTGTTCCAGTTGTCCTATGGTTTCTATATTTTCTATCACTGCTCAAACTGTATATTTTGTACTTGCTGGGTTAAACTAAAAGACTCAATAACTGTTCATATTGTCTTGTGTTTTGTATATCTATTACTGCTTAAATTGTCCAATAATTCATACTCACTAGGATGGCAGGAAAATGGTCCATTCAGAGCAGTGACGTACCCCCAAGAAACTAATTTAAATACATAAGATTTACCGCCTGCTGCACTCTTATCAACCAGTCACTGAATGTGCTACCCAGTTTACTTCATTCGTAATTATACCATTGTTTCTTACAACTACACAACCACTTTCTGAGTTTCCTATTAACTATCACACTGAAGTCTCGACTGAAGAGTATGTCCAAAATTGCTTGCGTTAATCCTTACACATTTAGAAAGCAATTAAAACATGTACGTATGTATGTGTGTGTGTGTGTGTGTGTGTGTGTGTGTCTAAAACATTAATGAAGTCTCTTTTACTTCATGGCTTCTGAGTGCTTCATCAGGTTTCCTTTACCTTTTAAATTATCAAATCATTGAAAGAGAACACAAACTCACATATTCACCAAAATTAAGAAGTCTATACTCAGTGCATGACCTAGAATTTAATAATCTTTGGTTATAGAGAATATTACAAAAATATTTAAAACAGACTCCCAGCAAAAAATAACACAATGATCAGGAGTTGCAGCAGCTTGTTTCATTATAATACACATTTCTCTTCTATTTAAGATTTCATAAAGTACAGTTTTGTACCTACCATAAATGTAGATGTTCGAGTGTTCACCCTGCTGCGGTCATCACACTGGAGTTATCCTGCCGTCAGGCAGTCCCGCAGTCGGCCTGAGTTCCAAAGTCTTGGTCCGGCGTCGGTTGCTATCACTTTTTCCCTGACGTCAGTGCGCCAGGGGTATAGGTATATAAAAGGCATCAGACGTCATTTTCTTCAGTTTTTCTTGCCCCAGATGTCAGGTGCCCCCAATACATAGGCAATATATATATATATATATATATATATATATATATATATATATATATATATATATATATATATATATATATATATATATATATATATATATATATATATATATATATATAAAACAATACCTTCAGACACAAGCAAATGCACCACAGAGGTTGTATAGGATAGAGTGGCATAGATAAGTTCAGCTAGTTCAGAGGGGATGGAGGGAGGGTAACCTGGACTGCAGCAGGGTGAACACTCGAACATCTACATTTATGGTAGGTACAAAACTGTACTATGTTCATCGTGTTACCCTGCTGCAGTCATCACACTTGGGTTGAATCCCAAAGCTAAGGATGGGTGGTGGAGTTAAACAGTGTTAGAAGAAGCTAGTAGGCCCTGCAAAACTGCAGTGGCAAAACCAGCTCTAGTCTTAGAATATAGGGGTAAGTGATAGTGTTTGGTGAAGGTGTGCACTGAACTCCAAGTTGCAGCTTCCAGAATATCCTTGCTTGGCACTCCCCTGAGAAAGGCTGCTGATGTAGCTGTAGCCCTGGTGGAGTGTGACCTAATGTTAGCAGGTACCGTTTTCCCATGATGCGTGTAGCAGAAACGTATGCAATGCCCTATCCATTTAGAAATGGTCTGTTTTGAAATAGCTTTTCCTTGTGATCCTGCAGCATAGGCTACAAAGAGCTGTTCAGATTTTCTGAATGCCTTAGTTTTATCCAAGTAGTAACGTAATTGCCTGTGAATGTCCAAAGAGTGCAGGAGTCTTTCTCCTTTGTTCTGGAGATTTGGGAAAAAGGTGGGCAAATTAATGGTTTGGTTTAGGGCCACACTGGATACCACCTTTGGCATAAAGGTAGGATTAGTTCGTAGAGAGACTCTGTCTTGATGAAAATTGAGAAAAGGCTCCACTGCCATTAGTGCCTGTAGCTCTGAGACTCTTCTAGCTGATGTTATTGCTAGTAGGAGGGCAGTTTTCCATGAAAGAAATTTTAAATCAGCTGAAAACGCTGGTTCAAAGGGCGGCAGTGTAAGCTTTTCCAGCACAAAGTTGAGATCTCAAGTAGGTGTTGGTGCTCTCCTGGGCGGTCTTATGTTCTTAGCCCCTATGAGGTACTGTCTTAGGAGTGGATGTGAGAATAAAGGAGGATCCGTGTTGTAATGAGCTGAAATTGCTGAGGCGTGGATCTTAATAGATGAAAAGGAAAGTCCTTCATGCGACATCTCAGTTAAATATTGTAGAATCTGAGGAATGTTTGGATCAAGGGGATTTTGGCCTTTAGCCTGGTTCCAGGCACAAAATCTTTTCCATTTGTCTGAATTGGTTTTTCCTGGTGCTGGGCCTCCTGGCCTCCAGAATGACATCCATAACAGCTTTGGATAAAGGAGTTGGCTGGTTGTTTAGGTAATTTGCCATGCAGCCAGGTTTAAAGTCTTGAGTTGGCTGTGTAGAATCTGATTGTCTCGCTGGGTAAGCAGGTGAGGAATTTGTGGTAAAATCCATGGTGGGCCATGGGCCATGTTCCTTAGAATTGGATACCAGTGCTGGCATGGCCAGTCTGGTGCAATGAGCATCATTTCTGGCCTCTCTAATCTGACTTTCAGCAGTACCTTTGCTAGAAGAGGCAGTGGAGGAAAGGCATACACTGTTAATGTTTTCCAACTGAATGAGAGGGCGTCCACTTTCCAAGCTTGTGGATGGAATGTCCTTGTGCAAAATTTTTGAAGTTGGTAGTTTGGGGGGCTGGCAAACAGATCTATGTGTGGGCGTCCCCATTTTTGAGCTATCATTGCAAATACTTGTGGATCTAGTTTCCACTCGTGTGGATCCATGATGTTTCTGCTTAGGTCGTCTGCCAAAGTGTTTTTCTTTCCTGGCAGGAATTGTGCTTGTAACTGAACCTGGTAAGACAGTGCTGTGTTCCACAAGGTCATTGCTTGCCTGCATAGAGGATAGGAATGTGTGCCCCCTTGCTCGTTTATGTACCACATTACTGTGGTGTTGTCTGTCTTTATTATTAGTTGTCCTGGGTGTAAGAGGTCCTTGAAAGCGGTTAGGGCATTCTGTACTGCTAGCATTTCTTTTTGATTGATATGCAGATGCCTTTGATCTGTAGTCCATTTGCCCTGAATGCACTGTCCTGCCATGTGTGCTCCCCAGGCATAGTCCGATGCATCTGTTGTCATAGTTTGCCTGGCTGTGGGTAAGGTGAAAGGCTGACCCTTGTTGAGGTGACATGCCTGTGCCCATCATAGAAACTCCTGTTGAAGGCAGGGAATGAGTGGTATCACTGTTTCCATGCTGTGGCTGTGCTGAGTCCATACGCTTTTCAGGTACCATTGTAATTTTCTCATATGCAGTTTTGCAAATGGTATTAGTAGTATGCAAGATGCCATGAATCCCAAGGCCTGCAGAATTTTTCTTGCAGGGAGTTGGGTCTTTGTTGCCATTATTTTGAAATATTGAGTCAGCTGTTGTTGCTTGTCTGGCGTGAGATAAGCCATCTGGGCCGTTGTATTCAAGCTGGCACCCAGGAATATTATGTTTTTGTGAGGGCACTAGTTTTGATTGTTTACTGTGTACCCTAGGCAACTTAGAAGGTGTTTGACAAATGCCAGATGCTTTAAAAGAATGTCCTTGCTTTCTGCTTGAATAAGGCAGTCGTCCAGATATGGGTATATTTGAATTCCTCTGTCTGCAGTATGCAATTACTGGTGCCAAGCATTCTGTGAAGACCCTGGGCGCAGTAGATAAGCCAAAGGGCAGTGCAGAGAATTGACAGTGTGTGGAACCTGCAATGAAGCGGAGGTATCTTCTGCAATTTTGTCTGATAGGGACATGTAGGTATGCCTCCTTGAGGTCCAACGTTACTAGCCAAGCATTCTTGCCCAGCATGGGAAGACGCTGCTGTAGTGTTAGCATCTTGAATTTTGGTACTTGCAGATAGGTGTTCAGAATTGAAAGATCCAGAATGGGTCTCTATGCTTTGTCTTTTCTTGGGACTAGAAAGAGTCAAGTAAAATCCTTGTCCTTGCTCCTGTGGCTCATGCCCATGAGAGCTGTAATTTGTTTTTGTGCCTCTGCCCATTGATTTGGTGGCAGGTTTGGCATTCCTTTTTTCCTTGGCAAGGTATGAAAGTGGAATCTGTATCCTTGTGAGACAATGTTTAGGACCCATTTGTCTTTTGTGATGATGTGCCAGTTGTCTGCAAAAAATGCTAATTTTCCACCCAAGGGAGCTGCCAGGAGGGATTTGCTTGGTAGTTTGAGGACTGAGTCATTGTGTTTGTCTTCTGCTAGCTTGGGGCCTGTCTTCTCCTCCTTTCTGGGTAACAGTACCCCATTGGCGAGGTTTGTAAGGGCCTTGTGACTGACCTCTGACCTTTAGGCGTCTGTATTTGCCCCTCTGTGATCTGTCAGAAGCTGGAAAGGACCAGTTTTTTGTTGGCCAATTTCTGCTGAAACGAGTGGGTTGTACCTGTAAGAAATCCTTGACTGTCTGCATAGACTTTGCCTTATCCTCCATTTTCTTTAAGACCTCTTCTGCTTTGACACCAAATAATACATCCTGCTATAAAGGTGCATCCAATAATTTTGCTTTAACATGATCAGGCAGGGTTTGTTCTTTTAACCAAGCATGTCTACGTATGACAGACCCAGTAACAGCTGTTCTACAGGAAGCTTCCAATGAATCAAATCCAAACTGTAAAAGTATGTTTGCCCACCTGTTCAGCTGCATGCAACAGATCCCTGCATTTCCTTGAATTCAGACTGTTCTTTATGTGTGCTCATTTTTGCTTTAATTGAGAAATTAGGAATTGCTCATATTTCAGCATGTGAAACTGACAATTTAATGCTCTCATAGCCAGAGTTGCTGAGGTGTATATTTTCTTTCCCTATCTATCCAGGGCTCTGGAATCCCTTTCAGAGGGCACAGGATTTTTAGCCATAGAAGCTTTAGCCCCCTTGGGACCCTGGGAAATTGTTTCTGGGTCAGCCACAGGGCTTTTATAAAGGAATTTGTGTGAGTCAGGTACTCTGTAGTATCGGTCTGGTTTGGCTGGAGCAGGAGGTAGAGAGTCTGGATTTAGACTAGACTCCAAGTAAACATCATCCATAATATCTAAAACTGGAGGGATAGCAAGTGGTCTGTGCAGGGGTAGTAAAAAGAACTCTGAGCCTTTTCTTAGAATCAGAGTAGTCCTGGCCTTCCCAGTGGAAATGTTCCCTCATGGTATGTAAAGTTTCCCCAAAGGAGTAGTCTTCAGGGGGGGGGGGGTGCTGAGGGAATAGAGTCTTCAGCATCAGAGTCCTCATAAGGGGGGATAGTGTGATCCTGTTCCTCAGAAGAATCTGAGGAAATTGAAACCTGGTCAGAGGAAGCATAATCCTCCTCTTGTCTTGGTCTTTTATCTGGAGGGGAATGGGAACTCCTGATTAGGGTAATCAAATCTTCAGCCATCTTAAGCATCTGTTTCTTAGGCATGGGGCCTTGAACGGTAGACTGATGTACAGTCTTTTTTGGTTTTAATGGAGTTTTAAGCTTAGCATAAGACTTAATGGTGAGTGTAGTCTGTCTGAAGACACCTTCTGCAACCGAAGGTGTTTCCACAGCACCTTCTGCTCCGGTGTCGGAAGGGCCTAATGAAGATGGCTGCATCGGCCTAGTACACTCCGCTTGAGAATCTGCAGTTGTCTGGGGTTCCAATTCTGCAGTCGTCAGGGGCTGCGTAGGCGCCTCACTGAAAACCGGAGAACCGGCAACAGGCCCAGCAGAGGCCTCTGAGTCTGGCTTGTTCCTAGGCTTCCTGTCCTTATCCTTGCGTTTCTTATGCATGCCGGTCGTCGGCTGCTCCGACGACATGATGTAATTAAATTTCCTACCAAAGTAATGTCGTGCAAAGTCAAAACGGCGTTTATTAAACCTAGCACAAAACCGGCAACCTGTGACGTCGTGGTCTGGGCCTAGCCCTAGGCAAGAAATACAATAAGAATGGAAGTCCTTATGAGGTATTTGCTTCCCACAAGAAATGCAATTGTTAACTTTTTCTGACATTGGACTGAGGTAAGAAAAGGTTCCCCAACGGGGTACTTAGCTTTATTGAGGACTTCGGACTGAAATTCGATTGAAAATCTCAGATGTCGGCCGACCAGCACTTGCGAACTGCTTCTGCTTCGGGCACCGCGCGGCAAGAAAGACTGAAGAAAATGGCGTCAGATGCCTCTTATATACCCCTGGCGCACTGACGTCAGGGAATAACGACAGCAACCGACACCGGACCAAGACTTTGGAACTCAGGCCGACTGCGAGACCGCCTGATGGCAGGATAACCCAAATGTGATGACTGCAGCAGGGTAACACGATGAACATCTATATATTTATACAACTAGTTACACCCTGCTGCTCTTTGTATCAGTATTTTGCAATATACACCATATGCCACAGAACACAAAGATGAGTAAAAGTCATACAAACATCTAAACTTAATGATTTACTGCTGCATAGAAACACCAGGTGAAAAATTAGTATTCCCTCACATGATTGTCACAGTGCAGTTCTAAACGTGAAGTGATTTATTCATAAGCGCTGGACTTACTTGTTTGGTGGATTTTTTAATGCCATGATAGACCTTCCATACAAGTCCTGGTCCAGCACTGGCAATGTGTTTGCCCACTTCAAACTCTCTGGTGACTGGATTGCCCATTACTGCACCTGTAACATCAGCTGTTACCTTGGTAACGGTGCTTTTCAGCTTATTTAGCATGGACTCCATTGTTCCACTTGGTCACTCCTGTTGCTACACAGACAAAAAAGACTCAAATCAATCAAATTTAACTGCACCAAACTAGCACTTAAAAATAAAGTGAGACTTTGTTATCTTATCTATTTATACATCTCCAAGCCATTTTCTTCCACAACATAGGTGTTACCATTACAGACAGAAAATAAAACTTCAAAATAATGCCTTTTTAGACTTAAAATGTTTTTATCATAAAGAAACTCAATGCAAAATTTAAGAACCATAAATCAAACATCAAAAGTTGAACAATTTGAGATCGACAGAGAATGCCCATTACAATTACACTTGAAATCTTGGAATTAGTGAAACTAGATACAGATGGAATCAATGGGTTAGACACTCAAAATCCAAGACTGCCACCACCACCCACCAACACAGAAAGAGGTTAAAGGTCAGTTTAACATCCTACCTACTCTGAATGGGTCAGAGCAGAAGGCAAAACATAAAGGACATAAAACTTTGATATAATGTTCCCTAACCCCAAAATAATTTTATAATTTACTGGAAAGTACTCCCATCAGGCAGTAAAACAGCACAACCACCAGGGTACTCTGCTAGCCTGAATAAACAAACAATACAATTTAAAAAAACTCTTTATAATGCAGTTTATGACCAGTTGTGTAGTCTACTCCTTCAATAATACTTTAATTTTTTGCTTCTTTAAATAAAGGTTAAATACTTACTGTAACAGTAGATCTGGATGAGTAGGGCAAAACTCCTCAACAATCCAGACTAATGTATTTAGTCAATGCATCATTTTCCCAAGTTACTAGCCCCTCCCACTTACTCATATTGCTATATCAACAGGCTTCCTTCTCTAGAACTCTATTAGGTCATGTTGAAATGAAAGCAGAAGGAACCATTCTCTTACATAAAACCCTCATTACCTCATCTGCTCTGAGGCAGTATGGACAGATAGATGGATGGATGGCGTGTATATCGACAAGGATGAATCTGCTCACACAGATCCAACATTATGTTAAATATGTAACTTTCCTATTTGATATGAGGAGAACCATGCTGATTAGAAATCAGGACGGCCTCTCAAGCTGATCCTCCAGGGAGTTCTGCTTTATAGAAGCATACCCCCATAACTGTGGCCTCAAAGGAAGGCCAAGATCAAGAGAACCCATCCAGCTTGTACTCGTTTGCAAAAGTATTCCGTGAACACCGTCTAGGTGCTGCATAAATATCATCCAAGGATGAATTTTGAAAAAAAAAGGCTTGCAATATACCTCCTGCTCAGTTTGAATTAGTTTACTGGGACTTTGGAAGCAGAACTGTTACTTTAGAAGCTTTGGAAGCCAATTGTTTTAGAAAGTTAAATAAACAGCTAAGACTGTTTTAACAGTTTTAGTCTGTCCAGGAAAAATCTCGGCTGCCTGTGACTATCCATAAAATGCAGCAACATTTCTCCCATATTAGGATAATCTCAGAATAAAAATGACAAGAGTAATGGTCTAACATTTGTTTAAGTAGCTACCACTGGTATGAAAGATGGAAGAGTTTGCAAGGGCAATCTATCCTTAAGAAAGATCAAGTGAGAAGGTCTGACACAAATGCTACACCAAGGTATAGAAATAGAATTTTCCAAGGTACATGCTTTAAACCTGCAGTGGCAGCAGGGTCAAATGGAGGACGAGCTAACTTTTCTGACACAAAACATAAATTGCTAGAAGAGGCAGGACCCATACATGGACTGCAAATGAGAAAAGTACAACCAAGGAAAGTATTCCACATATTTAGGTAAGCTAATGTTGAGGAGTTAGCACCCTTAAGGAAATGTCAGATGACTGCCACATACACTGCTTAAACCAGTATAAAAAAATCTTTACCAGGTTGTGCAGTATAGTTGGTAAAGTAGCAGCAAATGCATCTAGCCCCTTTGCAGTAGCCCGTACAGAGAAACATCTCCACTTAAAGTTTTTCCTAGAATTAGTTCTCAGATCAGAATATGTATCTGGACCACCCAGTCTGGGTAAGAAAGGTCCCTGGCCATTAATGGAAATGCAGTACATATGTGGCTAGACAAAAGGAGTAAAGATCCAGACTTCCAAGATGGCTGCACACAAAGTAAAAGCTTAATTTCATCTCTCCCAGTCTGAAAACTGGAACTCAGGAGGCATGACCAATGCACTTCTATTTTTGAGTAAATTTTATTAACTGGCTAGTAAATGTACTACCTGGATGCCAGTAAAAAATAAATTCAGAGAACATGAAAAAAATCAATCACAAAAGGTGAGGGTGAGAATAAAACACTGAATGGGAAGAATTCTGCAGTTGTTCAGCAAAAAGCAGTGGAAGCTCCAGCTTTGGTGCAAGAAATGGCTTCCAGTAATCTAGAGGAAAAAAAATAAGTCAAATGTACTCAGAGCTTATTAAAATAAACAAAACACATGAGGAGTACATCAACTGAAATAACTAAAGGCTGAAAAAAGGAAGAAGCTTTAAACATATATTCGGATGACGTGATAACATTGCAAACATTAGAAGTTGAAATAAAAATAGGCTGGCTAAATATGACACTGCAGAAGAAGAGATATTTCAAAAAATCTCAGAATGAGAGGACAGAGCACATATGTGAAACCTGAGATTTTCTGCTGTATCAGAGAAACTGGAATGAACAGACTATATTAATTTTATGAAAGCACAAATAAACAACTGGACTGGTATTATACAACAGTGACGGTTAATTGATACAGCACACAGTGCATATGCTCCAAACTTGCCCATTAGAAGGCAACCTAGACCTCTAATAGTAAAGATGCAATCCTACTATCAGAAAGAGTTGATTCTAACAAAACTGTGGCAGAAGGACAAAGTACTAAAAGTGGGAGACAGTAGAGTGTTTGTAGAAATTGATTATTCACTGTACACCAGGCAGAAGAGGAGCAAATTTATTTCAGTAATCAGGAAATGTCGAGAAGCAAGCATAAAATTCAAGCTGCTGTATCCAGCCATTTTCAAAATATTCTTTCCTAGAGGGTCAAATCATTCTCTGCATCAAAAAATGATTAAGGAGGAAATGCAAAAGCTTATCCAACAAAAAGTGAGTTATGAAACAAAAGGAGATTCTGCTTCTTGTTCTTCAGGTAATAAAGCCCATAGAAAGACTGTGCCAGTGAAACCTTTTCCAGTGTTAAACTTGCAGGGTACTCCAAAGCATATTCCCTACTTCATTTCATTAATATTTCTGAGAACATTTAGGAAAGGGGAAGAAAAAGGTAAGAGTTAACTGCAAGTAAAATTAAATTTTGTTCTTAACAATAGTATACTTATAATGGATGACAATCTCCATGCTACAATATTAAAGCTTTCTCAGATATTTTCATGTGTAATAAGGACACTAAAGTAAATACTGTAGGTTCCTGTTTTCCTTTTTTTCTTTCTTTCTTTTTGTTTAATTTTAAGACTTGTAGGCACTGCAATATAAAAAAAGAAGAAAAGTCTAGTCAAAAGAACATGATACAAGAAAATTTGATGCGCTCTTTCTTATTCTTGGATAGGAGAAGGACAGGATTAAGGCCCTTGTGGCTTGATCTAGTTAACACGTTTGAAGGGAAAGCAAATAAAAGAGAACACTGAATATAATAAGTTTTCCACTGGCAATTAAATGAGTGCATTTAGAATCAACTGTGTATCTGGCTCTCATATCTCCTTGAAAACAATCTGTTAAGGAGCAATTAAAACAGAATGCTTCTTTCTTTCAATAGCTAGGAGATAATGTTTCCCAAAAGCATTCAAGTGTTTTCCCAATCTGGGAGAGGAATAAAAATGAAAAACAGACAGCACTTAGTAGAAACACAGGCTGTACCACGCCCCTTAGCATGCACAACCTTACTTACAGGGTAATCCAAGTCTGTAAGGGTGGATAACAGTCTGGGAGAACTGTTCCTATTGGGAGGGTTAAACTTCAATATTTCAAGATGTTCATAGGAAGGTACTAGGCTATCTGCCCGAAGGCATTTATAAGCCTAGCCGCAATGTGTTGGCTTTCGCCAGCCCCTTAGATAAGTTCCCTGTGCGCCTCTGTCCAGCACAGCCATTGAAGTGATCCCTGGGGTAAACTTTTTGTTTCCCATCCACTCGGCAAGGTTTCTCTTGAAGAGGGTTAGTAAGGATATGTATATGGTTTTGTGTGTTACTATTAACGTAATAGGTTTGAGGATTGTTCTGTGGGGTTTTTTTTTTTTTTTTTGAGGGTGTTCACTAAAACATAGGTTTGAATGGCTATGACAAGAAACAACAGTATACAAGATGAACCTGTCAAGCATTGGTGTATGTATGCAACACAAACGCTGAAACTAAACATTAAAAAAAAAAGCTGTTATACATAAAAGGTGAAAATAACTTCTTAACATAATGACAACACTTTCTACATTATATTAAAAAGTAAACTGTCTCGGATCTATAGGAAAAAATGTGTAGAGCTAAACTACATTAAAAACGTAGACTGCAAATGGCTATGCTACAGGAGACATATTTGGGAAGAAATTAATTGTGAATTTAATAAAGAAAGGTTTTCAGGATGGCTATTCAGCAGACTATTTGGGACCAAGGAAAAGGGAGTACTTATACTAATTGCAAGAGGACCTCCAACAGTGACAGAAGATGATAAAGATAATTATGGTAGATTTGTGGTACTACGGGGCTACTGGCAAGGGAGGAGGATTACACAGGCATGTATTTATATTCCACCTAAAACTGCTATAATGGAGCTTAAGAAAATTCTGAGAGAAATAATCAGCTTTCAGCAAGGAATATTACTTATGGGTGGGGACTAGTATTTTATTTGAAGCAGTGAGAATGTATCTAGGGGGACTAAAAGGGTAAATGAAACCAGAGGGTAGATTTTTGAAGAAATTTATGAAAGAAGTGAATTCAGTAGTAGCAGTCTGAAGTGAATTAATGCATTACTCCCCAATATACAAAAACTGGGTTAGACTAGATAGAATTTATATTTCACAGAAACATGTGCATTTAACTGAAAGTTTCAATACACATCCAATAACCATTTCAGGTCATGCACCCATAACAACTAAAATAAAAACACTGCGTAATGAAATAAAAACGAGACAATGGCACTTTCCCACATATCCTTTGAAAACGGAGAAATTTAAGAAATGGGTACTAGAAACTATTTGGAAGTTATTCGAGAAGATAGAAATGTATTCTGAAAATACAGCTAGAAATTAGGATAAAATTAAATAAAAATAGGATGGAAATAAATGAAAGAGATATGATTTGGAAGTAACAAGAATTATTTAGAGGGACTGAGAAAGGTTAAAGTACTGCAGAATGGGGGAATCTCACATAAGAACAGGAGCAACTGCAGAATGCTAAACAGAAAATAAGGGATTGCCTCAATAATATGCATGAGTTTAGAAAGACTGCTGTTAAGAAATTTATTTATTTTTTCATAATAATTCCAGAGGAAAAAAAACTTTTAGCACAATGACTCAGGCAACAGAAAATAGAAAGGGTTGCTGCCAAGCTTAGGGAGCCTATAACAAAGAAGATAAGAGATTCTGTAGAGGTACAAGAAATATTTTGGAAATTTTATGAAAATCTGTACAAAGCAGAGTAATATGGAAATCGAGAAAAGATACAAATGGAAATGCTTATGGAAGAATTGTATATTGCAAGGTTAGAGGTATTTTATACTTGATAAAGCCAGAAAAGAACATCTAAGTGTTGTGGAACATTTTGAGCCACTTGCAGATCTTTTCGGGATACGAACTTAATGAAGCTAAAACAAAAGCAATAGCCATAAAGTATGTACCCACATAAGAAATGGCACAGCAATATCCATATTTATGGGGATATGATAAAATGAAGTACTTACAGAAGTATGGAATAAACAAAGAGTCTGTTGTGCCAGCTAAGGATATGTGGGAAGAGACTAAACAAAAGATAATGCAAAAACTTAGAAATTGAAAACTCTTCTTTATATATATATATATATATATATATATATATATATATATATATATATATATATATATATATATATATATAGATAGCAAGCTACAAGGAGTTAAAAAGTTTTTTTAAAATGTTGCAAGTCC
Organism: Protopterus annectens; assembly: GCF_019279795.1. Lineage (NCBI taxonomy): Eukaryota > Metazoa > Chordata > Ceratodontiformes > Protopteridae > Protopterus > Protopterus annectens. The sequence continues at coordinate 404,611,983 of NC_056745.1, forward strand.
CTTTATTTTTATAAACAGGTCAGGCATATTTTTATAACCAGAGAAACTGTGGATAGCAATTAAAAAAGAGCTGAAGGATTTTATCTGGGAGGGGAAGACAAGAGTCCATTGGGATAAGCTGATTCTTCCAATAAAACAAGGCGGTTTACTTGATTTGAAGGGCCATTTCAGAGTTACACAGTTAAGGTTCCTATACATAGCACAAGCTGAAAGCTATAACGCAAAGTGGAAAGAGATGATGACGAAACAGGGGGAAAGCTCAAGAAACAAGGAGAGACTGGGATTTTGGATGCAGATTGTTAAGGAGAATAACATTAACCAAATAGCATATTATATTAATAAAGTAGCAAAAGGTATTCTAAGAACTAAGCCAACACAGGACTGGAGAAAGGAAATTCTACCTATAGGGATGACTGCAATTAGGAATACAGATAACAGGAAAGAGGGGCTGGAATTTATTGGAGAAAACTGGCAAGGAACCAGGGTATTGGGAGCAAATAATCAGACAGAGAAAGGTAACAGAATGGGAACAGGCCAAAAATATATTTGGACTGCATACTAGAGATTGCCTTCCCTATCAAGGATTAATAATAAAGTACAGGCAAAGAGAAAGAAGTAGTGGGATCCTAAGCAAAAGACCAGCACTGGTAGAGTTTTTAGTAGATTCTAGAATAGAAGCTGCTGTTAAAATTGGATAATTAGTACAGCTTATAAAATACTGCATGATAACTATAAGAATCAATCAGAGGAGGCTAGAAAGGATTGAGAAGACAGACTGGATAAGCAATTCACAAAGACATAATGGGGAGACGCACACACATGTATACATATATACACATATATATATATATATATATACATACATACACACATACATATATATATTCACACATATACAGAAGCACTTTACTATCTCTAAATACTGAAATCTCTAATTTCAGTACCTCAAGATGAAAGTGCCAAAAGTGCAGTTGAGCAAAACTGCACTTGATCAAATTCGAAGTGTCGAATCTGCGGTTGTGGTGGCACGCTACGTGGGATTTGCTGTGTTTGTAAGGTGTGTTGTGCTGTGGGATATGTAATCAAAAAGATGTGGAAAGTCCCCAGCAGTAACCAATAACCAGAAATATAGACACCGGACAGTACCTGTTCCACCACAGAGCCTTTACTGATGAACAACACGACCAGCAAACACATAAACACTATGCACACTGTTGCATGTTTTCATCTTGTAAACTTCTTCAGATGAGCGTACTAACCCACATTACTGGTTTAAATGCCTTGAATTTCCCCAAATAACCAATGTAATTTAACTTTCAATTAATTATGCTAAAAGTCTTAAGTGAAAATCCCTTAACTAAAACAATGACAAATACATTAAATACATATTTAAATATATTGTAAAGATCAGTTTTAAAACAGTTCATATCAAAAACCAATAATTTACTTTAAAAATGAAAAAATAATTATAAACTGTTAATGAAAATTCATGTAACTGTGTGGTGTAAGGTCATCATCTAGTGGACAATGTTAAAACCACTACTTAGGTCCATCTAAAATAACAAAAAAAGTTAAATATAAATACTAAATACAGATAATAAGACATAATTGGATAAAATGCATACCAAAATGAAATAATGTTAAAAGTTTTTTGATGCTGTTGGATGTCTCATAATTTGGCCGATCTAAGCTTCAGTACTGGCATTAAGGAAACTATCATTTAGACCTGGATGCCTTCTGGCCACTAAGGGGCCACCTTCTTGGATCCACAAGCACTATCTCTATAACAAAAAAATACAAAAAGCCTTAGAGGAATAAGGGATATGATCCCTCACGACAAAATGCATTAATAATTCTTGTGAAAGCAATTTTGGTATTATGAATAGCTCTGAAACCAGACTGAAAAGGATCACCAATGCCATTATCTCTTCAGTAAGACTCCAAGCTGGGGTGGAAGATTCCAAGATGGCTGCAGAGAAGTTTAGAGCTTTCCTGGTGAGAAAAAGAGAACAGCATTAAAGCTGCCTGTGGAAGCTGAAAATATGGGTACAATTCAGGTACTGACTAGTCACTTTTCTTCTGTACAGACATCCAGGTAGTAATCTGGAGAGAAAAAAACAACCAAGAAAGGAGAAGAAAAAAAACCCCATAAAACATAAACGAAAAAACGGCTTGGCAACCAACGAATTATACAATCTTTTATTCAAAAATGAAATAAAATGAAGCGCTTTTCGTCCACAGTAGTTCGTGGACTTCTTCAGATAATTAATGTTCATTAAAAACTTATTTAAATAGTGTTTGTTCAAATCAGCTGACCCCAGCTTTCAGCTGAATTTAAAGGGCTATACTCTAAAAACACTTGTACACCAATTTTATACATATAATCAGCAGTCATTCAATAACATTTCACTATATAGTTTCATTAAAAATATAATAAATAAATATATTAACCTATAATACTAAAAATGCAAAACTTGAAACTTGTTCTTATATTATATCAAATTTTCTTGCGGTAAAAAAAAATATATATATATACGTAATATTAATTAAAAATTATTAATAAAATATAATCAATGAACAATATTGTATAATATATATATTTGTTTATGTTTACAGCAACCAACTATTTTAAATTTTAATTTTATTAGGACTTTGTGTTCATCTACTTAAACTTTTTATTCTCAAAATAGGCATAATTGAACACATATCATTTAAGCCTAAGTCATTGTATGCGTTTAACCTAATTTGCATATCAACTCCAATTTCTCTAATTCTAGTTCCATCGGCCCTCCTCTGATATTTGGTAGTATTTGGTCTAGTACCCAAAACTTAAATTTATGTCCTGGATTTTCTTTGATAGGTTTTGCTAATGCACTGTCCTGATTATTTTTCTTTATACTGTATAGATGATCGTATATTCTATCTCTTAATCTACGTTTAGTTTTTCCTTCGTAGAATCTTGGACAATCTGAGCACTTGGCCAAATAAACTACCATTTTGGAATTACAATTAAATTTTCCTGTACTTTTCAATGTTCTCCTAGTGTTATAATTATTAGTCTGGATGTCTATTGATGTCCCTACCTGAATGAACTTACAATATGGACATGTCAAACATTGTTGCATACTGCTCTTTTTATTTACATTGTTTCCCAGGTTTTCAAATATATTTTTGAAATTCCTATCCCTTCTTGTTGTAAATTTTGGATCCAAACCCAATTTGTCCAAAAGTTCCTTATCTTGGGTAATAATGTTCCAATTCTTCCTTATAATATTCTTAATATGCTCAAAATCCATGCCATATGTAATAACAAAGTTCACTTTGAAGTCTGAATCTTCGTTTATTATTATGGAACTGGCTATATATTCTGTGAATGTGATGTTCTCTCCTACTAGGGTGTCATTAATAATTACCCTTTCTGTTTTATTCAGTATCGGCCTATATGTTCCATTCTTTCTTTTTTCAACAACTTCAGTGGTAATATCATCCAAAATTCTACTAGGGTATGCTCTTCTGATGAACATTTGTTTTAATATATTACATTCAGCTTCAAAATCACCCTCTGTAGTGGTCATTTTGACCGCTCTGACCAGTTGACCCTTTACTACCGATTTCTTTTGGTAAAAAGGGTGAGCACTCGTAAAATGTAAAAAAGTATTAGAATATGAAGGTTTTCAGTAAATTCTTGCTTCATATTTTTAAAGGGATGTGTTTTTAGTTAGTAATACATCCAAATATGGTATCTCCGTCTCATGAAAGCTGTATGTAAAGTCCAAAAATTCTGTTTCATTCAAATACTCTTATATTTTATTAATATTTTTTAATTAATATTACGTATATATATATATATATATATATATATATATATATATATTTTTTTTTTACCACAAGAAAATTTGATATAATATAATATAAGAACAAGTTTCAAGTTTTGTATTTTTAGTATTATTAGTTAATATATTTATTATATTTTTAATGAAACTATACAGTGAAATGTTATTGAATGACTGCTGATTATATGTATAAATTTGGTGTACAAGTGTTTTTAGACTATAGCCCTTTAAATTCAGCTGAAAGCTGGGGTCAGCTGACTTGAACAAACACTATTTAAATAAGTTTTTAATTAACATTAATTATCTGAAGAAGTCCACGGACTACTGTGGACGAAAAGCGCTTCATTTTAATTCATTTTTGAATAAAAGATTGTATCATTCGGAGGTTGCCAAGCCGTTTTTTCATTCATGTTTTAAGGAGAAGAAAAAACTGTTGGAAAAGATCCTCATAACTGTTTATCCAAAAATCAATTCAGGTTTCAGATTTTGTGCAGGAAATTATTCCAGTAATTTAGGGGAAAAATTCAAAGACATTCAGATGTTTTTAAAATAAGTGAGAAACTGGAGATTTATATAAAGTCAAATGACAAAAGGCTGGAAAGAACAAAAGAAACTTTAACTATTCAGATGAGATGATAAAACTGCAGACATCACGACTGAGATGAAGGAAAGATTGGCTGAATGAGGATTCTCAAGAAGAAATGTTTCAAAAATTAATATTTAGAAGTTAGAGCCTGCAGAGAAAACTGTAATTTTCTGAGATACCAGAAAAGCTGGAAAGAACAGACAGCATCAATTTTCTGAAAGTACAAATAAACACCTGAGCTGGCATTCTGCATCAGGGTTTGTTAACTGAAAGGGCACACCCTTGTGTATGCTTGAAATGTGGTCATGATAACGAAGCAGAGACTTATGGTAGCAAAGATGCAGTTATACTAGCAGAAAGAACTGCTCCTGACAAAACTGCATCCAAAGGTAAAATGCTAACAACTAGAAACACCAGAATGTTATAGAATATAATTTTTCACTGCACACCAGGCAAAAGAGAAGAGAAGATAGTATATCTCTACAGTCAGAAAATGGTGAGATGCAGGTGTGAGACTCAAGTTGCTATATCCAGTTGTTCTTAGAATTTTTGTCCCTGAAAGATCAGAAATATTTTTGGATGCAGAACAGGCTAAGGGGGGAATTAAAGTTTACCCAGCAAAGAGCGAAAAGTAAAGTACATTTGTGTACACTTAGCCTAGTACCTACCTATGAACCTATTCTGGTATCTGCCCGAAGGCATTTATAAGCCTAGTTGGAATGTGTTTGCTTTCGCCGCCCCCTAGATTAGTTCCCTGTGCCTCTGTCCAGCAGAGCCACTGAAGTCATCCCTGGGGTAAACTTTGTTTCCCATCCACTCGTTAAGGTTTCTCTTGAAGAGGGTTAGTGAGGAGCTCTGCCTAATGTAGACTGGAATCTTGTTCCAGAGCATGGGAAGTTTCTGGGACAGGCATCTAGCCCTCCAGCACGTCCTATTTATTGTTGTGGTGAGGTTTAGATCCCTAGAGCGTGTTGCTCGAGGGGATATGGTTTTCTCGAGGTGGAACATGTCCATCAATTCTGGGTTGGACATGGCCTTGTATGCCAGGCAGAGATCACCTCGGAGTAGGCGGTATGCAACAGAGTATAGCTGGAGATTCTTCAGTCGAGCTGCATAGGGCATCTGTTTGAGGCCAGTGATCCTCTTGGTGAGGTACTTCTGTGGTCTTTCCAGCTGTTGCAGGCGTCTTGTAAGGTACATCCTAAATGGGGCGTTGTACTCTATGATGGGTCTGATGAGTGATGTACAGAGAGGCACAATTACCTCTTTTGATCTGGATGCAAACCCTTTTGCAATTAGGTGGGCCACACTGAAGGATTTTCTAACCACTTTGGCAATGTAATTATCAAAGGAGAGGTTACTATCTACTTGGGTCCCCAGATCCCTTATTATGTCTTCCTTACTTAAGGGGCTACCACCTATGTGGTAGTTTGTGGGTACTTTGTTTTTTCCAAAGGGGATGACTATGCACTTTTTGGCATTTAGCTTAAGGCCATAGTTTTGACACCAGGTATCTGTCTCAGCGAGACCCTTTTGGAGGACGTCTGTGTCAGCCAGACAGTCAATTATAGCCCCTAGTTTGCAAACTTGGTCAGCCATAGTCCTCCTGTGCTTGCCTGTACCTCTGAGAAGTATTTGCCAAACAGGAGGGGTCCTAGGACTGAGCCCTGGGGAATGCCACCTGTAACCTGTTTAGAGTCAGACCTGGCTCCTGCAACTCTTACCAAGTGGGCTCTGTCCGTGAGCCAGTTGGCAACCCATCTCGTGATGTAGGGGTTTATGTTCAGGCTGGTGAGCTTGTCTAGAATACATGAACGGGAAATGGTGTCAAAGGCCTTTGCGAGGTCTAGGAAGGCTGAGTGGACCACCTTTCCCTCGTCTATAGCCTTGGTAACTGTCTCAAAGAAGTCAACCAGGTTTAGGAGGTATGATCTGCCCTTGACAAAGCCGAAGTGGGTAGGGTCCACTGTTTGGAGGTTCCCAATGTCTCAGTTAATGAGATCCATGATGATGCATTCCATAGCCTTGCAGACCAAGCTAGTCAGGCTTATAGGGCAATAGTTCCCGGAGTCTGTTGTGGCTCCACCTTTGTGGAGTGGAATAACTGTTGCTGTGCACCACTTTCTGGGTATGTAGCCTGTGGAGAGATCGAGTTTGAACAGTGTGTTTAGGTGAGGGGTTAGTTCATCTTTGAGCTCGTGTAGGACGCAGCCTGGGACACCGTCCGGTTCCATTGATGCTGTGTTTTTGGTTTTGGAGAGGGCTGTTTTAACCTGAGTGTCTGATTTCAGGGGCACTACATTCTTCTGGTACAGTTATGGGGCCTTTTGGGGGGAGAGAGGAGGGTGAAGTTTGCACTGAACCTGTCTGCCAGGATGTTGGTTATATCGGTTGGTTCAGTGTATCTTGTGCCATTCTGCACTAGCTCCGAGCAGATACGAGAATTGCCACTTAGATTCTTGACATAACTAAAGAATGCCTTGTCATTACCTTTAGAGTCCTTGGCAATTTTTCTTTCAAAGCTAGCCTTGGATGACTTTATGAGGGATCGTAGTTTCCTGCGGATACTGATCAGGGATGTCTTCTCTTCTTGGGATTTTACTCTTTTCTTTACTAGTTTCCTCCTCCTATTGTTTATGGCAGGGGTCCACCAGAGTTTCCTTTCCTTGGAGAAGTGAGTCTTAGTTTTGTTTGGGATAACACAATCCATGCATTCTTGTAGGTGCCCATAGAATGCATTAGTAAAGGATTTTGCAGCTTAGACAGTGTTATCCTTTAGCATGGGGCCTTTGAAACTTTCCCTTTGGTCTTAAGTAACGTGAAGTTAGCTTTTGAAAAGTTTTTCACGGTGGTTTCTTTGAACGGGGGTGGGGCGGAATGTGGATATCCAGAGTGATTAGTTTATGGTCAGATCTAACCAACGAGGGGTTGACCTCTGATGTGGAACACCAGTCGCCCATGTTGGTGATGACCAGGTCCAGTATGTCACCTCTGGTGGGGGTGTTGACCAGTTGATCCAGGGCATTTGAGTTTATAAATTCTAGGAAATGTTGGGCAAGGGAGTTAGTACTTGGGTAGTTCTCCCAGTTATGTTTGGGTAATTGAAATCACCCAATATCAGGATGTTTGGTAGGACCTTTATGTTTCCCAGTGTTTCCAGAAATGTGGAATGGGGTTCCTGGGACATGGTGGGTGATGTGTAGCAAGCTATAATTTGAATTGCAGTTTTGCCCATTGTTAGTTGCACATGGATGATCTCTGAAGCATCGTGCTGTGCCCACTAACCTGGAAGTGTGGGTATCCTTGATGAATATGGATACACCCCCGCCTTTTGTATTTTGGTCCGGGTTTTGTGGCCGAAATGTATGGTATGAGTTGTAGCCTGGTAGTGCTGGGGTGCTCTCTGGAGCCTTAAACCAGGTTTCTGTTACTGCACATATATTGATTTCCTCCATATGGAGGAGTGCCTCGAGTGCGTGCATTTTGAGGTTTAGACTTCTGGCATTGAGTAGCATTATCCTCAGTTTTTTGTTACTTGTGCTATTTACGGCGGTGGGTTTGTCTTTTGAGCCTTGCCTAAAAAAGGCACTATGGGGGTGGCAAGAGCCTTGGCCTGTATTTGAAAGCCCAAGGGTGACAAGAGCAAGCAGTCTCTAGTGAAGCAGCGTGGCTTGTCGAGCATGTCATCCCAGGCTGACAGATACTGGATCCCCTTTGAATGACACCAAAAGCTTAGCCAATTGTTGAAATTGATAATTGTTTCTTTATACCGTGGTATCATTCTTGGTGAGGGCAGGATGCTACTCAGGGTCAGTGTCATACCGGCCTGGGCTACATAATCAGAGAGCTCCTCCATGTCTCTTTTCATGTAGTCCAGGGAGGTACGGCTCAGATCATTCACACCAACATGGACAATGACAGAGTCATATTTGTACTTGTTCTTGAGTGACCCGAGTGCTTGTGTTATTTGGCGGATCCTGGTACCAGACAGGCAGCTAACCTTCTCCTCGTTCAGCCTATAGAGTGGGACGTTGTTGTGCCTGACCTATTACTAGTGTGTTGGGTATGTTATTTTGTCTTAAGGGCTGTGACTGTGTGGCACACTGGTTTTGAGAAGTATGTGTTTCATGGTTTGTGGTGGGGGTGGAGGTTGCTTGGATGTCTACTTTGGAGGTCTCTGTTTTTGCAGATTTGAATTTAGAGCCTCCAAGTATGTTTTCGTGTAGTTGTGTGAGTTTTTTGCCGGTGCTGGTTTAATAGATCTATGTGAGACTGGTGGTGTGATGCAAGTAATTCCCTTCTCCTCCTGACTGCCTGGGTCCAGTCTTGGGTTAAGAGAGCTTAGCCTCCAGTTTGGCTGTATAATTGCATCTCTTCCGAGTATTAAGTGTTTGGTGGTAGGAGGACAGGTTTGTCTGTGTACATGAGGCAGTTGTAACATTGCCTCAAAATGACCAGAACCACCAGTTGGACCTGAGAGTACACCTGAAACTGCCCTTTGGACATGCCTGGATAGGTACAGTGAACTGTTTAACTGATTGGCTGGTAAGGTCGTAGAGATCCTTCTCTACAGATATATTCACTGTTGCAGTCATCACATTTGGGTTATCCCCACAAGGGTAGCCCTCGGCCTGGCCGAATACCGGAGACTTAGTATTTCTGTATCGGTTGCTGCTGTTTGAGGACTGATGTCAGGTCGTCAATAGTATAAAGTAAAGCAGCAGACACCATTACATCAGTTTTTCTTGCCCTAACTTGTCAGCAGCTCCCAAAGTAGGAGGCCAGGTTCTGAAGGAAGAACCCCACCAGTGGAAAATAAATACCAATATGTCCCTTGTAAGGAAAGGAGAACAACAAGGAATAATGGTAATAAAAGGAGATGGAGGAAAGGAAACCAGGACTGCAACAGTGAATACACTCTAACATCTACATTTATGTAAGTGTACACAAAGTACCATTGTGTACCTACCATAAATGTTCACTGTTGCAGTCATTACACTTGGGTTATCCTGCTGGCAGGCTACCTGCAGTCGGTCTGAATTCCAAAGTCCTGGTCCAGCGTCGGTTGCTGTCACCTCCTCCCTGACGTCAGAGCGCCAGGTGTATAAAAGATGCAGCCGATGCCATTTTCTTCAGTTTTTCTTGCCCCAGATGTCAGGTGCTCCCAAAAGGGTAGGCTAAAAAACATTGCTTATAAAAGCATTCACTAAAATAAACAATACCTTCATCTACAAGCAAATACACCCCATAGGTTGTATAGGATAGAGAAGTACAGATAAGTCCCAGCAAAGAAAGGGGGTGGTGGGTGGGTAACCTGGACCGCAACAGTGAATACACTCGAACATCTACATTTATGGTAGGTACACAACTGTACTACGTTCATCGTGTTTCACTGTTGCAGTCATTACACTTGGGTTGAATCCCAAAGCTGAGGTTGGGCGGCTTGGTCTAAATAGAATTAGGAGTGGCTATAAGGCCCTGCAGAACTGCAGTGGCAAAGCCTGCTCTGGATTTAGAGTAAAGAGGTAAGTGGTAGTGCTTAGTAAAAAAGTGTGCACTGAATTCCAAGTTGCAGCCTCCAAAATATCCTTGGTTGGTACTCCTCTGAGGAAGGGAAGGCTGCTGAGGTGGCTGCTGCCCTGGTAGAATGTGGTCTAATGCCCTTAGGCACTGACTTGCCATGTTGTGAATAGCAGAAACGAATGCAGTGTCCTATCCATAGCCTTTCCTTGTGATCCTGCAGCATATGCCACTAAAAGTTGCTTAGTCTTTCTGAAAGCTTTAGTTTTGTCCAAGTAGAAGCGCAGCTGTCTGTGTATGTCAAAAGAATGCAGAAGTCTCTCCCCTCTATTCTGTGGGTTTGGGAAAAAAGTAGGCAAATGAATGGTTTGGTTAAGAACCACCTTAGGCATAAATGTTGGGTTTGTCCTTAGAGAAACCCTGTCCGGATGGAAGATAATAAAAGGTTCCACAGCCATTAATGCCTGTAACTCTGAGACTCTTCTTGCTGAAGTTATTGCTAGGAGCAGAGCTCCTGCTCCTAGCAATAATAAGAATTTTATTTCAGCTGTATTGGCTGGATCGAAAGGAGGCTGTGTGAGTTTTTCAAAGACAAAATTGAGGTCCCATGCAGGTATTGGTGCTCTCCTTGGAGGTCTTATATTTTTTGGCCCCCCTGAGGAACTGTCTAAGCAATGGATTTGAAAAAAATAGGTGGGTCCGTATTGAAATGAGCTGAAATGGCAGAGGCATGGATCTTAATTGATGAGAAGGATAGGCCTTTGTCCAGCATCTCAGTTAGATATTGTAAAATCTGAGGTATACTTGGGACAAGCACGTCAATTCCTTGTGTCCGTTTCCAAGCACAGAATCTCTTCCATTTTTCTGCATAAGATTTTCTGGTGCTGGGCCTCCTGGCCTCCAAAATAATATCCATAACCACTTTAGAGAGAGGTGTATTCTGAATAGTTACACTATCCGCCATGCAGCTAGATTTAGGGTTCTGAGTTAGCTGTGCAGGATCCGATTGTTTTGTTGGGTCAGTAAATGAGAAATTTGAGGCAATGTCCAGGCTGGGCCTTGGGACAAGCTCCTTAGGATTGGGTACCAGTGTTGGTGTGGCCAATCTGGGGCAATTAGCATCATTTGTGGCTTCTCTTGTCTGACCTTTAGGAGTACCTTGGGGAGGAGAGGCAGTGGAGGAAAGGCATATACTGTAAGGTTGTTCCAGCTGAATGACAAGGCATCCACTTTCCATGCTTGTTTGTGATAAATCCTTGTGCAGAATCTCTGAAGTTGGCAGTTGTGAGGGGAGGCAAAAAGATCTATGTCTGGGCATCCCCACTTCCTTGTTATCATGCTGAAGATTTGTGGATCTAGTTTCCACTCGTGAGGATCCATGAGGTTTCTGCTTAGTTCGTCTGCCAGAGCATTTGTTTTTCCTGGCAGGAATTGTGCTTGCAGGTGTACTTGGTAGGTCAATGCTGTGTTCCACAAAATCATGGCTTGTCTGCAAAGGGGGTAGGAATATGTGTCCCCCTGCTTGCTTATGTACCACATAACTGTAGTGTTGTCCGTCTTTATCAGCAGCTGTCCTGGATGAAGTAGGTCCTTGAAGGCTGTCAGGGCATTTTGTACAGCTAGCATCTCTTTTTGATTAATGTGAAGATGCCTTTGGCTTGGGGGCCATGTGCCCTGAATACATTTTCCTGCCATGTGGGCCCCCCAGGCATAATCTGATGCATCTGTTAGTGTTTGCCTGGCTGTGGGTAAAGTGAATGGCTGTCCCTTGTTGTGGTGACAGGCCTGTTCCCACCATCGAAACTCCTGTTGCAGGCAGGGAATGAGTGAAATTAATGATTCCAGGCTGTGGCAATGTTGAGTCCAAACACTTTTTAGATACCATTGTAGTTTCCTCATATGCAGTCTTGCATATGGAATTAGCAGAATGCACGAGGCCATGTAGCCCAGAGCCTGCAGAATTTTTCTTGCAGAAAACTGGGTCTTTGTTGCCATGCTTTTGAAGTAAGAAGTCAGTTGCCTTTGTTTGTCTGGCGTGAGATAAGCCATCTGGGCAGTTGTATTTAAGCTTGCACCCAGGAATATTATCTCTTGAGAGGGTACTAGTTTTAATTTATTTTCGTTTACTGTGTACCCTAGGCAAATTAGTAATCTTTTTACAAACGCCAGATTCTTTAATAGAATGTCTTTGGTCTCTGCTTGAGTAAGGCAGTCATCCAAGTAGGGATATATTTGAATTCCTCTTTGTCTGCAAAATGCAATTACTGGTGCCAGGCATTTTGTGAAGACCCTGGGTGCAGTAGATAAGCCAAAGGGCAGTGCAGAGAATTGTTAGTGCATTGAGCCAGCTATGAATCGTAGGTATCTTCTGCAAGAGATTGTCTGATTGGGACATGCAGGTATGCCTCTTTGAGGTCCAAAGTTACAAGCCAAGCCTTCTTGCCCAACATGGGCCGAAGCTGTTGTAGAGAATTTCGGAACGTCCAGAAAAGTATTTAGAATAGACAGGTCCAGAATTGATCTCCATGTGTTGTCTTTTCTTGGTACTAAGAAAAGTCTTGAGTAAAATCATTGTCCCCGCTCTTGTTGTGGCACTGGCTGAATGGCCCTCATGTCCATGAAAGATGAAACTTGTTTTTGTGCCTCTGCCCATTGTGTGGCAGGTCTGGCATACCTTTTGCCTTTGGAATGGTGTGAAAGTGAAACCTGTAGCCCTGAGAGACTATATTTAGGACCCATTTGTCCTGGGTGAACATGTGCCAATTTTGTGAAAAAGTGCTAGCTTTCCCCCTAAGGGTGCTGCCTAAAGATAAAGGATTAGCATTGGCAGAGGGGAAGTCATTGGGACTGTTTCCTATATGGCTGTGATTTGTCTTCTCCGCTTTTGGAAGTAGAAGCACCCCATTGTTTGGGCCTGTATGAGCCCTGGGGCTGTTGTCTGCCTCTAGGGTGTCTGTATCTGCCTCTTTGGAGCCTGTCTGACATGGGAAAGGACCAATTCTTAGAAGGCCAGTTCCTGCTAAATCTGGGTGGCTGTACTTGTAAGAAATCCTTCACTGTCTGCATAAATTTAGCTTTATCCTCCATTTTCTTCAACACCTCTTCTGCCTTAACACCAAACAAAGTATCATGATGTAATGGAGCATCCAATAATTTTGCTTTAACATGATCAGGCAGAGTCTGTTCCTTTAACCAAGCATGCCTTCTAATAACAGAGCCTGTTACAGCGGCCCTACAAGAGGCCTCCAGCGAATCATAACCACATTGCAAAGTATGTTTTCCCACTTGTTCAGCTGTATGCAATAAATCCTGCAATTCCTTGTTCTCAGAACATTCAGAATTTGTCAACATTTTCTATTTTAACAGAGACATTAAGTATTGCTGATATTTAAGCATATGAAACTGACAATTTAAAGCCCTTACAGCCAAGGTAGCACAAGTGTAACCCCCCCCCCCCATCTGTCCAGTGCCCTAGAATCTCTATCTGAGGGGACGGGGTTTTTTTGCAGTAGCAGACTTGACCCCTTTGGGACCCTGAGAAATAGCTTCTGGGTCAGCAGCAGGGTTTTTATATAGAAATTTCTGAGAATCTGGAACCCTGTAGTATCTGTCTGGCTTAACAGGTGCAGGAGGTAAAGAGTCGGGAGACAGGCCGGACTCTGAAAATACATCATCTACAATGTCTAGAACATGTGGAATAGCAAGAGGTCTGTGCTGAGGTAGTAGAAGAAAGTCTCTGAGCCTTTTCTTAGAATCTGAATAATCTTGGCTCTCCGAGTGGAAATGCTCCCTCATGGTATGCAGGGTTTCCCCAAACGAGTAATCCTCAGGAGGAGAAGCTGAAGGAATAGATTCTTCAGCATCAGAATCCTCATAGGGAGGAATAGAGTATCCCTGTTCTGAAGAGGAGTCAGAGGAAATGGAAACCTGATCAGAGGAATCATATTCAGTATCTTGCCTAGGCCTTTTATCAGGAGGGGGATGGGAACCTCTGATCAAAGTAATTAGGTCTTCTGCCATTTTGAGCATCTGTTTCTTAGGCATGGAAGTCTGTCCTGGAGAATGCTGTACTTGTTTCCTTGTTTTTAAAACTGTTTTAGTCTTTGTCTTGGATGCTGAAATTGGCTTAATATAAAGCTGTGTAGGTCTGAAAACACCCTCAGGAGCAGATACCTGCTCAGCGGCTCCGGACCCATCTGAGAGATTAGTTTCCAAAGGCCCAATACCTTGAGTATCCAGAGGCCTAGCTGTCTCCACATGGGAGTCGGATGCGGCCTGTGGCTCTGAGGTAGCGGGTGTCAGGGGCTGCGAAAGCGCCTCACTGAGAACCGGCGAACCGGCAACTGGCCTAGAAGAGGCTTCGTCTTCAGTTTTGGACCCTGGATGCCTGTCCTTTTCTTTTTCCTTGTGCTTTTTATGAATTCCGGTCGTCGGTTGTTCCGACAGCATTATATAGTTAAACCTTTGGCCAAAGTAATGAAAAGCAAAATCGTACAGACGCTTAACAGTGCGTTGGTTAAATCTAGCACAAATCCGACAACTAGCTACGTCGTGGTCAGGGCCTAGGCAAGGAATACAGTAAGAATGAAAATCCTTATGAGGTATTTGCTTCCCACAAGAAATACAATTGTTAACTTTTTCTGACATCGGTCTGGAGCAAGAAAAAAAAGTTTCCCCAACGGGGTACTTAGCTTTATAGAAGACTTGGGATCTGAAATTCAATTTAGAAAATCTCAGGAGTCGGCCGACCGGCACTTGCGAACTGCTTTTGCTTCGGGCACCACGTGGCAAGAAAGACTGAAGAAAACTGCATCGGCTGCATCTTTTATACCCCTGGTGCACTGACGTCAGGGAAGAGGCAACAGCAACCGATGCCGGACCAGGACTTTGGAATTCAGGCCCACTGCGGGTAGCCTGCCAGCAGGATAACCCAAGTGTAATGACTGCAACAGTGAAACACGATGAACATCTGTACTATGTTCTTTGTGTTTTACTGTTGCAGTCATCACATTTGGGTAGATTCCCAAAGCTGAGGAAATGGGTGGAGGCAGTCAAGGAAACTAGGGTCTGGCTAGGATGCCCTGCAAGACTGCAGAGGCAAACCCTTCCCTGGATTTGGAGAAGAGAGGCAGATGGTAAAGCTTGGTAAAAGTGTGAACAGATGTCCAGGTGGCAGCCTCCAAGATGTCCCTGATGGTGATTCCTCTGAGAAAAGCTGCAGAGGTGGAGGCTGTTCTGGTGGAGTGTGTCCTGGCCCCTTTGAGAGGAGGCTTTCCATGCTGTTTGCAGCAGAAATGGATGCAATGTGGTATCAATTTGGAAATGGTTTGCTTGGAGATGACTTTGCCTTCTGCCCCTGTAGCAAAGCTAACCAGCAATTGATCACACTTTCTGAAGGATTTAGTCCTGTCCAGATAGCTGTGCACATCTAGAGACAGAAGAATCTTTTCCCCTTGTTCTGGGGATTAGGAAAGAAGGCGGGCAAATGACTGGATTGGTTGAGAGCCACACTGGACACAAACTTGGGCAAGAAGGATGGGTTAGTTCTGAGGGATACCATGTCTCCATGGAAGATGATGAAGGGTTCCACAGCCATGAGTGCTTGCAGCTCAGAGACTCTTCTGGCTGAAGTGATGGCCAGAAGGAATGCTGTCTTCCAGGAGAGAAATTTTAGCTCTGCAGAAGAAGCTGGTTTGAAGGGGGGCAGGGTGAGCTTTTCCAAGACAAATTTAAGGTCCCAGGCTAGTGTTGGTGCCCTTCTGGGGGGCATCAAGTTGCTAGCCCCTCTGAGAAAAGTACAGTTGTGTACACTTACCATAAATGTAGATGTTTGAATGTATTCACTGTTGCAGTCATTACACTTGGGTAATCCTGCTGGCAGGTTGCCCTCAGTCAGCCTGAATATCAAAGTCTTGGGTCCTGCATCAGTTGCTGTCTCCTCTTCCATGACGTCAGGTCATCAGGGGTATAAAACATGCAGCCAATGCCATTTTATTCAGTTTTTCTTGCCCCAGATGTCAGATGCCCCCCAAATGGGGAGCAAATATATATATATATATATATATATATATATATATATATATAAATGCACTTTTAGCAACATAAACTTTACCTTCATCTAAAACCAAATACACCACAAAGGCTGTAGAATATAGTGAAGGAAAGAGAAGTTATAGAAAAGGGGGATGGCGGGTGGGTAACCCGGACTGCAACAGTGAATACACTCGAACATCTAAGTGTACACAACTGTACTATGTTCGTGTTTCACTGTTGCAGTCATTACATTTGGGTAGAATCCCAAAGCTATGGATGGGAGGATGGAACTGAATAGCATTAGGAGCGGCTATGGGGCCCTGCAGAACTGCAGTGGCAAAACCTGCCCTGGATTTGGAGAAGAGAGGCAAATGATACTGCTTTGTGAAGGTATGAATAGAGCTCCAAGTAGCAGCTTCTAGAATGTATTTGGTTGGAACTCCTCTGAGAAAGACTGCTGAGGTAGAGGCAGCCCTGGTGGAATGTGACCAGATTCCCTTGGGTACAGGTTTACCATGGAAGTAGCAGAAACAAATGCAGTGGCTTACCCACTTAGAAATAGTCTGCTTTGATATAGCCTTCCCCTCTGATCCTGAAGCAAATGCCACCAGTAGTTCCTCAGACTTTCTTAGAGATTTGGTCCTGTTTAAGTAGAATCTTAGTTGTCTGTGTACGTCCAATGAATGCAGAATCCGCTCCCCCTTGTTCTGCGGATTTGGGTAAATTTTTGGCAGATGAATTGTTTGGTTAAGAGCCACACTGGATACCACCTTAGGCATAAAGGAAGGATTGGTCCTGAGGGACACCCTGTCCGGGTAAAATGTAATAAAAGGCTCCACAGCCATTAGAGCCTGTACGTCTGAAACCCTTCTTGCTGAAGTGATTGCCAAAAGGAAAGCTGTTTTCCAAGATAAAAATTTTAAATCCGCAGTAGCTGCTGCTTCAAAAGGAGGCAGGGTGAGTTTTTCCTGCACAAAATTGAGGCCCCATGCAGGAGGTGGTGATGATCTGGGAGGCCTTAAATTTTTGGCCCCTCTAAGATACTGTCTTATCAGAGGATGAGAAAAGAGGGGAGGCTCCGTGCTGTAATGAGCCGAGATGGCAGAGACATGGATTTTTACGGAAGAAAAAACATAGGCCCTTGTTAAGCATCTTAGTCAAGTATTGTAAAATCTGAGGGATATTTGGTTTTGCTGTGTCCGTTTCCTTGTGCTTGGTTCCAAGCACAGAATCTCTTTCATTTATCAGCATAAGATTTTCTAGTACTAGGCCTTCTGGCTTCCAAAATGACATCCATCACAGATTTACTGAGAGGTGCTGTTTGAATAATTAAATGATCAGCCATGCTGCAAGGTTCAGAGTTTGGAGCCGAGTGTGTAGAATTTGATTGTACTGCTGAGACAATAGATGAGGTATTTGAGGCAAGTACCAAGGAGAGAGTTGAGACATATTCCTTAGAATTGGTACCAGTGCTGGCGAGGTCAGTCCAGCGCAATCAGGATAATTTTTGGTTTTTCCTGTCTGACTTTTAGTAAGACCTTGGAGAGAAGAGGCAGAGGGAGAAAGGCACAGACTGATAGGTTTGTCCAACTGAAGGATACAGCGTCCACTTTCCATGCTTGTATGTGATAAGTCCTTGTACAGAATTTGTCCAGTTGATAATTTTGGGGAGAAGCACATAGATCTATGTCTGGACTCCCCCATCTCTGTGTTACTATGCTGAAGACTTGTGGACCCAGTTTCCACTCGTGTGAGTCCATAAGATTTCTGCTTAGGTCGTCTGCCAGAATGTTTTGTTTTCCTGGCAGGAATTGAGCTTGAAGATGTACTTGGTAAGTCAAAGCTGTGTTCCACAATGCCATGGCTAGTCTGCAAAGGCGGTAGGAATGTGTATCCCCCTGCTGGTTTATGTACCACATAACCGTGGTGTTGTCCGTCTTTATCAGTAGTTGTCCTGGATGAAGTAAGTCCTTGAAGGCTGTCAGAGCATTCTGAACAGTTAGCATCTCTTTCTGGTTGATATGCAGATGCATTTGTTTTGGGGTCCATATGCCCTGAATGCATCTCCCTGCCAGGTGGGCCCCCCAGGCATAATCTGATGCGTCTGTTGTTTTGGTGACATGTCTCTGCCCACCAAAGAAACTCCTGTTGTAGGCAGGGAATGAGAGGAATCATTGTTTCCAGACTGTGACAATGTTGACTCCATAAACTTTTTAGGTACCATTGAAGTTTCCTCATATGCAGTCTTGCATATGGAATTAGTAGAATGCAGGATGCCATGAACCCCAAAGCCTGCAGAATTTGTCTTGCAGATAACTGGGTTTTTGTTGCCATCTATTTGAAGTATGCTGTCAGTTGCCTTTGTTTGTCTGGTGTAAGGCAAGCCATCTGGGCAGTTGTATTCAAGCTTGCACCCAGGAATGTAATTTGAGAGGGTACCAGTTGGGACTTCTTTTCGTTTATTGTGTACCCTAGACATGTTAGAAGCCTTTTTACAAACGCCAGATACTGAAGAAGAAGGTCCTTGTTCTCTGCCTGAATGAGACAGTCGTCCAGGTAAGGATAAATCTGTATGCTTCTTTGTCTGCAAAATGCAATCACTGGTGCCAGGCACTTTGTAAAGACCCTGGGCGCAGTAGATAAGCCAAAAGGACAGTGCAGAGAATTAGTAATGCAAAAAACCTGCCTTGAAGCAGAGGTATCTTCTGCACCATTCCCTTATTGGGATATGCAGGTATGCCTCTTAAGTCTAGAGCCACTAACCAAGCGTTCCTGCCCAGCATAGGCAGTAGCTGTTGCAAAATCAGCATTTTGAATTTTGGAATGTCCAGGTACGTGTTCAAAATCGATAAGTCCAGTATTGGACGCCAGGCATAGTCTTTTCTGGGCACCAGGAAAAGTCTTGAATAAAAACCTTGTCCTTTTTCCTGTTCTGGTACTGGCTGAATAGCCCTCATATCCATGAGGGACGTAACTTGTTTCTGAGCCTCTACCCATTGATTTTGTGGCAGATCTGGCCAACCATCTGGAATTGGCAAAGTATGGAAATGAAACCTGTACCCCTGGGATACTATGTTTAATACCCACTTGTCCTGGGTAATTAACTGCTAATTTTGAGCATAAAGTGCTAGTTTTCCCCCCAAGGGGGCTGCCAAAAGATAAGTGCTTGGTGAAGGTAGAGGGAAGTCATTGAGACTGCTTACTGTAGGGTTGTGCTTTGTTTCATCCAGATTTGCAGGTGGAGGCACCCCATTGCTTTGACCTGCAAGAACCCTGTGATTGATATGTAGAGCCTTTTGAGCACCTGGATTTGCCTTGAGAGGCTCTGTTGGACACAGGAAAGGACCAATTTTTAGTAGGCCAGTGCCTACTGAACCTGGGAGGCTGCACTTGTAAGAAATCTTTTACAGTTTGCATAGATTTAGCTTTGTCTTCCATTTTCTTTAAAACCTCTTCTGCCTTATTACCAGAGTATCATGCTGTAAAGGGGCATCCAACAATTTAGCTTTAACACGATCAGGCAGATTTTGCTCCTTGAGCCAGGCATGCCTTCTAATCACAGATCCAGTAACTGTGACCCTGCAAGAGGCCTCCAAGGAATCAAAACCACATTGCAAAGTATGCCTTCCAACCTATTCTGCTGCATGCAATAATTCCTGTAATTCTTTATTTTCCACACAATCAGAAATCAACATCATTTTCTGTTTCAATAAGCCCATAACATGTTGTTGATATTGAAGCATATGAAACTGGCAGTTTAAGGCCAGAATTGCCAAGGGTGCAGACGCATAAACCTTATTTTCCCATCTATCCAGCGCCCTGGAATCTCTATCAGAGGGGGTAGGATTTTTGGCTGTAGAGGCCTTTACACCTTTGGGACCCTGTGAGATGGTCTCAGGAACAGCAGCAGGATTTTTGAATAGAAATTTGTGGGAGTCAGGAACCTTGTAATATCTGTCTGGCTTACTAAGAGCCAGAGGTAGAGAATCAGGAGCCATGCTTGATTCCGAAAACACATCATCAACAATGTCTAATACAGGAGGTATTGCCAAAGGCCTATGCTGAGGAAGAAGTAGGAAATCCCTAAGCCTCTTTTTTGATTCAGAGAAATCCTGACTCTCCCAATGAAAATGTTCCCTTAAAGTATGCAAGGTTTCTCCAAAAGAATAATCCTCAGGAGGAGATGCAGATGGGATGGATTCTTCTGCATCTGAATCCTCATAAGGTGGAATAGAAAATTCCTGATCATAAGAGGAGTCAGAAGAAATGGAAACCTGATCTGAAGATTCATAATCAGTGTCTTGCCTAGGCCTCTTAGCAGAGGGGGGGGGGGTTGGGAACCCCTGATCAAGGTAATTAAGTCCTCAGCCATTTTGAGCATCTGTTTTTAGGCATAGAGGCCTGAGCACGTGGCTCATGCATCAGTTTTTTAGACTTAGAAGATGTTTTTGATCTTGTTTTTGAAGCTGCCATAGGTTTTATATAAAAATGTTGAGGCCTGAAAACCCCCTCAGAAGCCGGTGCCTGCTCAGCACAAGGGAGGGACATCCGCGGGTTTAATACTGAGAATCTCGTGGCATACCTGACTCTGCATGGGTCTCGGTAGAGGCCTGCGACTCAAACGTAGTGGGTATCAGGGACTGTGAAAGCGCCTCGCTGAGTACCGGTGAACTGACGACTGGCTTAGGAGAAGCTTCATCGTCAGTTTTGGACCTCGACGGTCTGTCTCTGTCTTATCCTTTGCATTTTTTGTGAACTCCGGTAGTCGGATTGCTAACAGACGACATTTCAGGGTAATTAAATCTGGATCCAAAATATTTTCAAGCAAAAGTATACAGACGCTTAATAGTGGGTTGGTTAAGTCTAGCACAAAATCGACAGCAAGACACGTTGTGATCTGGGCCTAGGCAAGGAATACAGTACAAATGAAAATCCTTTTGAGGTATTTGCTTCCCACAAGCAATGCAATTATTAACTTTTACTGACATCGGTAAGGAGCAAGAAAAAGTTTCCTCAACGGGGTACTTAGCTTTAGTTGAAGACTTCGGTCCTGAAACTTGAATGCGAAAATTTCAGGAGTCGACCAACCAGCACTTGCAAACTGCATCTGCTTCGGGCACCACGCGGTAAAAAAGACTGAATAAAATGGCATCGGCTGCATGTTTTATACCCCTGACGACCTGACGTCATGGAAGAGGAGACAGCAACCGACACAGGACTCAAGACTTTAATATTCAGGCTGACTGAGGGCAACCTGCCAGCAGGATTACCCAAATGTAATGACTGCAACAGTGAAACACGAACAACATCTGTTTGATCAAAAGGTGTGAAAAAAGTGGCTGCTCATTGGGAAAATGAGCAGAAATAGCAGAGGCATGAATTTTTATAGAGGAGACAGCGAGAGCACTGTGTAGTAGGTCAGCTAAGTAATCCAGGATGAGAGGGGTGGAGGGCTGTGCCATATTGGCTCCCTTAGCCTGGATCCAGGTGCAGAACCTTTTCCATTTATTTGCATAAGACTTTCTAGTGCTAGGACATCTGGCCTCATGTATAACATCCAGAACCAGTTTACTGACGATGGCAGATTGGTTTGGGGTTAGGGAATAAGCCAAGCTGCGTTTCTGCAATTAGGGATGCATGAATTCCCCTTCCCTCTGGGTCAGGAGGTTAGTAATCTGAAGAAGATTCCATAGAGGCAGCAGGGACAGGCTGCACAGCAAGGGATACCAGTGTTGTCACGGCCAGTCAGGAGCTATATGAATGGTCCTTAGTTTTTCTTCCCTTATTTTGAGCAGTACCCTGGGGGTGAGAGGTAGGGGAGGAAAAGCATAGCCCGAAAGATTGTCCCAGGGGAAGGACAAGGCATCCACTTTCCAAGCCATGCAGTGATGCCCCCTGGTGCAGAATTTGCTGAGCTGATGGTTGGTGTGGAAGGTAAAGAGGTTTACCTTCTGGGGTTCCCCATTTCTGAGTTATTAGGGTGAAGGTACTTCTGTTGAGTTGCCACTCCTGTGAGTCTCGAAGGTTTATGCTTAACTGGTCTGCCAGAGAGTTGAAAGAGCCTACTAGGAATTGTGCTAACAGGTGTAGTTGCATGGAAGAGGCTGTGAGCCAAAGGGTCATGGCCAGCCAGCATAGAGGGTAGGAGTGAGTCCCTCCTTGCTTGTTGGATGTACCACGTCACAGTGGTGTTGTCTGTTTTGATCAGGAGAAGTCCTGGAAAGGAAGGGGTTTGAAAGCTATCAAGGTGTGCTGCACAGCCATCATCTCTTTTTGACTGATGTGCAGAGGGATTTGCTGTGGGCTCCATTGACCCTGTATGCATCTGCCATCCAGGTGTGCACCCCAAGAGTAGTCTGATGCATCTGTGGTGAGGGTCTGGGCAGTAGGGGGTGGGGAGAAGGACAATCCCTTGTTGTGGAAGCATGCTGTTGCCCACCAAAGAAATTCCTTTCTGAGGCAATGAATTATAGGTAGAAGAGTTTCCAGGTCTTGAGAGTACTGACACCAAAGGCTCTTTAGGTACCACTGAAGTTTCCTCATAAGCAGTCTAGCATATGGAATGACTAGTATGCAAGATGCCATGAACCCCAGAGCTTGCAGAATCTTCCTTGCAGATAGCTGTGGCCTGGTGGCTAGTTGAGAGAAGTAGGCAGTCAGGAAAATTTGTTTCTCTGGTGTAAAGTATGCCATCTTGGATGCTGTGTACAGACTTGCTCCCAGGAAGATTATCCTTTGGGTGGGCACCTGTCTGGATTTCTTTTCATTGATTGTGTACCCTAGGGAGGTTAGTAGGGTCTTTAACAAAGGCCAGGTGCTTGAGGAGCTTTTCCTGGCTGTCTGCCTGAATGAGGCAGTCGTCTAAGTATGGGTAAATTTGAATATTTCTTTGTCTGCTAAAGGCAATGGCCGGAGCCAGACATTTTGTGAAACTCTGGAAGCAGTAGATAAGCCAAAGGGAAGGGAAAAGAACTGAAAATGTTGAGATCCTGCCCTTAACAGGAGATATTTCCTGCATGATTCCCCGACAGGAATGTGGAGGTAGGCCTCTTCTAGATCTAGGGTGGCTAGCCAAGTGTCCTTGGAGAGTGAGCATTTTGAATTTTGGGATCACCAGGAAGGTGTTTAGAATGGATAGATCAAGGATGGGGAGCCAAATGCCCTCTTTTCTGGATACCAGAAAAAGTCTGGAGTAGAAGCCTTGGCCTATCTGTTCTGCAGGAACGTGCTCTACTGCCCTCATAGAGAGCAGGGAAAGGATTTGCTTTTGAGCCTCTGCCCACTGACTTTGTGGTAGATCTGGGAACCCTTTCAGTGTTGGAAGGGTGTGGAAGGAAAATTTGTATCCCTGAGACGCAATGTTCAGAACCCACTGGTGCTTGGTAATGGTGGCCCAGGTGCTTGAGTGAAGAGAGAGTTTTTCTCCTAAGGGTAAGTGAAGGTGAGCAGAGAGGGTGGGTGGAGGAGTTGAGTCATTGTGAGTTCTTACCATAAGGGGGTGGCTTAGAACTCCCTGCTTTTGAAGTGGTGGTAGTCTACTGCTTAGATCTCTGCATTCCCTGGATCTGCTGTCTTGGGGGGGGGGGGTCTGTTTCCATGGGGCCTAAGCTTGGCCAGTTTACTCGGAGCAGGAAAGGACCAGTGCTTGGAAAGACAATGCCTGCTGAACCTAGGGGGCTGGACCTGTAAGAAATTCTTAACTGTTTGCATAGAGTTTGCTTTTTCTTCCATCTTTTTTTAAGACCTCTTCTGCCTTAGTGCCAAATAAGTCATCTTTGTACAAGGGGGCATCCGATAATTTAGATTTGACATGGTCTGGCAAGGGTTGTTCCTTAAGCCATGCATGTCTTCTAATGACAGATCTGGTGACTGCAGCCCTGCAAGAAGCTTCTAGGGCGAGAAACCACAGTGCAAAGTGTATTTAGTTACTTGACTTGCAGAATGCATGAAGTCTTGTAAATCTTCAGATTCTGCCCAGAAAGGAAAGGAAGACATTTTTTAAGGAATTCCAAGGTATGTTGCTGAAATTTCAGCATATGGAACGGACAATTTAGTACCCGGACAGCACGAGTAGCTGAGGTGTATACTTTTTTTTACCCCATCTGTCCAATGCTCGGGAATCCCTGTCTGAGGGGATGGAATTCTTAACAGAGGTTGCTTTAATCCTTTTTGCCCCTTGAGAAATGACCTCAGGGTCAGCTGTTGGATTTTTAAAAAGATTTGCGTGAATCAGGGACTCTATAGTACAGGTCTGGTTTTCTGGGAGCAGGAGGTAGGGCGTCAGGAGTCAAGCTGGATTCAAGGAAAATATCATCTACAACATCTAGGACTGGGGGGGGGGGGGTGTCCAAGGGTCTGTGTTGCGAAAGATCTAGGAATTCCCCGAGTCTATTTTCTACACTGAGGGTAGTCCTGACTCTCCCATTGGGAATGCTCCCTTAAAGTATGCAGGGTTTCCCCAAAGGAAAAATCCTCTGGGGGAGAGGCTGAAAGAATGGAGTCCTCTGCATTAGAATCCTCATAAGTGGAAAGGGGTTGCATGTCTTCATAGTCAGATGCACCAGATTCACCTAACTCTTGTTCAGACAAAACTACAGGGGACAGATCTCTTCCTTTTTGAGGGGGTAGCTTGGCTTCCCCTGATCAGCATGATATGGTCTTCCGCCATTTTAAGCATTTGAGACTGAGGCAAGGTAGGAGGCACCTGAGAGTGGGTCGTCTGTTTCTTGGGTGTGGTTCGAACCATGGGCCTAAGAAACTCGGTCGTTTTTGAAAGAACAGTAGTCACAAAAGAAGATGTCTGTTTGTGTCGAGATTCAGTAGTGCGAAGGATTTCCTCGGAAGCCAGTGCCGGCTCAGTGGCTCCAGACCCATCCAAGGAAGAGATGACCCCAGGATCCTTAGTGGAAGAAGTGTTTTGCGGCATACCATACTCAGAAAGGGTCTCAGTAGCAGCCTGCGAAACTAAAGTGGGCATCAGGGGCCTGTGAAGGCACCTCACTGAGAGCTGATGACTAGCTTAACGGAAGCGTTGTCAGTAGGTTTGGACCTGTCCAGTCTGTCTCTGTCTTTATCTTTACGTTTCTTCAGAAGACCTGCTGTCGGATAGCTTACTGCAGCCAAATCAGAATTGGAGGACTGTAAACAAAAACATCTGGCTACAATAAGGGCCCAACGACAGATAGTTCTGGCATTGAACAAAGCACAGAAGCAACAACGGGGGACGTCCTGGTCTGGGCCTAAAGAAGTGACGCAGTAACAGTGGAAGTCTCGGTGTGGTATTTGCTTTCCACAGGTGCGACAATTATTAACTTTTTCTGACATCGGTTAGTGCAAGAAAAAAGGATCCCCAATGGAGTACTTAGCTTTAGGAGACTTCAACTTCAATTCGGAGACAAAAACTCAGGTAGCAGCCAACCGGCACTCGTGCAAACTGCTTCTGCTTCAGGCTCCACTGCAAGAAACACTGATGTAATGGTGTCGGCTGCCTTACTTTCTACTACTGACAACCTGACGTCATTCCTCAAGCGACAGCAACTGACACAGAAATACTAAGTCTCTGGTATTCGAGCTGGCCGAGGGCTACCCTGGCAGGGATAACCCAAATGTAATGACTGCAACAGTGAAACACGAAGAACATCAGCAAGCTGAAGGGGACTCTGCTCATCATACCTTTGACAATAACAATGCTCATAGACAGAAAATGCAAGTAAAACCTTTTCTAGTCTTTCAAAGGAAAAATGACTGAATGAAGCATACTAGAAAGATCACGAGTACTCTGTACTTGAACCAGGGACTGGTGCTGGGTGGACAAGATGACAATGAAGAAGAAAAACAATAATGTGAAAGTAAATAAATGGATAATTCTTAAGTGTCACTTACATAATGTATTTTGGACAAGAAACTGCCCTTCAGCAAGAAGTGGCTAAAAAGACTGAAAGTTTGTGTACCATGTTAAATTGATGGAAGGATTCCAAAAAATATTTCCCAATTTGTCATTAATGTTTAGAAGTATAATGAAGGGACCAAATTATATAAGTTTAAGTAGATACCCTTTCAATAATATGGGTAAAATACATTTCTTAAAATATATTGTATGTTACACTGTAAAATAATTAACAGTATGCAAAATTATTGTTAATGTGACATTGGGGGAGGCTTATCAGTGACTACTGTTTATACTAGTGGTATTAAAGTAAGAAAGTAATTAGATAAATGCAGGATATAAGAGGTATAATACTGTGATTATGGCCTGCATGGGGAAGGTTGTGAAAGTGTACTGAATGTGTGTGTATTAAATTATGGTGGCTTCCCCTGGTGTTATACAGGTGGCAGTGTA
The DNA here is from genome assembly GCF_019279795.1 of Protopterus annectens. Lineage (NCBI taxonomy): Eukaryota > Metazoa > Chordata > Ceratodontiformes > Protopteridae > Protopterus > Protopterus annectens. The sequence continues at coordinate 404,638,294 of NC_056745.1, forward strand.
AATTAGAAGTTATGTACTCACCATAACGTTCCATCTGAGTAGGTGACTTCATTCGGATGCAACCTGTGGGTATCGGATCCGACCTCGGATCCGAGCCGGCAATTCAAAAGCTTAGGCTCCGAGCTCCTAGCTCCTCCCTCTTACCCATAACCCCATTGCCAAGCCCTGACTGACCTCAGATTGAGTTTGCCTCAAAATACTGACTACAGTACACTAAAACAGCATAAATACTCGCTCTATAAAGGTCAGGGGGATGGAGGGGGGGATGGTTGCATCCGAATGAAGTCACCTACTCAGATGGAACGTTATGGTGAGTACATAACTTCTAAATCTGAAGTAGGCAGACTTCATTCGTCTGCAACCTGTGGGACAGAGTCCCTAGCTACCTGAATCTTGGGCGGCCGTCATGGAAGGATGTTTCGGAGCACCGCTGAGCCAAAGGATGCTCTTCCTCTAGAAACAACATCCACCTTATAATGAGAAATAAAAGTATGAGGCGAGGCCCAAGTAGCTGCCGCGCAGATATCATCCAATGATACTCGGGACTTAAAGGCGGCTGACGTGGAAACTGCCCTAGTAGAATGAGCCGTAACCCTCTGAGGAGCAGGTCTACCTGAAGTGTCATATGCCTGCAGAATACAATTAGCAATCCACTTGCCTTCGGAAGAAAAGATGGATTGGTCCTGAGGCACACCCTATCAGGGAAGAAAGAAAGGTAAGGCGGCTTGACGCATAGAGCCTGAAGCTCAGACACTCTTCTGGCTGAAGTGATAGCTACCAAGAAGGCAGTCTTCCAGGAAAGGTACTTTAAATCTGTAGAAGCTGCAGGCTCGAAAGGAGGAGCAGTAAGGGCTTGCAGAACTAAAGACAAGTCCCAAGGTGGTACAACCTCCTTGACTGGAGGCCTCAACAAAAAAACCCCTTTGAGAAATGTTTTGCATAATTTGCCGTCATAAGGGAGCTGTGTCATGACCAATGTGATAATGCGAGATAGCTGCCAATTGTACCTTAATCGTGGAAGAACTAGCCCCTTGATGAAAGAGGTCTGTTAAAAAATCCAGCACCGCTGACATAGGTGCCGAGAAAGGATCCAAAGTTCTCTGTACCGCCCAAATAGAGAATCTCTTCCATTTACTCCGATAAACCTGCCTGGTGGAAGGTTTATGAGCTGCCACTAAAATGGCCTTGACCGGTGATGAGATACCGGGAGTCCTAATTAAGGATGGAACTGGAGCAGCCAAGCTGTCAACTTCAGGGTGCAGATTGGGAACCGACATTCCCAGAGGGTGGGAGATGAGATCCGGAATTGGATCCAGAATCCAGGGTGGATTGATTTTGTGAGACCATACGAAGGGGAACCAAGGTTGACTAGGCCAGAACGGGGCAATGAGAATCATTCTGCTCCCCAAACTGTTGGCTTTCTGCAGAAGCCTCTGCATCAGAGGAAGTGGAGGGTAGGCATAAAGGAGACCGGGAGGCCAAGCATGCACCAGAGCATCTCTCGGGAACTCCCCTGGTGGGGGAAGCAGAGCGAAGAAATTGTCGCATTTGGCGTTTGAGGGAGAGGCAAAAAGATCGCAACAGGGTTGCCCCCAGACGGCAAAAATCTTCTTCGCTACTTGAGGATTGAGAGACCACTTGTGTGGAGAAAGAATGGTGCGACTGAGCTTGTCCGCAAGGATGTTGGACTTTCCCGGAATGTGCGTTGCTACCAGAAAGCGTTTGGTGGAAATTGCCCATTCCCAGACTCTCATGGCCTCTCGACAAAGGGGGTAAGACCTGGTTCCTCCCTGTTTGTTGATATACCAGACCACCGACATGTTGTCTGAATCGCAATAGTCCCTGAAGGAAGAACGTGGTGAAGTGCTTGCAACGCTAGGAGCACCGCCCTCATTTCCAGGACATTTATATGCAATGACGTCTCTGTGGGATTCCACGTGCCTTGGACAATCTTTCCCGCAGAATGCCCCCCCCCCACCCGAGGCAAGAAGCGTCCGTGGTCACTGTGGCTCGGGGAAATGCAGCACAAAAAGGTCTCCTGCCAGGGCTCCGGAGAAAGAAGCCACCAAAGAAGGGAGTCCCTGCACGCCTTGCTGACCGCAATCGGAGCGTTGAGAGAGGAACAAAGAGGGGACCACTGAACCTGAAGGGTCCACTGAAGAACCCGCATGCGTGGCGAGCATGAATGAGAAGCGGAATAGCTGCCGCCATAGAACCTAGGGCCCTCAGGACCCGAAGCTGCAGTTGGAGATGGTTGCAGGACCGCTGTCACATGACACTTCAGGTTGGCAATTCTGTCTGGAGTGAGGAAGGCTCGCATTGATCTGGTGTTTAGTCTTCCTCTTATGAAATCTATAACTTGTGTGGGGTGCAGTAAAGATTTCTCCCAGTTGATCGTGATGCCCAGCCTTGGGGCTAGTTGAAGAAAGTAATCCCTGGCTGAGCACAGAAGATGCCTTGATGATGCCGTCAGGAGCCAGTCGTCCAGGTACGGAAAGACCTGTAATCCCTGGAGCCTCAGGTGGGCCGCTACCACCGCTAGCACCTTGGTGAACACCCTGGGGGCTGAGGTGAGACCAAAGGGGAGGACCCTGAACTGATAATGACTGGCTCCCAGCCAGAAGCGAAGAAACCTCCTGGATCGTCTGTCCATCCGAATGTGGTAGTACGCGTCCTTGAGGTCGATGGAGCACATCCAGTCGTTCTCCCTCAAGAGGGGAAGTATAGATTGCAGGGTGACCATCCGGAACTTTTGCTTGGTTACTGACAGGTTCAGCTGGGAAAGGTCTAAGATTGGTCTTAGGTCCCCCGTTTTCTTTGGCACCAAAAAGAACCTGGAGTAAAACCCTAATCCGGTTTGATCTCGGGGGACGCGCTGGATAGCTCTTTTTTCTAGCAGCTGTTCGATTTCGACAGCTGCCGCCTCCCTTTGGTCGGGTGGAACATCTGGGAGGCTGTGAGATTTGGGAACCTTGAATAGGGGAATTGAATACCCTCTGGATATGACACGAAGCACCCAACTGTCTGTTGTTATGGACTCCCAAGAAGCCAGGTGCCTCGAACCGCCCGACTGCCTCCAGAGACGGACAGCCGGGCAACCCTTCAGGGCTGCTGCGTGGGTCTATCAGAGAAAGGTTCTCTGGACCCAAAGTTGCCAGGAGCCCCCCTGCCTCTAGCACGACGACCTCCCCGTCCTCCTCTGCCACAGAAGGACTGGTTATCCGGAGCAGGTTGGGACTGCTGCGACTTCCGGAACCACATCTTCTTCTGTCCCTTTTGGTTCTTAGAGAAGGACCTCTGGGGAGCTGAGAAGCGGACTCCGACGGCAGACAGCGTCTTCCCGTCCTTTTCGCTCTGGACTAATGTTTCGCGAACAGTCTTGCCAAACAAGGCAGAACCATCGAAGGGGCATTCGAAGGTCGCCTTGAAGGGCTCTGCAAAATCACAGTGGCGGAGCCAGGCCTGTCGCCTCATGACTAGGCCTGCTCCGCTGGCTCTAGCGGCTCCCTCAGTAGCATGAGAAAGCAGCCGCATAGATGTATTGGAAACTGATCTGAGAGTGGCCATTCGGGTGGAGTATACCTGTTTATCTTCACTCGACATGGACTCCGGGGGAGATGCAGCGTATTCTTTAATCAGATCCCGCTGCATCCTAATGACATGTGCTATGTAGTTCAGCGCTCTCAAGGAGAAGGTTGCTGAACTGAAAACTCGCTTCCCAATGCGATCCATCGAGCGGGACTCCTTGCCCGGGGGATGCATGGAGGGACTCTCCTGGGCCAATTCCCTCTTCGTGGCTGCAGCCATCATCATGGCATCTACTGGGGGGCCCTTGCTCCAGTGAGTGCGGTCCGGAGGGGAAAGGATGCGGTCCGGGCGCTTGGGGATAGGCTCAACGGTGTCCGGATCCTTCCACGCTCTGATGGAAATAAGATCCACCATGGGGTCAGCAGGAGGGGACACCCAAGAGGTAGAAGGGCCCGCCTCGAATGCCTCCAAGAACACAGACTTGTCCGAGGAAGCCTTGGGGGCAGACCACCCCCCCTGATCCTTAACATCTCCATAATGTCTCCAAATGAGACGTCCTCAGGGGGTGACCTAGGGGAGCCTTCCCCTTCATCCAAGTCTGTGTCTTCAGTAACGGACTCGGGGGAGTCCATGTGCCTCCTTTTGCACTTACGCTTCCGAGGTACTTCATCGGGGGGGCTGTCCGAGGAGTACTCTTCAGCAGTTGGATGTTCCAAGGGAACCACTTGGGACATCGAGGCGGGCTGTCCCTGGGACCGGCTGGTGGGGGCCTGGCCCAACTGCAAGGGAGTGCGGGATGGAGCCGTGGCAGGGACCGGGGGTCCGGACGTCCTCAACAGTGCCCTTTCCACTACGTCGAAAGCCGAGGGGGAGCCAGCTTCTCTAAACCCAGAGAGCCGACCCCCACTCGGATCCGACGCATGGATTGGAGTCGGAGCCGAAACCGTCGGATCCGAGAGACCGGTGCGCTCCGACCTGGACGGAGCCGAAGACACACCAGCTCCCTCGGATCCGAGGCTCGGCCCTCGGCTCCGAGAGGTCGGGTCCGGCACCAAGCACTCAAGGGATGGGACGGATCCGAGGTGCGCCGACCCATCGGATCCGACCCACCCCCGGATCCAAGTCTGCCCGGCGCCGACAGCTCCGAACCCGTGGTATGGGTCGGAGAAGGAGCCAAGGGGCGAAAAGGGTCGGCCCCTCCCGGATGGGGGGGGGCTAGGAGCACTCCCGTTTGCATTTGGGCCTGGATGAATTTCCTCATCATCCGGTCCATATCAGCTTCACTCATGGAAAAAGTTGACCTTGTGGAGGCCACCGGAGCGGACCTAGAGAGCCGCCTGGAGACCTCCTAGAAGGGCTAGCCTCCTCCTCCTCGGGTCCAGGAGAGAACCGAGGGGAGTGGAGCCGAGGAGGAGGAAAGCTAGAAGGCACAGGGGAGGCTCGCTTAGATGGAGGAGCCGAACTGGAAGTTTCGGCCCTCCGCTTGTGGTGCCTCTCCCTGTGCCTCTCCTTCTTCTCTCTCTCCCTAGAGGGCTCTTTCCCCTCCGGCAACTTAGAGGGAGGTTGAGTCCCAGCCGGAGGGGGAGAACCCACAGCAACAGGTTGCTGAGTGGAAGGGGCAGAGGCCGAAGCGGTATCTGGAGGTAAAAGACCCGCCAGCACCAGCTTCGACCTCCGCTCCCTCAAAGCCCGGGGGTTGAACCCTGCACAAATGGTACAACAAGATGACAGGTGTTCAACCCCCAAGCATTCTTGACCGAGTGTGGCCATCCGCTGGGGACAGCTTATGGCCACACTCGGTACATTTCGAGAAAACAGCCTTATGGGCTTCAGACATCACAACCCTAAGGCCTAACACAACATGCACACAAACAAACTACGCAAAACCCGAGAACTATTAAATAAAAGAGAGAGGAAAGCCTATACACACTCAACACTAACAATATCAATAACAAAAATAGAGATTTTCAAAAATTTTTTAAAAAAAATCTTATCTTTCTTCAACAAACGCCAGGAGCTCTAGAATCCGTAGCTACTTGAAAAGCGGCAAACGAAATCTGAGGTCAGTCAGGGCTTGGCAAGGGGTTATGGGTAAGAGGGAGGAGCTAGGAGCTCGGAGCCTAAGCTTTTGAATTGCCGGCTCGGATCCAAGGTCGGATCCGATACCCACAGGTTGCAGACGAATGAAGTCTGCCTACTTCAGATCTACTGTTCTCCATTTGTGCTGCAGACAAGGGGGTCCTACTTTTTATAAGTAAACAGACTAGACAATGAAAAATATGTAAAATGACAGTTTCCTACTATTTGAGAAAAACTACTTCATGCATTTGTAAAACTATTAACTGTTTTACTCCCTTCACCAGCAAAGCTCTGCAGCTGGAGGTGGAGCTGCTCTGTATACAGATGCAGACAGTTCATCAGAAATAACTGAACCATGAACTATGACATTTTTGTATGACAAAAACTACAACTTGTACTTAAAGAGGAACTGGGAAACAGTTCAATGAAAATAAATGAAGTCTTGCACACTGAAGGAAATATTTTTGCAAGTAGCTGCATTTCTGGCAGTATTCGGCATGTCACACTTCAATATAAAACATAACATTGCACACTCTAGTTTACACATTTAGGGATAGCCAATACACTTTTTTCTATGCCTACAAGTTGGTAGAAAGTGTATATATAGTTTTGTTCATTTGCCAGTTAAAAGGGGTTGGGGGGTTAAAAATGTACATAGTTTTCTACGTTGTTTCTTGAAACAGTTGCATTGAAGCAATCAGTCTTAGAAAATGTAACAAGGGCTCAAACAGAGATGAGAAGTCAACCATATATAAAAATCAGCCTGCCAAAACATTGACATATGCACAAAAGTTGTAAGTTGGAAACATTTAGAAAACTGTCAAGTAGAATATGCAAAAGTAAAAGCTTTTTATCAGAATGACTGTCTTTATCACATATCGTGGAATGTGAATGGCACTGTAGGTATGGACAGGCAGCAAAAAAAGAGCAATGACATATATTAAGAATTGGTAGGTACAAATAGCAATGTTACAGGAGACATGCTAGGATAGAAACAAGTATGTTAATTTGCCAAGGACAGAATTTCAGAGTAGCTATTCGGCAGATTATCAAGATCAAAGGAAAAGGGGTAAAAACATTGATAGCAACAGGGGCTCCAATAATGACATAAGATGAGAAGAAAGGTAATAATAGTAGATTTGTAGCAATAAGGGGGTACTGGCAGGCAAGGAGGATTTCACTGGCACGTGTTCATATTTCACATAAGACTACTATTAAGGAGCTTATGGATGAGCTAATTACCTTTTAGCTGGGATTATTATTCATGGGTGGGGACAGGAAAGTAAAGATAAGTAATTTAACTTACCATAACAGTGAATGTTTGAATGATCACTGCTGCAGTAGCTTTATCCATATGGGTTATATCTTTCCAAGGGTGTAACAGCCAGCTTCCAAACTTTTAGACACCTTCCACACCCTCAACCTGTCAGGCAGCCCAAGCTAAGTGGACTACAAGACAAGTTTGGGTGTCAAGGCCTTTACAGCTTTCGTGTCGGCAAAGAGTCAGGGATGCTGAGCACTGAAAGGACAATGTTAAGAAGAACAAAAATAAATAACCACACTCTGGCATAAACAACACACCAAAAAAAAAACAAGGTTGGTGGACAGAAATGTGGCTACAGTAGCAGTGATCATATGAATATTTCCTGATATGGTAAGTTTACTTAAACAACTGTACTACATTCATCATACTGATCACTGCTGTAATAGCCTACCTTATCTTACCACTTTTTTTTGGGGGGGGGGGTGCAAGGAGGAGAGTCCAGGAACCCCTGGAGAATAGTCCTTGCAAAGCCTGATCTAGACCTAGAGAAGGAATCAAGCTTATAGTGCTTTGTAAAAGTAAGTCCAGAGGACCAAGTTGCAGTTTCTTGAATACTTCTAGAATCCAAGCCTTTCCAAAAAGCCACTGATGAAGCTGCCCTTGTAAAGTGAGCCTTGACCCTGCCTGGAATAGTTTTGCTGTGGTGAGTATAATAGTTCTGTCAAGACAGCACCCAAGTTTTTGTGGACATAAAAGGTTTGGAGTATCCTCTCTCCCTCATTGTCTGGGTTCAGGAAAGACAACAGGGAGATTGACAGTTTGGCTTAAAATAAACTTGGATAACACTAAGCATAATAGAAGGATTAGTTCTGAAAAAAAATCTGTTTCTATGAGAAATGACAGCTTGCAACTCAGATACCCTTTTGCAAAGGGCAATCAATAAAATGGCCTTCCATGTTAAGAACCTCACATCAGCCAGGTTAGCTTGCTCAAAAGGAGCAAGTGATAGCTTCTCTAACACACAATTAAAATCCCACGGAGGGAGCACTACTTTTCTTGAAGACCTCTTATGATAAACCCCTTTCACAAACATTTGGACATGGAGACAGATAATAGCCAACAGGGGGCTGGACTTTACTGGAGAAAACTGGCAAAGGAACCAAAGTATTAGGAGAAAATAATTAGAGAGGGAAAGACAGGTGGGAAGAGGCCAAGATTTCTTTTGGACTGCAGGCTAGCTATTGCCTTCCCTATCGATGATTGATATCAGAGTACAGGCAAAAATAAAGAAATAGGAGGATCCTATAAATGAAAGACATGCATTGGTAGAGTTTTTAGTAGACTCAAGAACAGCTGTTAAAAAAGGGATAATTAATAGGGCATATAAAATATCGCATGACAACTACAGGAATCAATTAAAGGAGATTAGAAAGGATATGAAAGAGAGTTTGGATAAGCAACTCGTGTCCTACAGAGTGAGATTATGCTGTGAAGCTATAGCCCAAACTAACATGGCTAGACTGCAGAGGGGGTACAACCTGGTTTCCACTCGTTTGTAGCCTTACCACATGATTGTGGCACTGCCTAACAATTTGAAGAGTTTCTGGGAACCAAAGATGATTCAGAGAGCCGAGTGCCTTGATAAGGCCGACATCTTTTTTTATATTTATGCACTTGCATCTGTTCTTGGTGTCCACAAACCTTGCACTTTTATCCCGCCTGAAACTGTTCCCCAAGTAAAGACCAACACATCTGTGGTAACAGACTACTTTGGAACAGGGAGGAAGAAAGGAAGATCTGGATTTAGAGATATCTGTTGTCTCCACAAATGTGATTTCTCATCTGACAAACCCCAGTACTGGGATCTGAAAAGATAAGGGGTGTTGGTGCTGGAACCAAAAACAATTCAGATACGACTGTATCTATAGACCAAACTATTCAGTCACCACTTCAATGTATTTCAAATTGATAATGGTAATGGCCAATGAACCAACAATATGAAGCCACTTTTATACGTGTTAGACCTAGTTAATTAACACTTAACTATACAATTACTCGAATACATATAATTACACCAACAAAGTAAACCACTTATAAATCCAGTTCATTAAATACACACCAGTATTATAACTAATACATTGATTTCCTAAATAAAAAAACTTCATTAATATCACTTCATGCATCTGAATAACTTTAAATTTCAACAATCCTTCACTTCCTGATTAACCCCCATTCTGATTTCTATACTTGAGTTCTGTTTGACACACAATTATTTCCTTTTTGAGAATGAAATTTTCTTGCAGGTTAAAGGCACAGCAATGGGAGCGGTTTCTTTTGCCCCTACTTATGCAATAATATATATGGGAGATTTCTTTGAAAATACATTTTTGTATTGGACAAAATTTTTTACTGAACATGTAGCATTATATAAAAAGTACACAGATGACTTGTTTTTTTTTTATTTGAAAGGATAAAGAGAATTACTTTTTCAGTTTTTTAATGAATTAAACAGAAAATCACATGGTTAAAATTAGCATATTAAATAAGAAATCCATTAATTATTTGGATGTTGTATTTTATGTGGTGGTGACTCAAATATACAATATAAACCTTACAGAACGGAAGCAACGGTAAGTACTTTATACATGCAACTAGTATGCACCCACCACATTTGATTAACTCTCTTCCATACAGGAAAATTAAGAGAATTATTACCAACACATCAGAAGAAATGTTTAAAGGATTGTGGTTTGTCGGAGGTGGAGGGTAGAATTAAAGTTCATGGTCATTCCACAGTACAATTAAACAATGCCAAAAAGAAATGTTTGGAAAGTGGAGGAATGAAAAGGTGTGGAAAATGTAATATAGATAAATTTTGTAGATGAAGTAAAGAACAAGGAGAAGAGTGATGATAAAACTAAATATTTTCCTTTTTCTGTAGTTTTGGTGAATATAGTTAAGGATTTTTGGCATGTAATTCAGAGGGATAATATTGTGGGTGAGCTTTTTCCAAAACGCATTATTTTTTACTTATGGTAGACACACTTTAGGTATAGACAACCAATTGTACCTTTTGAAAGAAGGGGATCTTTGCTTGTGGGCATTCCAAGGTTTGTTCTAAAAAACAAAAAACCTTACAAGGACCAAAATTAACGAGAGAAACTTCATTTCCAAAGACAGATTTGACTGTGAATCTTGTGGGGCAGTCTGCATAATTGGATGTGGATGCAATATTCCTAGATGGTATGTGGGTCAGACTAAATGAAAAGTAAAAATTCAGACTCTAGAACATTTGGGAACATTATGGAAATGTTCTGCACAGACTTTTTAAATTACAATTTCTAAAGTGCACCATGGCTTAGACACAGGTTTCTTTTTCAGTGCGTTAGTCCAACTTTATTTGTCTAGAGGGGTAATTTTGCTAACAAGTTAAGTGACTTAGGAAATAATGTCCTGTGGTTTAATATCATCTTACTTTCTAAGGGTTTAAATTTGGAAGTTAATTTAGGTTTCAAAATCAGGAAGTGAAGCAAAGCTGAAATTTAAAGTTGTTTAAAATGTATGAAGTTATGTTAATAAAAGTTTTTCTTTTTTATTTAGGAAATTATAGTCTATTTAATCATAATATTGCTGTGTATTTAATTAATTGGATTTATAAATGGTTTAATTACTTGGTGGAATTATATTTATTCACTGCGTAATTGTACAATTAAGTGTTAATTAACTGGGTCTAGCCTGTATAAAAGTGGCTTCACATTGTTGGTTCATTATCCTGAGAAGGCAAATGGTGGAAGTACCAGATTTGATTTGGAATGTGGCGACAAAGAATAGTTGTGTAAAATCTTACCATAACCATAGATGTCCATCTCTTCTATGTTGCAGTATTCCTTACATATGGGTTGTATTCCTCCCATCAACCTGACGTCTGGCCTGTATACAAAAGCTTACAGCCACTGCCAGTATGTGGGACGTCGCACGTAGGCTCTAACAACGTAAGACATCAAAGGGATGTCCGCACATTCCATCCTCAGAACAAGTTAGCCCCATGAGGAACAACAATCCTAAGACAAACGAGGAGTCATCCTGGGAAGTAACAAGTTGTAGGGGGGGAATGTGGGAGGGACAGAATACTTCAACCTGGAACAGAAGGACATGTACGGTTATGGTAAGATTTTACACAACTATTCTATGTCCTCCTATTCAGTGTTGCAGTATTCTTTACATATGGGAGAGTGCCAAAGCTCAAATGGAACCCAAGAAGGTGGAGGAAGTCAAAGAAGCATTTTCCACAAATCCATGCAGAATTGCTCTAGCAAATCCTGCCTTGGACCTAGAGATAGTATCAAACTTGTAATGTTTTGTAAAAGTATGGACAGAAGACCAAGTAGCAGCTTCCAAAATGGAATTGGCATATAGTCCTTTAAAGAAAGCCCCTGACGAAGCAACAGATCTGGTGGAATGGGCTCCGATAGAAGATGGTGGAGATTTCCCATGAAAATCATAGCAGCACACAATAGCTTTAGAAATCCAGGAGGAAATAGTTTGTTTGGAAATAGCTGAACCCACAGCTTTGGGATGAAAAGACACAAAAAGTTGATCAGACTTCCTTATAGATTTTGTTTTGTCAAGGTAAAATCTGAGTTGCCTGTGTATATCTAAAGTAAGTAAAATGCTTTCACTTGAGAAGGAAAAAAGTGGCCAAATGAATGGACAGATTAAGAGACAACTCATTCACCACTTCAGGCATGAAAGAAGGGTTAGTTCTCAAAGACTCTCTATCTTTGTGGAAGACCCAAAATGGAGAGAATGCTATCAAAGCCTGAATCTCAGAGACCCTCCTAGCAGAAGTCAAGGCTACCAGAAGCACTGTTTTCCAAGTACAAAACTTTAGAGGAACAGAGGCAGCAAGCTCAAAGGGAGCCATGGTGAGCTTCTCTAAGACATAGCTGAGATCCCAAGGAGGAGGTACAGGTTTCTTGGAAAGTTTGATGTGTAGGACGCCTTTAAGAAAACGTTTAACATCCAGTCTGGAAGCTAATGGAGGGGAAGCTAATGGAGGCATTAATAGCAAACAGGCAGAAAGAGCAGAAAAGTGGACTTTCACTGAGGAATATGACAAGCCACTTTTAAGCAATTCACACAAGTAATCAAGCACTACAGGAATGTCCATGGATAGCGGATCTGGACTTCTTTTATGGCACTAGATAGAAAATCTTTTCCATTTGGAAATTTAAGATTTCCTAGTATTGGGTTTCTTGGCCTCCTGCAAAACCCTAAGCACGTCCTCGGAGAAAAGATGCCTAAAAGGTATCAGATGTTGAGCACCCACAAGGTCAGATGTAAAGTTGACAGATGTGGATGGATCAAGGATCCCTTGTCCTGTGTTGAGTAGGTCCAACTGGTGAGGTAACTTGTGGTGATAGCCCTTGGCTAATTGCAGAATAGAGAACCAATGCTGACTCGGCCAAAAGGGAGTTACCAGTAAGATTTTTTTGTTTGTCTTGCTGAATTTTCAACAGGTCTTTTTGAATAAGGGGGGAAGGGGGAATGCATAAAGTAACATCCCCTTCCATGACAAACAGTGGGCATCCACCTTCCAAGCCAGAAGATGAGGAGCCTTGGCACAAAAGAGAAGATGTCTGTTTAGAGGGGAGGCAAAGTGGTCCAGACGTGGAGTACCCCACCAGTGATCTAGATCCAGTAACACATCTCTGTGGAGCATCCACTCATGGGATTGTGTCATAGATTTACTTAATGCTTCAGCCAGTGAGTTCTGAGCTGAAGGTAGACACGCAGAGAAGCCATGAAGGACTAAGGGGAGACAGGGGAAAAAAGAGTTTGCAGTGGCAACATTCGAAGGGAAGGCAATTCCAGTTAAGTGTGACAGATCAAGAATGGTTCTCCAAGCATCACCTTTTCTTGGAACTAGAAACATTGTGGAGTAAAACCCCTTTCCTCTTTGTTCTAGAGGAACAGTCTGAATGGGGCCTTGAGAAAGAAGTTCAGCTAATAGCTGAAGGAACAGATGAAGTTGACAGGAAGGGGGTTTAGGAATCCCTAGGAAAGGAGGGAGAGTCTTCCAAGTCTTAAAGTACCCTTTTTGGATGATGAAAAGAACCCATGATCTCCACCCAGGCTGAAAAGGAAAGAGAAAGGCAAAGCAAGAAAGAGGTGTGTGGCTAGGAAGAAGAGAGTGGTTGTCACAGAGAGCTGGATTTGCTGAGATGGAGTAACAGGAGCAGGAGATTTTTACTGAGGAGATCTCCTAGAAAACTTCTTAGATCTAATACCAGAAGTAGAAATGGAGGAAGATCAAGCAGGTCTCCCAACAAAGGATGTCTTCGCAGGAAAATTCCAATGGAATTTGAAATGGTGAGACAAGCAAATGTTTCAAATCTTGTAGTTATTTACCTTTTTCTTGCAAAGATTTAAAGAGTTCTGCAGCAGCAGAACCAAAAAGGGTAGACCAGTGATGGGGACCAATGACACGCGTGTCAAAGGTGACAACCATCGTTCACCAACACCCAAGTTACCAAAGAAACAGAATGAACAAAAACAGAAGAAATATGTGATCCTGCACTTATCTATTAAAACTAAGCAACAAAAAGTCATTGATTAATGTTAATCAAAGCAAATGCAATCTGTTCCATATTTTTTTTTCAGTTCAATTTAAAATTACTATTAGAAGAAGGGTAATTTTTGGGTGCAGTGTTTTAAGTCCAATTATCAGTACGCAAATTGTTCTCTCGCTTGTACGTCACGGATATTTTTTACTTCTATAATACATAGCAGCACACAGGATTGGACTGTATTTTTTTTAAATAAATGAAAATGTAAATAATTGTTTCTCTTTTGTTCGTGGGGGGTAACACATCAGAAGAGTCAAGATAGGCTTTTTCCATATTTTTGACATGCCAAGCCCAAAAGGTTCGCCATCATTGGGATACAATTATCTAGAGGAGCATCAAGTAACTTGGCCTTTATGTCATCAGATAAAGATTGAAGCCTCAACCTAGAATGTCTTCTAAGGACAGATGCAGAAGCTACAGCCCTGGAAGATGCCTCCACAGCATCATAACTGCACAACTGAATGTCTAGCTACCTGAGAAGATGCAGACAAAAGAGAAAGAACCTGAGATTTAACCTCTTGAGTCTGGTAGCTGGGCCAAGCCCTGAGATGACTGGGAAAGCAAAGCCAAAGAATATTTGGATATGTGTGTCTGGTAATTAATGGCATTAATTGCCAAGGTGGATGAAGTGTAAACCTCCTTACCTAGTCTCTCAAGAATCTTGCTCTCTTTATCAGATGGAAGGAACTTAGCAGGAGGAGATAAGCAAGAAGATTTATCACAGACAATGGAGACCACAGCTGGGTTAGCTGAGAGGCATTTATAGAGAAACTTACAGTCATCAGGGACTTTATAAAAATCTATCAGGTCTCTTGGGAGCAGGAGCCAGGGAGCCAGGGTTTTTTGAAAAGGATGCAAAAACATCCAGAAAAGCTGGAAGAACAGGAACAACAGAGGGTGCAGGGACTTCCATTTGAAGAAGATCATAATAACTCTTTTGTTCTTCAAAAATCTGGGCACAATCTCATTTGAAAAATTCCTGCATCTTATTAATAGTTTCCGCAAAAGAAAGTTCTTCCATAGGAGAATTATCCCCATTAGACTCCTCCTCAGGAGAAGCATATTCCAAAGGAGAAGTAATCTGGGTGGAATATGGAAGGGAGTCTTCATCAGAGCAGGAATCCTCAGATTCAGAGGAAAAAAGCTGGGACTCTGTAGCCTGCACAGAGGAAAAAAACCTGAGGACCAGAAGCCTGCAGTGGAGAAGTGAAGGCAGGTATAGGGAGAGAAGAAGACGACCTCAAAGCCATCAAGACCGTGTGAAAAAGCATTCCAATCTGACTGAGGAGTGGGAGGGACATTCAAATGTTTGGTCTTTAGCTTCTTTTTAACATGTCTTTCTGAGACAGGGGACAAGGGAGAGAAGCATAACATCTGATTGACCCTAGACAGAATGACGGATGCGTCACTGGAGTCCTCCAGCAAAACGAGCCGCTGTTCCCCCATGTCGCCCAAATTGGAAGTCTGCATAACCTTGGACGTACTAGGATCAGCACCCTTGGCAGCTTCCCCAGAGGTACTCACCATTTGGGTCTTCACCGACCTAAAGGGGAACGTCAGAGGTGGAAGGCGCAGCTGAAGAGGATTCAGGTTTTGGCTTACTCACCCTCTTCTTTAAACTTGGCTCAGCCGAAGTACTCGTGGAACCCTCCATCGCGTCTCTAGCCAAACGTTTCAGATGCTGTTTCTCAAGATAAAGATTTAAGTCAGAAAGACGACTACTTAACATCTTTGGCATGAAGGCCTGACAAATAGAACAGTTACAGTTATAATGGCTAGGCCCCAAACAAAGGTCGTGACTATCTTTTATGTGGAATCTGCCTTCCACACCTACACTTGCCCTTCCTGAATGACAAACAGCAGTAAATGGCAGGAGCAATAAAATACATCCCCAGCAGGGTACTTATCTGAAGCTGGCAGCAATACAGACAGAATCCAACTGCAGACCATACGCAAGGGTCAACCTTCTGAATGGAGGCGAAAAAGTTCTGAGGATGGTATGTGCGGATGTCATTTTTATGTTATTACAGCCTACGGGCGACATCCCACATACTGGCAGTGGCTGTAAGCTTTGTATACAAGCTGGACGTCGGGTCAATAGGCGGAATACAACCCATTTGCAAAGAATACTGCAACACTGAATAGAAGGCCATCAGCTTGTTCTATTATTTTGTTTCTTTGGATTTGGTTCTTTTTGTGTGTTTTATGATGACCACTGTATCCATCTCATGTGAAGACTTGCTAGGGGTATCATGAGAATCCTAGATGCCAAGAAAGACAAAATCCTAAAGTATTCTCTCACAGTGACCAAAGTCTGAATGGAAAACCATTAGAAATAGATCCAGATATGGATCATTTTTATCCTGTGGAAGAAAAGTTCTTGGTGTTTTGTTGCCATCCCAGAAACACATTCCTGTGACAACATTCAGAAAAGAAGTGCTTGGTATTAAGCACAAAAGCACTTATTTAATAAATGTTTATTGTTTTTACTGCAGTGTTTGGTTTTGATATATTAGTATTTTTTAGTTGATATTTTACGTTTTATATACCAACCTTCATCTGTCTGTATGGCTTTGTATGTATTTGCTAAAGATGAAATACTGTCAACTCTAACAAGTGTTTTAAGTGAACTCTGAGAAACGGGTATAACTGGCATCTTGGCAACTCCAGAAGGGGAAGAAAAAGGAGTCACCCCTTTACTAAATTTCTTTTAACTTCTTGAAACTAGGGCCTGGACAGGAATATCTAGGTTTGTCTTTATCAACTCTTCCACTCTTACAGAGCATGTACTCCCTCTCGAGTCCCCACCCCCCAAGTCCTCTGCTCTCTCTCTCTCATTCTAAGTTTCCAACCACCTTCTCGTTTTTATTTTGTTTCCAACCATTAGCTTGCAGACCCAGTCTTCAAGCCCAAGGGGTTCGACATGAATGGAATCTCAAGATCAAAGCAGCCACTGGGAGCAAATACAGAACCTCCCTTAGGTTTAAATAATACAATCTTGTTTTTTTTCTGTCTAACAGTCACTGGAATAAAGGATTTGCGCATATCACATTAGTCATAGTCATAAAAATGTTCCTCTCCTGAATTATTAAAAAACAAAAAAGAAAAAAAAATGTCTATCCTTCAGTGGGATTTTGTGAAAACACTTCAGGGCTTTGTCCTCCGTAATCACGTCTAGCAACTTGCCAACCAAATTTTATATAATAACTAAAATATAGTTATCAAAAGCACAAGATACACACACATGCTGTATTACGCTAAACATACCACAAAATTAGCAAAGCAGGCCAGAGAATTAACTAATAAACACAAGTCAAAAGTTCTACACCATTAATAAGAATAAATACATATACACATGTGCATAAGCTTGTTTTAAATTTATTATGATGAAGTCCTTCACTTTTAAGGATGAAAGCACTTGTATCTTTTTTTTTTTTTTTTTTGTAAATAAAAACTTGTTTGTTTCATCTCTGTTTGGATTTGGAGACTTGCACTGCACACTACACTAGTCACCACTCCTTCAGTTTATTTTAGGATGTTTAGAGAGGGTCTCTATGTTATATATTTGAACTTTCAAAACTTCGAATACCATATGTTTGAAAACATATGGTTGAAGTTTGAAAGATTGAATATATAATAATAATAAAAAAAAAAAAGGAAAGAAAAAGGAAAAACATACCTTAACGGTGCAAGCCCCCTGGCACCCCCCACTTAAATATACCAACTCTGAGACAGCACATCAGTGCAGAAAAGGGAAATTCTCCCATTCTGCACCGTATGGCGCCGTTAAATTCAACCTTCGAACTCTTGAACTGTCGATCATATGGTGTCGACCATATGACGTTCGACATTTCAAGTGTTCATTGTTCTGATAGAAACCCTTTAGAGAAAGCATAACTGCTTACTCCTATCAAAGGTAAAATGGCTACCACTGAATGAATGAAGGAGTAACCCTACTACTATCCTCCCAGTTCCTTAAAATCGTATAAGTTAGGCCATTGCCTACTACAATGAAAATTAAAGTTGCAACTCAGACACCACCTGCTATGTACTGAGGGATATACATGAGAATACCCTTTCCTTAATTAGACTAAGATTTAAGATGACTGAGTGAAACAGCATGTATTAGGCTTGCATATGCCACCTGGAACAAACTCCCCCAAAAATTAGGAAGAAGATACTTATACATGTTCAGAAGCAAATTGTAAGAGTCTCTTCTTAAGGAATGCATCTATGACTGCTATAAAGAAATGGGTTAAGCATGCAAAGGAAATAACTTCATCACACTGCCACAATACTGAAGCTGTCTACAATAGTCATGCTGCAGTCATTTTTACCATTTTCACTATGCATTTTGTTTTTGACAGTTTGACATCAAAAGCTGTATTGTAAATTGTGCTACTCTTAACAAGTGTGATGCTCCTGAATACTTTTGCAAAAAGCATTTACTATTACACAAGCTAAATCCACTACTGAATGAAGATGTCACTGCCAAATTCTGTGCATTCATGTATTCAAAATATTGTTTGTAAATCTGCATTGTAAATACTTATCTAATTAAAATATTTTTGCAAATTTGCATTTTGTTGTCTCTCTTGGTTTCCACACACACCTACTTTACAAAACTTTTCAAAAAACTTCCAAAATATCTCAAGTACCATTATAGAATCCTTAATTTTTCTCATCATAGCCACAAGTCTGGTGGCCAACCTTTCTACTTCCACCGTTCAAAAATGTCTTTTATCCTACAGGAAAACATTTGGAAGATAAACATATGTAGTAAACAATCTCACACCTGTCCTTTGACATTCCCCGACTGCAGGAAACATACTTTTCCTGTGCCTGATGTACATTCTGCAGTACCAAATTATTTGCACCCTTCCCTTCTCCAGGAGCAGCTCTTTCTGCTGACTGCATCTTTAGTATTATAGGTACCTTCTCATGGCCAGATAAGCATATACATGACTTGCCCTCTCAGTTAACAAGTCCTGAGGGGGAACATCAGTGCAGTTACTTATATGCACTTTCATAAAAAAAAGTTGACTGGGAAAAATCCTGCAGCTATTCAGGAAAAAAAAAAAAAAAAAACGTTAAAGCTCAGGCTTTGTTGCAAGACATGGCTTCTACTAGAAGGAAAAAATAAGCAAAAAATACAGCAAACCTTGGATCCTGGTCTCTTCAAAAATACTTTTAATAAATAAAACTTGACCAAACAGGAAGACACACCACGATACAATCCACAGATACCAAGCGCTTTCACCCACTAACCTGGGGCATCATCAGAGTACAAAAAACCATTGCTGATCATCCCTTATGTACTAAATTCAAAACCATTTAAGTGAATAATTGAATGAATAATTAAAAGTAATCAAACAATCAGTTCATCATATCTTTAAAGATACAGTGAGAATAAAAACATATATACTGTTGAAAGGACAAACAGAGAAATGTTAAAATGTTAAATATTAAATGTAAAATATTAAATATAAATCTCTCTGAAGATAATTAAATAAATAAGTAAATAGCATGGTAAGAATTGAAATTTGGTTAAAACAATAATGCAAGTCAATGTAAATATGATTGATAAAATATGCTAATAAAAATGTATATATAACCTATGATATTGTAAATATAAAATGTAAATGTATATATATATGCAAGCATAATTATATATAGATGTTAAATATGAATATAAATATAAATATAAAAATAATATATAAATATAAATACTAATATTAGATATAAAATGTAATATACTATATAAAATAATTAGTAATCAACGTAGTCATAATTATATAAGTAATTGATTGTGTTGTAATAGAATAAATATGAATAGTAATAAAACTTGTTATAACATGTACGAGTTGTATAAAAAGAACTTGTTAGACACAAAAATAACCACTTCATAAAATAAACATTCAAAATTCAAACACAAACAGTAAATAATAATAGTGTAGTTTTTGTTCATATAAAATGTGATCTAAGTTTGAGAATGCTAGTAATTGCTATTTGTTCATTAATGCCAGGCCATTTACAAGCATTGAGCCTAAGTTGCCATAAGCATTCTTTAGCTTCTAACATAGTTTTTTCATCACCCCCTTTGTGTATATTTTGTGGTATTCTGTCAATGACAAAAAACAGGAATCTTTTAAAGTTAGTACAATTAATGCTGTGATTAAATAACATATTAGTTGTTTTATGTCTTTTAATGTCACTTAAATGTTCAATAATACGCGTTTTTAACTTTCTAATAGTTTTCCCTATGTAGAATGCTTGGCAAGCTGTACAAGATGCTGCGTAAACCACCATGCTAGAATTACAGTTACAATGGCCTGGACATTTGATAGTCTTCCCATAATTAAAAATGGAAATGTATGGACCATCATTGATGAATCTACATACATGACATGCGCCACATTTATTCGTCCTAGAGTATCTAACCAAGTCAGTGCTACTGTTGTGTTCAAATAAATTTTTCAAGTTTTTCCCTTTACTATAGGTCATTTTAGGTGTATTACCTAGAACACTCGAAAGTTCTACATTTGAATCTATAACACTAATCCATGCTTCCTTAACAATATTGACTATCTCTTGCGTTTTGTCATTAAATGGAATAATAAAGGTGTCACTTCTGGCTGCAGTAGATTTAGGTTTGTCACCCTCTAATATTTCATGTGAAAAGTACAGTTTTGTACCTACCATAAATGTAGATGTTCGAGGATTCCATTGCTGCAGTCCTGACTATTGGGTATAGTCCGCGTCCCGTCGGCCCGAATACCAGAGTATAAGGCTGACGTCGGTCAGGGCGCATTAGACTGACGTCAGTACGTCAGGGTACTAATGCGCATGACCGACGTCATATCCTCAGTCTTTTCTTGCCCCAGATGTCAGAAGACCCTAAAAAGACAAGTCCCAAAATACCTGCACCAAAAACATGTACAATATATACAACAATATATACAAAAATATAAGCATGTAAACTCACCTACACAACCACCCCTAAACACAGAGGGAAGGAGGGAGGGTAAATTGGACTGCAGCAATGGAATCCTCGAACATCTACATTTATGGTAGGTACAAAACTGTACTATGTTCTTCGTTTTCCATTGCTGCAGTCCTGACTATTGGGTAGAATCCCAAAGCAGAGGTAAGGGAGGCTGGCAAATCATAAAGAAGTAGGAGCTGACAACATGCCTTGCAAAACAGCTGTGGCAAAACCAGCCCTAGACTTAGAGTAGATAGGAAGGTGATAATGCTTAGAGAAAGTATGCACTGAACTCCAAGTAGCTGCTTCCAAAATATCCTTAGTTGCCACCCCTTAGAAATGCTGTTGAAGTGGCAGTAGCCCTAGTGGAATGAGGCCTAATCCCAGCTGGAATCTCCTTGCCATGATGGGAATAACAAAATGCAATGCAAAAGCCAATCCACCTAGAAATAGTTTGTTTTGACACAGGCTTGCCCTGTGAACTCAAAGCAAAAGAAACAAACAACTGCTGAGACTGCCTAAAATCCTTAGTCCTGCTTAAATAATAACGCAATTGCCTGTGTACATCTAAAGTGTGCAAAATCTTTTCCCCTTTATTTTGAGGGTCTGCATAAAACGTAGGCAAATGAATAGTTTGGTTTAAAGCCACACTAGAAACCACCTTAGGCATAAAGGAAGGATTAGTACGTAATGATACCCTATCCTTATGGAAAATCAAAAGGGCTCTACTGCCATAAGGGCCTGCAACTCAGACACCCTTCTTGCAGAAGTAATAGCCAACAGAAAAGCAGTCTTCCATGACAAGTATTTCAATTCAGCAGTAGCTGCAGGCTCAAAAGGTTGTAGAGTAAGTTTTTCCAACACAAAATTGAGATCCCAAGCAGGAGTAGGAGCTCACGTGCGGGTCTTATATTCTTTGCCCCTCTAAGAAACTGCTTGAACAACGGATGCGAAAACAAAGGTGGGTCACAATCATAGTGAGCTGAAATTGCTGCAGCATGAATCTTAATGGAAGAGAAGGACAAACCTTTGTCCAATAACTCAGTAAGATATTGAAGAGCCACACTCAAATTAGGCTCAGAAATCTCCAAATTCTTTGCTGTACTCCAAAATAAAAATCTCTTCCATTTTTCTGCGTACACTCTCCTTGTACTAGGTCTTCTAGCTTCCATAATCACATTTAAAACTTGAGGAAGTTGAGACCTGCTGTGTTTCAACACAGAATATGCCAGGCTGTTAGATGAAGAGAATGAAGCTTGACATTGAGCAGATGACCGTCCTTCTGAGATAACAGATGAGGAATCAGAGGTAAAGGCCATGGAGGCTTCTTTACCAGACTCCGTAGTAGTGGGTACCAGTGTTGCCGAGGCCAATCTGGAGCTATCAAAATCATCCTTGGCCTGTCTTGTCTGACCTTTAATAGTACCTTTGGAAGAAGAGGCAGAGGTGGAAAGGCATACACATGAAGGTTTTTCCAACTGAAAGACAGAGCATCCACTTTCCAAGCTGTGTGATGAAACCCCTTTGTGCAATACTTTGGCAGCTGGTGGTTTAGTGGAGAAGCGAACAGATCTATGTCTGGAGTTCCCCATGACACTGTCAGTTTCTGAAATACATGAAGATCCAGTTTCCACTCGTGGGGATCCATGATTTGTCTGCTTAACACATCTGCTAAGGAGTTCTGTGCTCCTGGCAGAAACCTTGCCTGAAGAGTCAGTTGCAAGCGTGGCGCAGTCTCCCATAAAATCATTGCTTGCCTGCATAGAGGATAAGAATGTGTTCCCCCTTGCTTGTTGATGTACCACATGACAGTTGTGTTGTCTGTTAGAATCAACACCTGCCCTGGAAGAAGTAAATCCTTGAAAGCCATTAATGCAAACTGGACTGCTAACATCTCCTTCATGTTGATATGTAGATGCTGTAGTCTGGCAGGCCACTTGTCTTGTATCCACTTTCCATTTAGATGAGCTCCCAAGCAATGTCCGAGGCATCTGTCGTTAAGATCTGACTCGCCTCTGGCCGGGTCACAGAGAGTCCCTTGTTTAGGTGACATTCCTGAGCCCACCACAAGAATTCTTTTTGAAGGCAAGGTATTATTTGAATGACAGTGTCCAAATCCTGGCAGTGCTGTGTCCATACATTTGAGATACCATTGTAGCTTCCTCATATGCAGTTTGGCATTGGGAAGCACCAGAATACAAGATGCCATGAACCCTAATGCTTGAAGGACTGTCCTTGCAGTCAGCACGGACTGATGAGATAGTTGATGGAAGTAAAGTGACAGACTCTTTTGTTTGTCCGGGGTTAAAAAGGCCATCTGGGCTGCTGTATTCAGTCTCACACCCAGAAAGCACATGTCTTGAGAGGGTACTAGACTGGACTTTATTTCGTTCACAGAATACCCTAGGCATCTTAGCACTGCTATAACATATTCCAGATGCTGTAGAAGGTCTTCCTTTTCTTGAGCCAGAATCAGGCAGTCGTCCAAGTAAGGATAGATTTGAATTCCTTGAAGCCTGAAGTAAGCTATCACTGGAGCCAGAACCTTTGTGAATACTCTGGGCAGTAGATAAGCCAAAGGGCAATGCAGAGAACTGATAATGAGAATTTCCAGCTCGAAACCGCAGATACTTCCTGCAACAGCCTTATAGGCACATGAAGGTAAGCTTCCTGGAGATCTAAAGTTACCATCCAGTGATCTTTGCCCAGCAGAGGTAAAAGCTGTTGTAACGTCAACATCTTGAACTTGGGAATGTCCAAAAGTGTTGAGGAGAGATAAATCCAAAATTGGTCTCCACGTGTTCCCCTTCTTTGGTACAAGGAACAGGCGAGAATAAAATCCTAGGCCCCTTTCTGATACAGGGACTGGCTGAATGGCCCCTATCTGAAGTAACTGAGAAACTTGCTTGTGAGCCTCTTTTCTTTGTGGAGGAGGAACGTCTGGCATGCCTTTGAAAGGGGCATTGTATGGAAATAAAATCTGTAACCGTGGTGAATGATATCCAACACCCATTTGTCTTGAGTAATTAAATCCCAATTTTCTTTGAAAAGAGACAGTCTTCCTCCCAAAGGAGCTGCCAGACGGGAATCTGCTGGCAGCTGAAAAGACAGGTCATTGGGTTTGTTTACGAAAGGACTGACCCCTGCCCTCACCAGAAGTCTGAACAGGTGAACTCCCTGTTCTAGGCCTAAAAGAACCTTGAGCCCTGCCCCTACCACGTCTAGACCTACCCCTAGACTGGGAATCATAAGCAGGATATGTCCACCCCTTAGCAGGCCAATTTCTACTAAACTTTGGTGGTTGCACCTGCAAAAAATCTTTAACAGTTTGCATAGACTTAGCTTTGTCTTCCATTTTCTTTAAAACTGCTTCCACAGGCGATCCAAACAACACATCAGACTGTAAAGGAGCATCCAAAATCCTTGTCTTAACATGCTCAGCTAAATTCTGATCCTTCAACCAGGCATGCCTGCGAAGAACAGAACTGGTAGCAGCCACCCTCGAGGAGGCCTGTACAGCATCAAAACCACATTGCAAAGAATGCTTACCCACTTGTTCAGACACATGAACCAAATCCAGCAACTCTTTACACTCAATACCTTCCGCCAAAGCATCCACCTTAGATTTCAATTGTGAAAGGAGATAATTCTGATATTTTAGCATGTGAAACTGACAATTCAATGCTCTCATGGCTAGAGTGGAAGAAGTATACACTTTCTTTCCCCACCTATCCAAAGCCCTTGCCTCTTTATCAGTGGGAACAGGATTTTTAACCACAGAAGCCTTAACACCTTTAGGCCCTTGAGAAATAGTTTCTGGGTCCGCCCTAGGACTCTTAAACAAATATTTATGAGCTTCGGGCACCCTATAATACCTATCAGGCTTAACAGGAGCAGGAGGCAAAGAGTCAGGGTTCAGGGAAGCCTCTGCAAAAACATCTTCCACCACATTCAACACAGGAGGAATAGCTAAAGGCCTATGCTGGGGTAAAAACAAGAATTCCCTAAGCCTTTTCCTGGAATCAGAGTAATCCTGGCCTTCCCATTTAAAGTGCTCCCTCATGGAATGCAGAGTCTCTGAAAATGAGAAATCCTCAGGCGGAGAAGCTGTAGGAGTGGAATCATCCACATCAGAATCAGAATAAGTAGGATACTCCTGCATCTCTTCTACAGAAGATTCTGAAGCCTCTGAACACTGTTCAAAACTATCAAACTCGGTTCCACCCTAGGCCTCTTATCAGGCAGGGGCATAGAACCTCTAATCATAGTAATCAAATCTTCTGCCATTTTAAGCATATGTTTCTTAGGAACAGAACCCGAAATGCTAGGAGAAGCCCCCACAGAAGCTGAACTAGGCCTACCTCTCAAAGAAGTTTTGGCAACAGAAGGAGAGGCTCTAACTACCTTGGGAAGAGAGGGAAGAACAGTCACCTGAGAAGCCCCCTCAGCCTGGCCTACCTCCTGGGAAGGCACATCCTGTAATAGTAAAGTTTCTGCCTGGGACTCCATGGAAACTCCTGGCAAAACCTCTGGCTCCACTGAGACTTCTAAAGAACCGACGTCCGGGACTGCCGGTTCATCAACCCTAGGCTTCGCTGTTTTGTCCTTGCGCTTCTTGGAGGAAGCGGGCGTCGGAGCATCCGACGGCATTTTATAATTGCAACGCTTCCCAAACACTAACCTGGCACAGTCTAACCTCCTCTTAATAGTGCGTTTGTTAAACCTAGCACAAGAGCGGCAACCAACAACGTCGTGCTCAGGCCCTAAACAAGGTATACACAAGGTATGGTAATCCCTATGAGGTATCTGTTTCCCACAAGAAATACAGTTATTCACTTTTTCTGACATCCGGTAAAATACTGAGGCAAGAAAAAACCAAAATGTTCCCCAACGGGGTACTTAGCCAACTCTGTTTCGGTCTGAAACTCCGGTTTCGGAAATATTTCAGAACGCCAACCTGCACTCGCAAAACTGCTTCTGCATCGGACCATGCGGCAAAAAAGATTGAGGATATGACGTCGGTCATGCGCATTAGTACCCTGACGTACTGACGTCAGTCTAATGCGCCCTGACCGACGTCAGCCTTATACTCTGGTATTCGGGCCGACGGGACGCGGACTATACCCAATAGTCAGGACTGCAGCAATGGAAAACGAAGAACATTAATAGGTTTATATATAGTCAACCTCTTAGTTTTTATCTCATTGCTAATTTTTAATACAAAGTCGTAAGGATAGCCTCTGGCAAAAAACATACTCATAAGTATTTCCAATTCCTGTTCAAAAACTTGATTGTCACTAACAATTCTAGACAGTCTGACCATCTGGCCTTTAACCAGATTCCTTTTTTGATAAAGTGGATGGCAGCTGTCGAAGTGTAGGAACAAATATGAGTATGTTTTCTTCCTAAATAAACATGATTCAAATCTGTTGTTAACAGTGAGCTTGATGTCTAAAAATTCAACATTGTTATCAAAACTGTGACTAGTGAATTTTAAAAATTCAGTAGTCTGTCCTAAAAATATAGTAAAATCATTGAACTCTTCCTTGGTACCCCCAAGAAAATTAAAATGTCATCCAAATAATGCAGATATAGTAAAACCTTGCCCCAAAAAATAATATAAATTCAGATTCCCATTGTGCTAAAACTAGATTGGCATAAATGGAGGCACATCATTCTACTAGAAGGAAAAAATAAAATGTGTTCAAAGCTGCTTTACTACAAGAAAATGAAACACTGCAGGAGTATAGACTCAAATAACAAAAGGCTGTAAAACATGGGACAAGCTTTAAACAGTTATTCTGATAAACTTGACAAAACTGACAATTAGAAGTTGGAAAAAAGAAAAGGCTGGCTGAGTATGAGAACAAGAAAAGTTGTTTCAAAAAATGGTAATTAAACAACAAAGCATGCAAAGAAAACCTGTCATTTTCTGCTGTTCCAGTGAAACTGGAAGGAATAGACTGTATCAATTTTATGAAGCACATATAAGCAGCTGGACTGGTACTTCACAGCAGGATTTGTTAATTACAAGGTCACATCAGAATTATGTTTCAAGCCTGGCCATGAGAAAGTAGCCAATACCTCTATTAGTAAAGTTGCAATCATACCAGCAGGAAGAGATGATGCTGGCAAAAATGTGACAGAAGGGCAAAGTATTAAAAATTGGAAAGATTAAAGTGTTTGTAGAAAAATGATTATTCACTGTAGACCAGGCAGAAGAGAAACAAATTTCTACCAGCAAACAAGGATGTGGGATTCAAGCTGCTGTATCCATCTGCCTTTGATCCTCCATGAAAAATATTCTAAAGACATTTTTTAAACACTTTTACTGAATTATCACTTGCAACATATGCAATCTTAGATTTATATAAATGTAATCAACCATATTAACAACTTCACATTTACAAAAATTATACATCACAGATATTGTGCTATACAATATAATAAACCCAACACTGAATATTTTTTCAATCCCTGTCCTTTTTTAAACCTCATTCCTCCCACAAAACATCTTTCTGCATGTATTATTCCCACAATTTTCATTTTTTCCATGTAATTTACTCCTACCCTTTTCTAAAGATCCTACTTCCCCTTCTTTCATCTCTGTTACAATATTCACTACTTCAAGTATGGTTGGTTTAAACTTTGATGTCCTTTTTTTAGTATTTACTTTTTTGGCAGCCACCAAAATTAAGCTTAACAATGCTTTACTATGTCTACGCAATTCAGATCCTGTATCCCAGCTCAAACAAAGTATTACCTTAGTTACACTCATCTGCTTGACCAGTATTCCTGACAGGGTACCCTGTAGGGAACTTTTAAAGTCTGCCACCTCATTACACTCTGAAAACATACACTGCTAGGTGCCAGTTTCTTCCCAATTACACCTTCAGCATTTGCCATCTACTTGATTATTTGCAGTCTGCTTGGGTATTAATGCACCAATGTACATACTTTAATATATTCCAGGCAAAAATCCTAAATCTTTCAGATTTTGTTGCATATTTGGGAACCATACATATGTCCTCCAACTGTTTCTTTGTGAATTGCTCATCTAATCTCTCTTCCCAATATTTTCTGACATCTTCTAATTGATTCCTATAGTTATTGTACAATATTTTATATATCCTACTAATTATCCCTTTGATAAAAAGCAGTTTCTGTTCCACACTCAACTAAAAACTCCACCAGTGCAAGTCTTTAATTTAGGATTCCCCTATCCATTTGCCTTTGTCTGTACTCAGACTTCAATCCCCGATACTGCCTGCAGTCCAAATGTCTTCTTGACCTCATCCTATTCTGTTACATTTTCCTCTCCAATTATCTTCTCACAATACCTTGGGTTCCTCTTGCCAGCTTCCTCCAGTAAATTCCAGGCACCTCTTTTCTATTCTCTGTACCCCTAATTGAAGTCATCCCTATCGGGAGCATCTCATTTCACCATTCTCATGTTGTATTAGCTCTTAGTATACTTGGTTACTTTAGGAATGTAATATTATACATGAATCAAATTACATGATAAACACAGGAATCAATCAGAGAAGGTTGGAAAAGACTGAAGAGAGACTGGATAAGCAGTTTACAAGGAAATAATGGGATGATATATGTATGGCTCCTAAATATACAACAAAGTCTAAAACACACAGGATTTTTGCTTGGAAGTGTTGGCATTATACCACAAGCAGATTTCAAAAGACATTTTCCTCAGGTAGACGACAAAAGTTGGAAGTATGGTGGAGAAGAAAGAGTTAATTAGGAACATATGCTTTGGGAGTGTAGTGAGTTGACAGACTTTAAAAATTCCCTAGAGACTCTGTCAGAAATATTGGGTGAGCAAATGGGTGCAACTAAGAAAACGATTTTTAAGCTGGGATACAGGATCTGAATTGCCTAGCCATAGTTAAGGCTTGCTGAGTTTTGTAATGTAATATTTATTTGTGGTAGATTCATGAATATGCGATCATTTGTGTATGAATTTATGGCTTATTTATTTATTTATGATATTTTTGAGACATTGTATTTACTAATATTTGGTGCTGTGATGTCCATGTAGTGTTGATAGGTTGTAAGGATTAGGTTAAGAGGAAATGATGTCAAGCTTTGTGTGCCTTTTTCAACCTATGACATGCTGAATGTTGCTGTCTTTCAGCTTTTCCCGGTTAGGGGTCACCACAGCGGAACTCCGGTCCGCTAATGATTGGCAGTAGATTTTCAGGAACGCCGAGGTGCCAGCTCGACGTTCAACCTTCAGCGAAGGCACGCCTATTTACGCATGTATTTCGAACGTCCACCAAACCGCGGGGAGGACATGCAGACTCCACACAGAAGGCACTCCCCGCACTCCAGCCGAGAATCGAATGGGAGAACCTCTTGCTGTGAGGCAACACCGCTACTGCTGCACCACCATAGCTATATGTGGCTTTAAAAGGAAGTTTTATTGAGTATTCTGTTATTCTGAAGAAGTCTCGACGAAAGCGTGCTCAATAAATTTTATTTTTTTTTACTAAGTATGTGTAGGTTTTCGATACAGTATCGCACCCTAAACAACTAGTACAACTCAAATCCCTAAAATGCTCTCCACACACACACTAGCTTGGTTTTCCAACTACCCTTCTGACAGGAAACAGTCTGTCAAATGGCAAAACAAGCAATCCAAATATCTCATAACCAAAACTGGAGTTCCCCAAGGGTCCATTCTTGGCCCACTACTATTTAACATATTCATTAATAACCTACACAGAGCATCCCATCATAATACCCTCATTCAATACGCAGACGACTCAATAATCACTACTGCCAACAACCTGTCAGATCGCCAACTTCTAACACAAAAAGCCTTTACACTTCTGTTGAATCCTGGCTAAATGATGCCCAACTTCTACTCAATCCAAAAACATCTAAACTCTTAATATTTTCATTAAAATCACTAACTCAATACTTTACGATTTTCTCTCAAAACAATACTGAAATTGAGCTAGTAAAATCTTCGAAACTTTTGGGTATTATATTTGATGACAAACTTTCCTTTGAAAATCATATTCATAATACAATCAAGAAGACCCATTTCAAACTTGGTAAGCTGTATAGGCACAAACTCTTAATGGATAGGCCCACCAATACAAAACTGGCTAACAGTCTACTCCTTCCTACTCTCCTCTATGGTACCCCCATTTTCACTAACCTACACACAGCTCTCAAGAATAAATTACAGTCCTACTACATAATAGCAAAATTTGCCACACAAACACACCACTGCCAAGCCTTAAAAACATTTAAACTGGCTCAAATTTTCCCATTACCTACAACACTCACAACTAATACTCACCCATAAACTACTAAATAACCCTAATTATTGCCCATCTCTTCAAACCATCCTACAAACATACACCCCAACTAGACATCTCAAGTCTTCAAATAAACAGATCCTAAGCATTTCAAAGCCCAAGAAACGTGCAGGACAAAGCCTCTATTCCTTCTCTATTGCCAAACTTTGGAATACTCTACCCTCTTCTATTATTCAAATTGATTACATAAAGCTTTCAAAACTGCACTAAAGTCCCATTACATTGATAATCAAATACATTCCTGCAACACCTGGCCTAAATCACCAGGACCACAACAAGCTAAATAGAAACCACCTAACAATATTCCATAATTATTCATCCACCAATTTTTCACTCTTTCCATTTCATAGCCTAGTCCTAGACTTACTTCACTATAACCTACTAAGACTACCTTAGCAGCAGTAGATTAACCCTATTCTTGGATGGTCTAACCAAAAAAAAAAAAATATATATATATATATATATATATATATATATATATATATATATATAGATATATATATATATACACACACATTATGTACACACCTTTTGTAATTGATGCTTATTCTGTATAGCTGATGATAGAATGTTCTTTTTGCAACTGTATTTTCATCTTGTATAAATTATGTTTTGTCTCATTTTAACTGCTATTCGGCTTCTTTTTATATACTGTATATAATAGCTGATACAATGATATGCAATTTCTTTGTAACTTGTATTTGGAACTTTTCTCCCTGGGCCTCCACTGAAAAGGATCACTGATCCAGTGGACTTTCCCGGTTAGCAAATGTCAATAAATAACAAAAAAAAAAAAAACATTCAGCACAGAAATCTTATGACAGGAAAAAAAAGCAATGCAATATGGCACAAACAGCTTCACCTGCTCACTCAAAAGCATCCAGTCATTATCCACTTCTACTTCCCCAGTAGGGAGTAAATTAGGAAATGGAAGGAAGTAACAACCAGTGTTTTTTCTGACAATTCTCAGCTCCACATTTACGTCAAACTGCATGGGATCATGGTCAAAAACTAGTTTTATTTTTATTTTATTTTACATTTGTTAACCGGGGGTGTCTGTCTGAGCTGAAAAGGCCCTTTTTCAGCAGAGGTCTGGGGAGAAAAGCTCCACATAGAAAAATTACAGATACATTTAGACATGATCAATATACACACAAATTACAAAAAAGACATGTTTTTACAGTGGTATGCAGCACATCAACAGTTACAGTGGAGAGAACAAAAATTAAAAATAAAAGTACTTAATAGATTTGTGGTGTACAGCTGAAATTTGGAACATAAGTAGAATACATACATAGTACACAGGTACAGTACATACATTGTGGATTAGCTGGTGTTTGTGAGAATAGTTTTCAATCTTAATGAAGTACTCTGGGTTTAGTATGTGTACCTTATCCGCTTTCACTAGCCAGGGGAGCAATCTATAAACTATAAAAGATACGTATAAATCATACCTGCCAGCTACACACTTTCTCACATTACTCTCACTTTATCTGTTCTAGACATTGTGCAAAACTTGTTAGACTAGAATGCATTGCCAGGAGCATTCTGTACATTTCATCCAGAAGTCTGTCCTAATGAACTCATATACCTAGCCATGTATTTTCCATCCTTGGGAAAAGCTCCATCCTTGGGCGAACTTGTACAGCCCGCCTGTTAACTGACCACATTCCAGCTCCCATACACATGGGGATGCCCTCCTAAAAAATAGCAGGCTTTAAATGCTTGGAACATAGCTTTCAATGGGCATGTTACCTCATGCAAATTCAGCTCTGCAGGTTGCAAGCCCCAGGCAGCAAGTGCCTTTTCCGCTATTTATAAACAGCAACTGCAAGATTCAGCTGGTAGCTCCCCCAAACCAATTTTCTCCCCAAAAGAGGATATAAAGTAACTTCACCTCTCCAGATGAAGTTGAAAATTACGAACTATAATAAATGAACATCATCTTCTTTCGGCTGTTCCCGTTAGGGGTCGCCACAGCGGATCATCTGTTTCCATTTTTTCATGTCCTCTGCATCTTGCTCTGTCACACCAACCATCTGTATGTCCCCTCTCACCACATCCACAAACCTTATCTTAGGCCTTCCTCTTTTCCTGTTACCTAGTAGCTTCATCCTTAGCATCTTTTTCCCAATATACTCAGCATCCCTCCTCAGCACATGTCCAAACCAACGTAATCTTGCCTCTCTGGCTTTGTCTCCAAACCTTCCAACCTGGGCTGACCCTCTAACATACTTATTCCTAATCCTGTCCACCCTCGTCACACCCAGTGCAAATCTTAACATCTTTAACTCTGCCACATCCAGCTCTAACTCCTGCCTTTTTGTCAATGCCACTGTCTCCAACCCATATAACATAGCTGGTCTCACTACCCTCTTGTAGACATTCCCTTTCACTCTTACAGGTAATCGTCTGTCACAAATCATTCCTGACACTCTTCTCCACCCACTCCATCCTGCCTGTACTCTTCTTCACCTCTCTTCCACACTCACCATTACTCTGAACTATTGATCCCAAGTATTTAAACTCATCCACCTTCGCCACCTCTACTCCTTGCATCCTCACCATTCCTCTATCCTACCTCTCATTTACACACATATATTCTGTCTTAGCCCTATTGAGCTTCATTCCTCTTCTTTCTAGAGAATATCTCCATCTCTCCAGGGTCTCCTCCACCTGTTCCCTACTCTCACTACAGATCACAAGGTCATCTGCAAACATCATAGTCCAAGGGGACTCCTATCTGATCTCGTCTGTCAACCTGACCATCACACCATTGCAAAAAAGAAAGGGCTCAGAGCTGATCCTTGATATAATCCCACCTCCACCTTAAACGCATCCATCACTCCCACCGCAGACCTCACCGCTGTCACACTACCCTCGTACATATCCACTCTTACATACTTCTCTGACACTCCCGACTTCCTCATACAATACCACAACTCCTCTCGAGGCACCCTGTCATATGCTTTCTCCAAGTCTACAAAAACAAAATGCAATTCCTTCTGACCTTCTCTGTATTTCTCCATCAACACTCTCAGAGCAAACAAATTATCTGTAGTGCTCTTTCCTGGCATGAAACATTACTGCTGATCACTAATCATCACGTCCCTTCTTAACCTAGCTTCCACTACTCTTTCCCATAACTTTATGCTGTGACTGATCAATTTAATCCCACTGTGGTTACTACAGCTCTGCACATCACCCTTATTCTTACAAATTGGTACCAAAACACTTTTTCTCCATTCCTCAGGCATCCTCTCACTTTCCAAAATTTCATTAAACAATCTGGTTAAAACTCCACTGCCATTTCACCTAAACACCTTCATGCTTCCACAGGTATGTCATCTGGACCAACAGTCTTTCCATTCTTCAGCCTCTTCATAGCTATCCTTACTTCCTCCTTGCTAATCCATTACACTTCATGATTCACTATCACCACATCATCCAACCTTCTCTCCCTCTCATTCTCTTCATTCATCAACCTCTCAAAGTACTCTTTCCATCTGCTCAACACACTGTCCTCGCTTACAAGTATGTTTCCCTCATTATCCTTTATCATCTTTCCTAACTCCGTCCTTCTGTCTAGTCAACTGGTACAGGTCCTTTTCTCCCTCCTTAGCGTCCAACCTTTCATACAACTCTTCATATGCCTTATCCTTAGAGTTCGCTACCTTGCTCTTTGTCATGCACCTCATCTCCTTATACTCCTGTCTACTTTCATCATCTCTCTGACAATCCCACTTCTTTGCCAACCTCTTTCTCTGTATACTCTCCTGTACTTCCTCATTCCACCAACATGTCTGCTTGTCGTCCTTCAAGCATACATGCTCTTGTTATAGCTAATTTGCCCATCTTGTGTGTTTTACATTTCCAAGAACATCAAGCTCACCTGTCTCTCAATAAAAAGTTTTTCTGGATATATGGTTAAAGCAAAAGCTCCCAGTGTATGAATATTTCTTTATATCTTTAGCTTCACAATTTAAATTTCAGTTGCACAAGAAACACTTGTTACTAGCACCTCATAGTTACCTCTGAGAAACAAAACAACACAACTTGAGAAAACATGCACGGACAGAAAAAAACTGACCACCACAGAAGTGCAATATTTTAAACAATACATTGCTAAGCACCTATCCCTATTTTCTTCATCAAAAAAATAAGTTGGTTCTGAAAAAAACAAATGCATTCCTGAGACCTCACTGGTTAGGGCTAATCATGTGACTACTCATGCATTCTGACAAAGGCTTTTGAATTGAAGGGACTAACAAATCAGCCCTTCGGGTTGATTTTGTACTAGAAAACAAATAGCATAGCTTATATATTATATATTGCAAAAGCAAACAGCTGGGACTCATTAATTTTCTATGCAAACAGGTTGCCTAAAACCATTTGTTTTCACAGCAAAAATCGTCTGCTACAGAAAAAAAATCAAAAAATACCAGAAAACAGAGGACTAGCAAAAGTCTCTCATTCACTACATACTGGCTGACTGTTTATTCTTTATTAGGGCCTTCTGTCTGGATATCAGACATAGATCTGGTCTCACAGCCCTTTCCCTAACAACTTCTCGTGCTTCTGTATCCCTCATTAGGGCAAGAGTGTCCAATACAGGCTGGTTGACTCTGCCCACCACATCTGAAGACAATGCAGATGATTACACAAAAGCATCCTGAGGATCAGTGGAAATTTAGTCCCAAGAGCAGTAAGAGCTCTAGCAGAACAGGATACAGCAATCTAAAAATTAAACTCCTCAACGTCTACATTCCTTCACATTAGGGAGAAACTACACTCTTTTTAAGCCTGGTTTTGACAGAGTAGTCATTTTCTACAAAAATTCTATGATCCCTGACTACTCACTAGAACCATAGCTTCAAAACTGCACTTAACTGCTTTGGGTGTAAGCACCAGAATGTGCCACGATGATGAGAGAAGGTGGGAGTTACCAGGCACACACACCTTGTATGTTCACTCTATTCTTACTCTGTTTTGGTCAGACTGTCTGGCAAACTGCTTTTAAATAAATCTCTCGCAGTTCTGGCTCTCTGTCTTTGCCAAAATACCACCTACTCTTAAAATTTTATCTCCAAGTCTATGTTCAACATCTGTTTTGTAGCAGTTCAACTTTAGTTTCCAGATATGTCATTTGAGCTTTCAGTGCCTGGTTTTCTTGTTCCAGCATCATTATTGTGTCTGAGTACTGACAGTCAACTTTCTACTTCTTTATACCTCTGAATGTTTCGGGCTATACAAGTGTCTAGTTTATTATTCATTTTTTTGAAATTCAGATATTAAAGGCCCACTGATATCCACAGAAGTTGCTGTTCAAGCTTCACTCAGAGAAGCTAATCCTGACCTCATTTGCTTCAAGGCTTGTAATGTGGTCTTCTACTATGGTCTGCAGGGAATCTTTTTTCCAAAAGAATTACTGGTTATCCTAGACTGCCTTCTACTTGATTGGGACACCAAAACCAGCAAGCATCCACTGTATTAAGAAATATGTTCACACAGCCTGAATGATCCACAGTGTACTCTTTTTCTCTTACACAGAATGATCTATCCAGAAGCATACAAAAACTTAAACACAGCTTCCATCTGAGGAAGGAACAGCCAGTCTGTCTTGCTGGGAGACAGCGCTACTCTGTTAGGCTTCTCTCAAGCTAACATTCTGATATCAAGGAGAATACTCATTAGAGAAGGAGCAACCAACTAGAACTGTGGAAGGAGACAAGCCTTTCGGAGTCTCTTCTCGGATGAGAATACAGTGGATCAACACCCATTTTACTGCAATAAATGCCAAGAATATGGGTTCATCTGCTGGGGTGGGGAATGAAACAAGCGTATATGCACCTCATTACCAAAGTCTTCCACTAGAAGATGGAAGTCTAATTCCATAGATTTCATTCAGCAGAGGTTCACAATCTAAAGGCTCAAGCAATCTATTGGAGAGAGGACATGGAAGAAAAACTTCCACATGGATTAGGAAGTGACATGGGTGCTAAAGAGTGAAGTATCTACTCAACACAGATACAGTCTGGAGGCCATCAGAGGTAGTCTTAAAGAGAATCTCTAAATGGCAAAATACACTAGAAAGGGGTGAGGAGGGGTTCGGCATCCACGCTGACAATGTTTGAAAAACTGACACCAGAGGTACAAGTGCCAGAAAGGACAGAATAACAGCAACAGTCACCAGAAAATTTGGCATCAAGATGCCAGATACTGAAAATATAGTATTAGCTAGAAAGGTAAGACAAAGCACTCATCCCACCAGAGCCACATGAACAGATGTTGGCAACACTGATGTCAAAGTGGCCAATATCTGGTGTGTATACGGTGGGAATCCCAACAACTGAGAAATAATGACCAATTCCTTCAAAGAGGGCAATGGAGCTAGAGATGAAGCTACCAGCACCTCATCTGGTGACAACAAAAATCAACAGGCATGAAAGAGAAGCAAGGCAAGTAAACCCTGCTACCTCCAAACAAACATTGGGGGAAGACTGATTGTTCTGGAATGTGATCTGGCATCCAATCTATGCATAGAAGTAACTAGTAGAGAAAAAAAATGGGCATTGCAATTTTATTTTTTATTTATTTATTTTACATTTGTTTACCGGGCTAGTCTAACTGGATATATGTCCATTTTCAGTACAGGCCTGGGGAGAAAAGCTCCAAGCATAAGCAGTGACAAAGAATACAATATATAGTAATAGTCAAGTGAATTACAGTACATTGCCAACATTGGTCAGAACAAAATTGTACAGAGTCATTTAGTAGGTTTAAGCTAAGATCAAATACAGAGAGCAAAAACATTTTTGTTTTCAGTACTATGAAGGAAATTATTAAATTATAGATAGGCGACATAGAACAGTAGAGTAGAGAAGTATACAGAGTGCAAGAAGGGGAATGAGATATCAGTCAGGGTTAGAGCAGGGACAAAGCCAGTGAGTTTTAAGATATTCTTTAAGATGTTTTTTTAAAAAGAAGAGTGGAAGCAAGGGTGGAAAGTTCAGTAGGAAGCCGGTTCCAGTTTTTACCTACTGTGTTGGTGAAACGTGAGTTCCCAGCTTTGTTTTTTGATTTAATAGTGGAAACTAGAAGCTTATTAGCTGAGCTTTGTGTTGCAAGATTTTTGTAGGGTGTAATCAGATTAGTGAGGATAGGGGGTATTATTAGGGTGGTAAAGGATCTTTTGGGTGATAACAAGTTGTTGACAAAGTAGTTGGTTCTGCAGTTCTAGCCATCCCAGTTGTTTGAGGTCGAGACAGTGGAGTTCTAAAGGGGGTGCCAGTGGCAAATCTGGCTATGTTATTGTAACTGGTGGAAAGTTTGGTGAGGTTGTTTTTAGATAGATTGGTATATATTGCAGAAGCATAGAACAGGGTCGAGATAAAGTGGGACTGGGCAATAGTCATTCTGGCTGAAGGGGTAAGGAAGGGTTTGATTTTGTAAAGGGTGCCTAGTTTTTTGTTTACAGACTTTATTGTAGAATTAATGTAGTCATCATAGCTAATGTTGTTATCAATTGTTACTCCCAGTAGATGGGTTGTAGTGTCTGGGGATATGTTAGTTGCATTGTTAGAGGTTATTGTGAAGTGCAGTTGCAGTGACTTATGAGTAGGAGCAAAGAGCATTAATTTTGTTTTTTTGGGGTTCAGGAGGAGGCAGTGTTGCATGAACCAATTTTCAACACTGTTAAATACTGTTTGGGTGAGGGACTGGAGAGAGGTTATGGACTTGGCTGAACAAATTAGAGTCATCTGCATATTGTATGCAAGTGGCTTGAGGAATTTTGGTATGTAGATCGTTAATAAACAATGAAAAGAGTAGAGGTCGTAAAATAGAGCCTTGGGGTACTCCAATGTTCACAGGGAGGGAAGTAGAAAGATTATTATTCCAAAGTACTGCTTGCTGTCTGTTTTCCAGATAGGATTTAAACCACTGTAATGCTTGTGGATCAAGTAATTGGGCTTTTAGCAAGTCTATAAGCATATTATGGTTCACCATATCAAAGGCTTTTGAAAGGTCAATAAACAGTGCAGAGGAAAAAGTGTTATTGTTATGATTTTTGTTTATAGAGTCAGAAAAGGATAGCAGGGCAGTTGTGCTATGGAATGGCCTAAAGCCATGTTGGCAGTTGGCAAGTAGATTACTTGGGAGAAGGTGGTCAAGTAGCTGTCTGTGTATGCATTTTTCCATTATCTTAGCTATTGGAGAGAGTAAGGCAATAGGCCGAAAGTTGGAGAGCTCAGTAGATTACCCACCTTTATGTAGAGGGATGATGTGGGATACTTTCCATATGGAAGGGATTTTGCTTTCTAAAATTGTTCTATTTATAAGGATGGAGATGGGATAGGCAATGGCGTTTGTTGCAATTTGCAGGTATTCAGCTGGAAGACAGTCGGCAGAAGGAGTGCATGGTTTTAGTATTTGAAGGAGGTTGCAAATTAGGGATGTAGGTACAGGTTGTATTTAAAAGGTTGGAGATGGAGTCTTAGTGGTATTTAATGGGGTAGTGGTAATAGGTGTTAAAGTATTGGCTAGGGTTTGAATGGCTTCAGTAAAGTAGTTATTAAAGGCATCAGGAATCTGGTTAGAGTTAAAGTTATTATGGTTAAATCCTGAAGGGGCAAGAGTTTTAGAGTGCCCTGGCTGAAGAAGTTTGCTTATGCCTGACCAGAATTTTTGTGGTTTTTGTTGATGGGTTTGTTGGAGGTGAAGGTAAAGTCTTTTTTGTCTCTGAGAATATCTTTCTTGGTGGCACTTCTTAACTGTTTAAAGTAAAGGTGATCTGATGGACATTTGGAGACTCTCCATTTGGCCCAAATTTTATTTGAGGAGGATCTTTTGCCTAGTTTGTTTTGAGCCAGGGGGCAATTTTGGTGTGGTAATCTAGGATTTGAAGAAATCTAGTGTTAAAGTAGGTCACTGCTTCATCAAGTTGAAGATGAGACATTGGTGACCAGTCACATGCTTTCAGTTCATTTAGGAAGCTCTCTGGATTAAAAAAATTTTTTGGAGAGGGAGGTTTTAAAATTATTAGTAATTGGGCTATGGATTCTTTGTTTAATAATGTAGGTTAGCATGTGGTCATTGATATAGTCAGGAAGGGTTCTTGGTTTATAAGTATCAAGATGGCTGTTGATAAGGATCCAGTCTAGGGTGGTTTCCTTACTGCTTGGCTTATGGATTCTAGTAGGAGTAGTTATAATTTGTGAGAATCCGTAAAGATTTTTGTGATTGGTAGGATTAGGGGAACTACAGGTAGTCCAGTCTATATTAAAGTCACATAATACAATGGTTTCCTGAGGTAGGTGGGTAGACAGGTAACTAAGTAAGTTTTCAAGAGTATTGATATTTACAGGGGGGAGATATGTGCAAATTAGACAGATAGATTTAGAGTTGTTGATTTGAAGTTTGGCAGTAAGGGTTTCTGAATTGGCATCTGAAGGTAGGAGCACACTGAAGGGTGAAACTTGGAGTTCAGATTTATACAAAATGGCTACACCTCCACCCTTTTTGGTTTTACGGTCACATCTCAGGATATTATATCCAGGAGGGGTAATCTCCTGGTCCAAAGTTGAGGGCTTTAGCCATGTCTCTGTAATACAGAGAATATCGAATGAGTGCACATCTAAGAGTGCATGCAGGTGGGTAATTTTATTGTTAATGCTATGGATGTTAAGGTGAGCTATCAGGAGGGAGTTAGATGGTCTATTTAAGGTAGTGATAGCAGGAGATGTTAGGTTGTGTAGGTTATTGGGAATATCAGTATTGGGGCCAGGGTTTGGATGAATATCACCATCTAATAGGGGGTGTTGTTGAGGATATTGTACAAATTTAAGGAATTTGTAGTAACTGTTTGGGTTTTTTTTTTTTGATAAGGAAGTAACATGAGTAGCTCTATGACATTTTGGTAATATATAGATAGAGGTGGAGGTTATGTTACTGTGGTTGAGGAAGTTTATGCAAGAAACTGGTAGAGTTTGCTGGTAGGGGTGGTGTTGTTCAGGAAGAGAAAAATGTTCAAAGAGGGTTAGTGTGTATGGTATCGTAAGAGAAGCCAGAGTTGTAGTTAAGAGTAGTAGGTTTGTGAATATAGACTTGTGTGTTGGGGCCATTAAGATATGTAGATAAGGAGTTAGAGTATATTAAGGGAAGAAGGAGTGTAGCAAGTAAAACTAAAGGTGGGAGAAGGAGAGAGTGCTATAAGAGGTTGAGGGAAGAAGTGTACAATTAAATAAAACAAAGGTGGTTGTAAGAGAGAAGATGTAAAATATAAGCAATACAGAATGTGGTGTGGAGAGGTTAGGGAGTAGACCAAGAAAGGTAATTAGCATAATTAAGGAATTGTAGAGGTTAGGGGTAGGGCTGTTAAGTAGAGGAGGTAAGAGATAGGATGATAATGGGAGGGGGAGTGGCTACAGAAGTATATGGCTAGGACCACTGGGGGTGGGTGAGAATTGGGGTACAGTAAGGGAGCAGAGTGAGGCCGCAGGACGAACGGAGCGGGTAGAATCAGGTAGTAAAATAAATGCCAAGAAAAAAAACAAATCAGTAAGAGTGAGAATTTAGGAGATAGGTTTGTAGAGTTGTGAGGTAAGGTGAAGGCTATGTAGAGCTATGGGGTAAAGTATAAAGGCTTCCAGGGATTGATAAGGGATATCAGAGGGAGTGCAGATTGAAATAATATCTAGAGAGGACACTAATTAATGAGGGAGGTTAGTAAGCCGGAAAAGACAGGGCACACCAATAGGTAGAAGCAGGTATGAGAGGAGAAGGTTAAACAGGGCAGAAAGCTAAGAGAATAGTGCCACCTGGTGGCCGGACACAATGGTAGCTGCAGAGATACAGAAAAATTATCCCTGAAGGGGGATATCAGGCTATAGAAAAATAGGGGGAGAAATCCTGGTTAGGAGTTATGAGGGTGGAGAGACAAGGGGCTAGGAGTAAGTAGAATTAGGGGAGCTTAAGGATTAAGTTACTGCTAGAAAGGGAGGGATGTGGCTGCTGGCTAACCCAGAAGGGAAGGTTGCTTATTCAGACAGTGGAAGTCTAACATATATAGCAATGGTAAGGAAAAGGACCATTACAGGACATACTTTCACTGTTTTCCTTTCAGGGAAATTGAGTCTCGGAGAGAAGATAATTCAGGAGTACGAGTCTTTGGCATCCAAGCAGGGCACTTCAGGTAGGTTAGTGCAGGGACAGCAGGAACACAAGCTAGTACATGTGGAGAAGACAGAAAAAAGGTAGTGAGGCTAACAGTATAGGGATTACAGTATGCAAAACATCTATACATACAGTAGCAACCTCAGATATTATGGGTAGAAAAGACTATAGTGTTATGTTATAGCGCATACAAAACTGTGCTGGGAAATAATAAAATTGAATACTTATCAATATTGCTGATATAGCTAGTGGAAACAAGGGAATGACTGTTCATTTCCCTGTGCTCTGGCCTTAATAGAGCAGCTTTCTAAAGGCTGTAAAACAGGTATGCGCCCTTTGAGCGCAAATAGATTACAGGCTGTGTAAGTACTGTAAAACCCCACTCCGGACACGATCAGATAAGCTAGTACGCAAACCGCTAAAACCTTAAACCTTATAACAGCAATTCTGGTCTTAGTGCAAGCTCTAATAACAGAGCTATTAAATATAGTGACAATAACATACAGCAAAGGGAACATGAGAGCTAGTCACTTGGAGCAATTCCTTTACACAAGTAGTACACTTAAAAGTAACACTTCAAGTGAACAGAGCAATTTAAGAAATGTTCAGTGGTAGTTAATATGGGCAGTTAATGAGCAATTTAACTAAAAACGGAGTAAATCATCAGGAGGCAAGCATTTTAAAAAGGGTCAGATTCAGCAGGTAAAAGTGTATATATAACTACATATAAAAACAGAAAGGATCTGATTAAGCCACTTCATGCATAGCGCTAATTCCATGCAGTTACAGTAAGAATCTAGCGCACTTATTGTCACTTGAACATTCAAATAACATTGAATTAATTCAAAGTGCTATTAGGCTAAAACCCTTGTCTTACACTCTCCTCCGTGTGTAGTGTTAATTCTGTGCTTTCATTTAAAAGTAGACAACTTTAAATCCCTAGTTTTACACCCCTCTTGTAGAATGGGATAACAAACCAAAGGGGAAAAAAGGAGTTATGAACTACAGAAAAACTTCAGTAGCAGAGTCAATCACCACTGTGATGAGAGTTTTACAAGGCTGCCATATAGAAGATGGATTCTTAACCAAGGTTGTTTACCTGAACTATTATACGCCTTCTTCAAACTTTTTTATTTTTAATATCACTTTTTTTTTGAATGATGAGGATTTCTTTTCACAATAAAGTATATTCTATTAAAGAAGTGGGGAAGGTAACAAACTCACTTATGATGAGCAGCAGAAGCGTCTCAAAGGAAATACTCTAAGCCTCAATTTCCCTCATTTACCAAAACTTTCATTCAGCAGGAAAGAAGTGGAGCTGTGTTGCATGAAGGGAAGGGTGATGTCAAATTCATCATACAGCTTCATTTAAATTCCTAAAGGCAGCATGGCACTACTGGGCGTCTTGAGTCCAGATGTTCTAGTATAATTCACTGAAAGTTATATATAAATTTATATAAACACTCTTCTACACAGGTAACAAATACAGTTTTTAGGCCTCTGGTAGTGAAAACCTGGCACAGTGCATTACACTTCAGTTTCCATTAGGGATGGATCTGCGCCTTTTGTTCGGGGTGTGGAAAGTAGCGCATGTCCACAATACACATATTCTAAGCTGTCATTACATCAGAAAGAAAATAATTGTGTATGCTTTTCCTGAAACTTTTCAGCCACTGGCTTTATGTTCTCCTCCCTTAAATTTAGACTCCAATGTAGTATGTACAATGCATGAACATAAAGCTCCATCCATGTTTTTATACCCAAAACCAAAAAAAACTTACCGAACTAACTGGCTGAAGAGTCACAACTTATTTTACTGAGAAATCTGCTAGAAAATTTCAAATGATTTCATAGACAGTCCTACACTTCTAGGTACAGCGGATATAAAAAGTCTACACACCCCTGTTAAAATGCCAGGTTTTTGTGATATAAAAAAGGAGACCATAATAAATCATTTCAAAACCTTTCCCACCTTTAATGTCACCTATAACCTGTACAATTTAATTTAAAAACAAACAAATCTGATAGGGGAAAAAATATAAAAAATAAAAAACGTACAATAAGCTGGTTGCATAAGTGTGCACACCCCTAAACTAACACTTTACTGAAACATCTTTTGATTTAATTACAACATTCAATCTTCTTGGATACACATCTGCCATCAATTAGAGAGAGACTGATTAAACCCAAATAAAGTTCAGCTGCCCCAGTAGGATTTTCCTGACATTTACTCAGTTGCCTGCTGCTGCAGCAAAACCCATGGTTCGCAGAGAGCTTACAAAGCATAAAAAGGGCTCTCATTGTTGCAAGGTATCAGTCAGGAGAAGGGTACAAAAAAATTTCCACACACTGAATATACAATGGAACACAGTGAAGACAGTCATCAAAAATTAGAAGTTATGTACCTACCATAACGTTTCATGTTAGTTGTCTTCTCTCGCCTTCTTTCTTGCTGGATGGGTTCGGAGCCAATCCTCGGCTCCGACTCGGCACTTGCTTTAGCTTGAGAACTCCTTTTACCAGCTCGAGGCAACCCTATATCCCATGATGCAAGGCGGAACTACCTCAGATCTCGTTTGGTAGCTAACCTACCCTGCTAAGGACTAACCTAACATAATTAGGAAAACAAGTTCATAATAAGAGTCCTCATATGAAGGCTCAGGAGGAAAACAACCCGATAGGAACTCTTCAAGATCTGTCCAGGCCAGGGGGAAGGAGGGAGGGGCCTAAAGAAAG
The DNA here is from genome assembly GCF_019279795.1 of Protopterus annectens. NCBI lineage: Eukaryota > Metazoa > Chordata > Ceratodontiformes > Protopteridae > Protopterus > Protopterus annectens. The sequence continues at coordinate 404,682,034 of NC_056745.1, forward strand.
AAGGCGAGAGAAGACAACTAACATGGAACGTTATGGTAGGTACATAACTTCTAAATGTTAAGTTGTCAATCTCGCCTTCATTCTTGCTGGATGGGACCGCGTCCCTAGCACCTGTATCCCGGGTGGCTCAATGGAACAGACTCTTGAGAACTGTGGAACCAAAACTGGCCCTGTCTCTGGAGGCCAAGTCTAACTTGTAATGAGAGACAAAGGTATGAGGCGTGGCCCAAGTAGCTGCTGCACAAATGGTATCAATGGGTAGTCTATCCTGAAAAGCTGCAGAAGTGGATAGACTCCTGGTTGAATGTGCTTTTGGTTTAGAAGATAGCTGCTTGCCTCTGAGAGAGTACACATAGGAAATGGTGGAAGTCAACCATCTGGATAAGGTCACTTTAGAAACTGGAAGACCTATCCTGTTTTCTGCATAGGAGACAAATAATTGGTCCGATTTCCTGAATTGTTTAGTTCTATGCAAATAGTACCTGAGCTGACGATGGACATCCAAAAAATGAAGCTTCTGTTCAGCTCTGTCGGAATAGTTTGGGAAAAAGACTGGTAGATCTATAGATTGGTTAATATTGGTTTGAGACACAACTTTGGGGAGAAAAGACGGGTTAGTTCTTAAGGATACCCTGTCCTTATGAAAAACCAAGTAAGGGGAACGAATGCAGAGAGCTTGAATCTCGGAAACCCTTCTTGCTGAAGTGACAGCCAGTAAGAATATAGTTTTCCAGGTCAATAACTTCAAAGAACATGAAGCAGCCGGTTCGAAGGGAGGTAGCATCAAGGATGCCAACATTAAGTTTAGATCCCATTGCGGAGGAGGATGCTTTATAGGCGGCTTTAGGAGGCTTTAGGAGAAAAACTCCTCTCAGAAAGGCCTTGCATAATCTATGAGACATAATGTTATTGTCATGCAAGCCAACATGATACTTGGAAATAGCAGCCAGTTGAACTTTAACTGTAGATGAAGAGGATCCTGAATGAAAAACCTCAGCCAGGAAATCTAAAACAGAATGTACAGGAGCAGTAAAGGGATCAATATTCCTGGAATTTGCCCAAATAGAAAAACGTCGCCACTTGCTAGCATAAACAGTCCTAGTGGACGACTTTAAAGAAGACACTAAGATGTCTCTGAGTCAGAGATCATCGGTAGCCTGGCTAGGGAAGGAAGTGGAGCAACCAAGCAGTGAGGTTGACAGAATGAATGGCCCGGTGCTGCTGACCCGACTGGTGGATCAAGAGATCCGGAACTGGGTCCAGATGCCAGGGCTGCACCAGAAGGTGATGATGCAGAGACGGAAACCAAATTTGTCGAGGCCAATAAGGGGCAATGAGAATCAACTTGGCCCTCAAAACGGTGGCTTTCTGAATGACTTGTGGAATCAAGGGAAAAGGAGGAAAAGCGTACAGAAGTCCCCGGGGCCAATCCTGGGTTAGAGAGTCTCTCAGGGGTTGGCCTGGAAGGGGGAAAGAGGGTGAAAAAATCGGGGCACTTGTTGTTTTGAGGAGTAGCAAAAAGATCGCAACAAGGAGTGCCCCACTTCAGAAAAATCTGATCCACTACAGATTGATTGAGAAACCACTCGTGAGGCATCAGAATGGATCTGCTCAGCCTGTCCGCCAAGAGGTTGGACCTGCCGGGGATGTGCGTTGCTATCAGAAACCGATGAGAGGAGATTGCCCATTGCCAAAGTCTGAGAGCTTCTCGACACAATGGATAGGACCTGGTCCCGCCCTGCTTGTTGATGTACCAGACCACGGACATGTTGTCCGTTTGTACTGCAATAGTCCCCGTGGGAAGAAAGTCGTTGAGGGCTTGCAACGTTAAAAGCACCGCTCTCATCTCCAGGACATTTATGTGCAGATGGTATTCTATGGGTTGCCACGTCCCGTGGACCATCCTGCCCTGATAATGCCCCCACCCGATCAGAGAGGCATCCGTAGTGACTGTGGCAACTGGAGGAGGGGAAACAAAGGGTCGGCCCTGATGAAGAGGGGAAGATATCCACAAATTCAGATGAGTTCTGCACGACTGTGTGACTAAGATTTCGTGCCTCATCGGGAGACTGTGGTACGACCACTGAGTGAATAGCATCCACTGCAGAAGACGCATGTGGAAGCGAGCCAGTGGTAGAAGAACAATGGCCGCAGCCATAAGACCTAGAACCTTCAGTATAAATCTGGCTTTGACCTTGCTGCTCTGCAATAGAATCCGAACGAATTTTTGGACGTCCAGAATTCTTTGATCTGTTAGTCTGGCTAACATTTTGACGGTGTTTAATTCTGCGCCTACAAAGGTGATAGATTGGCAAGGCAGCAGAGAAGATTTTTCGAAATTTACTGAAATTCCCAAACTCCTGCAAAGCTGCAGAGTGTAGTCTCTGGTCTGAAGAAGCTGACACCTGGTGGTGGCGGAGAGGAGCCAGTCGTCCAAATAAGGAAACACCTGGAATCCTTGACGTCTCAGATGAGCTGTGACCACTGCCATGCATTTGGTAAACACTCTGGGGGCTGAAGTGAGGCCAAAGGGCAGGGCTCTGAATTGGTAATGACTGGTCCCTAGCCGAAAGTGGAGAAACCTTCTGGAGCGCCTGTGAATCTTTATGTGTTAGTACGCGTCCTGAAGGTCTATAGAGCACATCCAGTTGTCCTTGCCCAGAAAGGGCAGAATGGACTGAAGCGTGACCATCCTGAATCTTGCCTTCTTGACAAATCTGTTTAGACTGCTCAGGTCTAATATTGGTCTCCAATCTCCCGTCCTTTTGGGGACCAAAAAGAATCTCGAGTAGACGCCGGATCCTACCTGGTCTGCCGGCACAGTCTGGACGGCTCTTTTTCCTAGGAGCTTTGAAACCTCCTGTTCTGCCAAATCCCTTTGACCGGGTGAGACGTCTGGAAGGGATTGTTGAGGTACGGGATACCTTTCGAAGGGGATTTTGTAACCCTCGGATATGATCGACTGTACCCACATATCTTGTGAGAGGGAATGCCAGGCTACTGGGTACAGCAAAATCCTTCCCCCGACTGCCTCCAAGGGTGGACAGTCGGGCAACACCTCAGGGATGCTGAAAGGGCTTCTCAGGAAGAGACTCCCTGTTGCCCTGGTTCTGAGGACCCCCCCTGCCTCTAGGGCAGCATCTATTATGGTTACCCCCTCTGCCTCTGGGGGTAAACTGACCACGTGTGTCCGGTGGTGTAGCTCCTTGGGCTTTGCGGAACCACATCTTCCCTCCCTTCTGACCCTTGGGATATGGTCTAGAAGGGGTGGAAAAATGGACTCCAACGGCAGAAAGTTTTACCGTCCTGCTCACACCTGGTCAAGGTATCCTTCACCTGAGGTCCGAACAAAGCCGAACCATCAAAGGGGGTATTAGTGAAGGACGCCTTAAAGGGGTCCGCAAAATTACAAAGCCACATCCAGGCTTGGCGTCTAAGAGCAACTCCTGTGCCTGCGGCCCTGCTCGCTCCATCGGCCGCATAGGATATGAGCCGCATGGAGGAGTTGGATAAGGAATTCAGGATTGCTAGCTGTGAGGCAATCTTTTCTTGAGCCCCAGCAGCAGAAGGATCCTGGACCACTTCACCCAGTTCCTTGAGAATATCTCTTTGAAACCTGGTGAAGTGACAAAGGTAGTTCAGCGAACGCATAGCAAAGGTCGCTGAAGAAAACATCCGCTTTCCATACCTGTCCATGGTCCTAGAATCCTTGTTAGGAGGATGGACAGGTACTGAAGGATCCGCCAGTTCCTTCTTAGTGGCCGCCGCCACCACCATAGCATCCACAGAGACGCCCTTGGAAAGAAACTGTTTGTCCGTAGGGGCCGTGATAAACTTGGATGGTCTCCTGGGGACAGGTTCCACAGAATCTGGAGCCGCCCACACCTTCCGAGCCACTACCTGCATAAGTGGGTCGAAAGGCGGAGACACCCAGGAGGTGGAGGGTCGGGATCCAAAAGCCTCCAGGTATACCGACTCATCCTCGGAGGGATCAATGGATGGCCAATTCCCCCTCTGTTTGAGGAGCTCAAGGATGTCTGAAAAGGAGACATCCTCAGAGGGGGATCGTGGGAAACCCTCTGACTCATCTAAGTCGGTATCAGATGTAGTAGACTCGGGGGAGTCTGTGCGTTTCCTCTTACACGTCCTCTTCCGAGGGGGTTCACCTGCCGGATCAGGAGAAACTTCGGAAGAGGAGGAAATCCCCAATGGGGAAACCTGGGGCGATGGATCCCTGGGCCTGAGAGCAAGAGGCTGGCAAGAGGTGTCTACAGGCACCGAAGAGGGAGGAGCTAAAGGGATGGACCGTTGACCTGGCTCAGTAGCCAGGACACTCCTCATCACCTCAAAGGCTCCCCTCCCCGGGAGACCGGAATATCCCCGATCCGAGGATACAGGAATTCCCGGCTCCACTGAGAGAGAAGGCTCCGAGGCCGATGTCGGTGCCGAGCTTACCAAAGCTGAAGCCCCGAGAGGGAGAGCGGGGTCGGACAAGGGTCCGATGCCACTAGCCCCCTCGGAGCCGACAAGGGAAACCAGACGACCGGATCCCTCCAAGGAAGGCCTCAAGGAGGAGATCGGAGCCGAGGACGACGGAGCCGAAGGATGTATCGGCTCTGGCGCCGAAACAGTCGCTGTCCCGAGAAGCTCCGGCTCCGAACTCTGGTGTGGAGTCAGAGGAGGAAGTTCAAGGGGTGAAACAATAGCCGAAGTCTGCTGAGACGGGCTATGGAGCATTTGGGCCAGTGCCTGCGACTTCAACAGCCTGCTTACCACCCTCTCTAAGTCGTGGTCAGACAGCCTGGAAGATCTCGAAGATCGGCTCCGATGGCTCCGCTCCGACAAAAGAGGAGACCCCGGAGCTGAGTGGATACTCTGCACCGAAGGGGACCGAGATCTCTTTCGGGACGAAGTCATCGGAGCCGAAGTCCCCTGAATTCCAGATGGAGCCGAAGGTTTCGGCCCGATGCTGGATAAGGTGTCGGCTCCAGCGGAGCTGACAAGACCACAGTAGACCGGTGTCGGAACCTATCGGTGCCGAACCCACTACTTTGCAAGGAGATAGATCGGTTCCAGCCGGAGCCGATCTCGGCTCCGACGGAGCCGGAGCCACCGGAGGAGGCTTGGATACTGTAGCCTGAACCTTCGGTGGTTTAGAAGGTTTACCAGACCCTGTTTTAGAGGGAGAACCTTCTGGCTTAAGTAAGCCACGGAGGATCAGCTTATTCCTCCGTTCCTGCAGGACTCTCTGGCTAAAAGAGTGACACAAAGCACAGGAGTCCTGCAGGTGCAAAGGCCCCAGGCAGTAAACACAAGAAGTGTGACCGTCTGTCAGAGACATTTTCTGACAGCACGAGTCACACTTCTTGAAGCCTGAGACCTTGCCTTCCCCTTGACATATTTTTAAGGAAGAAGTCACACACAAACCCCAACAAACACACACAATTAATCCCCTAACACACAGACACACAGGTAGGGATTAACCAATGGGGTCTAGGCCTAACTAAACTTTTATACAATTACCAAAGGAATTTAAAAGTTTTAAACTATAAGGGAATAGGGTGGGCTGTAAACACACTACACACTATGAAAGTGGAAACAAGGGGGAAATAAATCCCTAACTAAGCTTTTTTTTGACAAAAAATTACTTACCTCAGCTGGCAAAGGAGACCTCTTTCGCTAAGCGGCAAACGAGATCAGAGGTAGTTCCGCCTTGCATCATGGGATATAGGGTTGCCTCGAGCTGGTAAAAGGAGTTCTCGAGCTAAAGCAAGTGCCGAGTCGGAGCCGAGGATCGGCTCCGAACCCATCCAGCAAGAATGAAGGCGAGATTGACAACTTAACATCTGGAAATAAATATGAGACAACAGTGACGTTGCAAAAAACTGAACATCCCTCCAAAATTGATGAAAAGACAAGACAAAAACTGGTCAGGGAAGCTGCCAAGAGACCTACAGCAAAACTAAAGGAGCTGCAGGAATTTCTGGCAAGTACTGATTGTATACTACATGTGACAACAATCTCTTATATTCTCCATATGTTTGGATTACAGGGTAGAGTTGCAAGATGGAAGCCTTTTCTTACACAGAAAAACATCCAGGCCCGGTTAAAATTTGCAAAACAATACACCAAGTCTCCCAAAAGCATGTGGGAAAATGTGTTATGGTCTGATGAGACCAAGGTTGAACTTTTTGGCCACAATTCCAAAAGGTACATTTGGCGCAAAAACAACACTGTGCATCACCAAAGGAACACCACCCCCACGATGAAGCATGGTGGTGGCAGTATCATGCTTTGGGGTTGCTTTTTTTCAGCTTGAACTGGGGCTTTAGTCAAGGTGGAGGGAATTATGAACAGTTCCAAATACCAGTCACATTTGGCACAAAACCTTCAGGCGCCTGCTAGAAAGCCGACGAGGAATTTCACCTTTCAATACGACTATGACCCCAAACATACATCCAAATCAACAAAAAAATGGCTTCACCAGAAGAAAATTAAAGTTTTGGAATGACCCAGCCAGAGCCCAGACCTAAATCCAATAGAAAATCTGTGGGGTGACCTGAAGAGGGCTGTGCACAAGAGATGCCCTCACAATGTGACAGACTTGGAGCGCTTTAGCAAGGAAGAGTGGGCAAATAGTGCCAAGTCAAGATGTGTCATGCTGATAGACTCCTACCCCAAGAAGACGGAATGCTGTAATTAAATCAAAAGGTGCTTCAACAAAGTATTAGTTTAAGGGTGTGCCCACTTATGCAACCAGCTTATTGTATTTTTTTTTTATTTTTTTATAATTTTTCCCCCTTACAGATTTGCTTTTCAATTGAATTGCACAGGTTATAGGTCACATTAAAGGAGGGAAAAGTTTTGAAATTATTTAATTGTGGTCTCATTTCATTAAAGGAAGGAAAGGTTTTGAAATTACTTATTGTAGTCTCATTTTTTTAGATCACAAAAACATGGCATTTTAAAGGGGGGGGGTGTACACTTTTTATATCCACTGTATCACTAACAGGCCTATAGAGGCAAGTGGCTGCTCTGCTTTGACCATTAGATTCATGACAAACATGTACATTAGACATTTGTTAAGCTGACAAAGTCTGTAAATTTAAATCATATCATTAAGAACCAAAGACAAAATTTGATTCTCAGAAAAAGTGAAATTTCTGCCATTTTAAACATTACAGCAACATAAGCATATTTTCTTCTTCGGATGGACATGTACATATTTCAGCACACACAGCCTACTTTCTCTTACAGCTATTAGTTCTTAACAATAGCCAAGTGTTTGAAACATTTAAAATACTAGAAATGCTGACATTTGTTGAGAGAGTCAAATTCAGGCCAGAAAATCAAAAACTGACCAACTGCAGGACTTGTAAAACATCTGGTTTTAAAATAAGAGTACAGCTGACTGTTAATAAATGTGGATAAAAAAGGAGAAAGAAAGATAGTAAATCTGTTGGTTCTCTTCACAGTAAAAAATATAAAGGCTATTAAAGAGACAGACATTAGTGTTATGACTGAATGACTAAAACACTACAAAAGTCATATGTTTCTTCCGTTTCAAAACTATGGCATACAAACAGTCCATTTATTTTATTAAAATGAAACCTGCAACTGCTTCTTTGACACTGATGCTACGCATGCAAACAAAGAGATGCAGATGTCTGAACAAATTATAACAAGTAGGTTTGTTATCTCCTTGTATATTCAAAATATGCATCCAGCTGTACTTGCTCATCTAACTGGGTAAAAGACGTACAAAGCAGATCTAGCTAAAAGCACCCAAGAAAGACAGATTCTCATTTGCATGCTATCTACACTAACATGCACTTCTTATGGTTATTCCTCCTGTCACAGAGCATACTCATTTTGTTTTCAACACTCCCGAAGTAAGACACTATTGCTGATGCGCGAGGTCTCATACTGTCAAGTCAGTGGAAGTAAGCATTACTGTGAGGCACACACTACCTTGTGTCTGCAACCCAAAAAAAGACCCTCCCATCACAAGAGAAAATGTAAACTCCTTACACTATGACTCCCCTATGCTCATGGCACTATCTGATTGCTATAACCAGCAGATACTTATCCTTACCAAAGCCCACTATTACATTTTCCCCAGTGATACAATAGTTAGGTGCCTCCAAACTTCAGCATCAGTCTAAACAAGGATTACATTTCACCTACTAGATGTGCTACCTTACCTAAAAAACGCCATCTAGTGGTTCTCCACAAATGACCAACACAACTTCTCATAACAAAACAATATTACTGTCAACTGGCTGTTGACAAAAGTAGTCTATCAGTATACCTCAACAATCACTGCCAGAAAAGAGTGAAAGTACCTTAGACACTTACCAGTGCCATCAAGAACAGTGCTTCCTCTTGTGAACTATCAGATACAAATGACAACCATCTTCCATTACTTGTTATTCGAAGTCACAGAAAATCATGCACTACACAGGTTAAAATGTTTTGCCTTCATTGAAAGACTGAGAACAACTAACTGGTCTATACTATTAAAACTGCCAATGGATAATGCAACCAATTTTATAAACTGTACCTTTATCTCAACTATAAACAAAGCTGTTTTATGATGGGATGCGTCAGGGCGTCAAATTCCCCCCTGGATCACTGCTGAGCAAAAATCTTTTATGACTTTTTTAATAACGTTATTAAATTATCACGCACGCGGTGGTGGTGGTGCGGTAGCGTTGTCGCCTCACAGTAAGACGCTGTCCGGTTCGATTCTCAGCTAGAGCGTCTTCTGCGTGGAGACATGCGTGAATGGGTGTACCTTCGTTGAAGGTTGTGCATCAGGGCTGGTAACTCGGCACGTAAAAATCAACTACCAATCATTAGCGGACCGGAATTCCGCTGTGGCGACCCCTAACCGGGCAAAGCCGAAAGACACAAACAAACATTAAAATTATCACGCAAGGCACAGGCAAACATGCATTAATAAAAAAAATCAATGTGTTTCCAGTTATATACACTATTTATCACATATGTTCTGTTTTATAAATATCATCAGTCCAATATTATATAAATTGCTCAATTCCTACTTTACTTTAAACCTCGCTCTTCCTCCTGAACAGTATCTTACAGGTACTGTTCCCACAATTTTCATTTATTTCTATGCAATCTGTTCCTTCCCTTTTCTAGAGCTCCCACTTCCAGGTCTTTTATCACTGGATAAAATATTTGGCACTGCAACTACAGCTGGTTCACACTTTGATTTCCATTATCTAGTAACTGCTTTTTTGACAGTAACCAGAATTAATCTAACAACGCCCTATTATGCTGAGGCAATTCAAATCCAGTGTCTGATCTCAAAATAAAAATTTCCTTGTTTACACCCATTTCCACACCAAATATTTCCGACATAGTACTCTGTAAAAAAGTTTTAATATTTGCAAAGTCATTACACTTCCAAAATTAGAAGTTATGTACCTACCATAACGTTCCATGTTAGTTGTCTTCTTCTCGCCTTCTTTCTTGCTGGATGGGTTCGGAGCCGATCCTCGGCTCCGACTCGGCCACACTAAAAGCTCGAGAGCTAATTCCACCGGCTCGAGGCTCCCTTATATCCCACAATGCTAGGCGGCAACTCCTCAGATCTCGTTTTAAAGCTAAGGCCAGCAAGAAAATTCCATAAGGAACAAAGAAAAAACTCCTCTAGGTCTGTCCTGGCTAGGGGGAAGGAGGGTGGGACACAAGAAAGAAGGCGAGAAGACAACTAACATGGAACGTTATGGTAGGTACATAACTTCTAAATGTTAAGTTGTCTATCTCGCCTTCATTCTTGCTGGATGGGACCGCGTCCCTAGCACCTTGTCCCGGGTGGTCTATCGGAACAGACTCTTGAGTACAGTGGAACCAAAGTTGGCTTGGTTTCTAGAGGCCAAGTCCAACTTATAAAGAGAAATGAAGGTATGGGGAGAAGCCCAAGTAGCTGCAGAACAAATCGAATCAATAGGCAGCCTATCTTGGAAAGCTATAGAAGTGGCTAAAGCTCTAGTTGAATGAGCCCTGGGTTTGGATGGCAACTGTTGACGTCTTATCTCATACACTAGGGTAATCAACGAAGTAAGCCATCTAGAGAGAGACACTTTAGAAACTGGAAGGCCCATTCTACCTTCTGCATAAGAAACAAACAGTTGGTCAGATTTCCTGAATTGTTTGGTCCTGTCTAAATAGTACCCAAGTTGGCGATGAACATCTAAACAGTGTAACTTTAGTTCTGACCTATTAGAATAATTAGGGAAGAAAACAGGAAGCTCAATGGTTTGATTCAAATTTGCCAGTGAAGCTACCTTGGGCAAAAAAGACGGGTTAGTACGTAAGGACACCCTATCCTTATGAAATACAAGATAAGGGGGACGACTACACAGAGCATGGAGTTCAGAGACTCTTCTAGCTGAAGTGATAGCTACTAAAAAAAAGAGTGTTTTCCAAGAAAGTAACTTTATTGAACATGAAGCCGCAGGTTCAAAGGGGGAAAGAATTAAGGACGTCAGAACCAAAGCTGAGATCCCATTGGGGAGGAGGATCTCTGATGGGTGGTTTGAGGAGAAAAACTCCCTTTAAAAAGGCTTTGCAGAGTTTGTGAGACATAATGGAGGACTCTGAGACTCCAACATGAAAGTTCGAAATTGCTGCCAATTGAACTCTAATGGTAGACGGAGATGAACCTGAGTGGAAAAGTTCAGCTAGAAAGTCAAGAACTGATTGAATGGAAGCAGTGAAAGGATCTATATTCTTTGACTGCGCCCAATAGGAAAAAAGTTTCCACTTGTTATAATAAATCTTCCGAGTGGAAGATTTATGAGAGGCTATCAAGATATCTCTAAATGAGTGAGATATCAGAGGAAGCCTGGCTAAAGTTGGAATTGGAGGAACCACGCTGTGAGGTTCAGAGAAGGAAGGGAGTGGTGCAACTGACCCGACTGATGGGTCAAGAGGTCTGGAACTGAGTCCAGATGCCAAGGTTGCTCCAACAGATAACGGTGGAGGAACGGGAACCAAACCTGTCGAGGCCAGTAAGGGGCAATAAGGATCATGTAAGCTTCCTGAGCGATGGCTTTCTGTATCAGCTGAGATATCAGTGGGAAGGGAGGAAAAGCATACAGAAGTCCCCGGGGCCAAACGTGCACTAGAGCGTCTCTGCTCGGGTGGCCTGGTTGGGGAAAGAGGGTGAAAAAATCGTCGCACTTGCTGTTTTGGGGAATAGCGAAAAGGTTGTAGCAAGGCCGGCCCCACTTTCGAAAAACTTTCTCCAACACTGAATTCTTCAGAGACCACTCATGAGGCATGAGAATAGCTCTGCTCAATTTGTCTGCAATCACACTGGACTTCCCGGGAATGTGCGTTGCTAACTGAAATCGCTGAGAAGAAATCGCCCATTGCCACAGTCGGAGTGCCTCTCGACATAGGGGGTAAGATCTGGTTCCGCCTTGTTTGTTGATGTACCACACTACAGACATGTTGTCTGTCTGAATTGCTATAGTTCCCTTGGGAAGAGAGTCTTGTAAAGCTTGCAACGCTAGAAGCACTGCTCTCATCTCTAGGACATTTATGTGCAAGTGGCACTCGAACGGTTGCCACATGCCCTGGACTGTCCTGCCCTGGTAATGCCCCCCCCACCCGATCAGGGAGGCGTCCATTGTCACTGTAGCAACCGGAGGGGGAGGGACGAAAGGTCTCCCTAGGAGGAGCTGGGGAGATGTGATCCACCAAGAGAGATGATTCTTGCACGATTGAGTTATCCGAATAGGATGGGACATTGGAAGTCGCTGGTAAGACCATTGTGTGAAAAGCATCCATTGTAAAATTCTCATATGGAAGCGAGCTAACGGTAGAAGAGGGATGGCCGCCGCCATAATCCCTAAGACTTTCAGGATCAGTCTGGCTTTGACTTTGTTGCTCTGCAAGACAAGAGAGACCTGTCTGTGTATGTCTGCTATTCTCTGCTCTGTGAGTCTGGCTGATATGTTGACTGTGTCTAGATTTGCGCCTATAAAAGGTAATAACACGACAAGACAACAAGACAGACTTTTCGTAGTTTATTGAAATGCCTAGTGCCTGACATGTGTGAAAAGTGTAGTCTCTGGCGAGAAGTAAAAGATGCTTGGTGGGGGCTGTAAGGAGCCAGTCGTCTAAATAAGGAAACACCTGGAATCCTTGTCGTCTCAGATGAGAGGCTACCACTGCCATGCATTTGGTAAACACTCGGGGGGGCTGTAGTGAGACCAACGGGCAGGGCTCTGAATTGAAAATGACTGGTTCCCAGCCTGAAGCGGAGAAACCTCCTGGAGCGTCGACTCATTCTGATGTGATAGTACGCGTCCTGGAGATCTATCGAGCACATCCAGTTGTCCTGCCCCAAAAGGGGTAGAACTGACTGCAGCGTGACCATCCGGAACTTTGTTTTCTTGACAAACTTGTTCAAGTTGCTGAGATCCAGAATGGGTCTCCAGTCCCCTGTTTTCTTTGGAACCAAAAAGAATTTGGAGTAGATTCCGGATCCTGTCTGGTCTGCTGGAACTGGTTGAATGGCTCTTTTTGCGAGCAGCTTTGAAATTTCTAACGCTGCTTGCTCCCTTTGACTGGGTGGAACGTCTGGAAGGGATTTTTTGGATTGCTTCGGAACGAAAAGGAAAGGGATTCTGTAGCCTTCAGGAATGATAGACTGTACCCACTTGTCTTGAGTTAGGGATAGCCAGGCTTCTGGGTACAGCGACAATCTTCCCCCGACTGCCTCCGAAGGTGGACAGTCGGGCAACACCTCAGGGATGCTGACAGGGCTTGTCGGAAAAGGATTCTCGACTGCCCTGATTCTGCGGGCCCCCTCTGCCTCTAGGACGGCGTCTACCATTATTGTTCCCCCCTCTGCCTCTAGAGGGGAATCGACTCTGTGCATCAGGCAAATCTCCTTGAGATTGTTTGTGGAACCACATCTTTTCCCCCTTCTGGCCTTTGGGGTAAGGTCTAGAAGGAGTAGAAAAACGGACTCCGACGGCAGAGAGAGTTTTGCCATCAGTCTCGCACCTAGTCAGGGTTTCCTTCACTTGAGGACCAAAGAGGGATGATCCATCAAAGGGGAAATTAGTGAAGGATGCCTTGAAAGGGTCCGCAAAGTTATAGCCGTATCCAGGCGTGCCTACGCATGGCTATACCTGTACCTGCCGCTCTACTTGCTCCATCCGCCGCATATGAAAGGAGGCGCATGGAGGAGTTAGTTATAGAATTAAAGGGTTGCCAGCTGAGAGTTCATTCCATCCTGAAAACCCGCAGCTGTTGGGTCCTTTAACATTTCACTCGCTTCCTTGAGCAAATCCCTCTGAAGACGAGTGAAATGACACAGGTAATTCAGCGATCTCATAGTAAAGGTCGCTGATGAGAACATCCGCTTCCCGTACCTGTCCATCGACCTAGACTCCTTGGTTAGGAGGATGAACAGGCACCGAAGGATCAGCTAACTCCTTCTTGGTGGCCGCAGCCACCACCATAGCATCAACAGAGACGCCTTTGGTTAAAAATTCTTTGTCCTTGGGGGCCGTAATGAATTTTGATGGTCTCCTGGGGGTGGGTTCCACTGAATCAGGAGCCGCCCAAGCCTTCTTTGCCACCACTTGCATAAGGGGGTCAAATGGAGGGGACACCCAGGAGGTGGAAGGGCGAGAGCCAAACACCTCAAGATACACTGATTCATCCTCTGAAGGGTTGAGGGCTGGCCAATTCCCCCTCTGTTTCAAGATTTCAAGGATGTCTGCAAAGGAGACATTTTCAGAGGGGGAACGAGGGGAACCTTCAGAATCCTCTAAATCAGTGTCAGAGGTGACAGACTCAGGAGAGTCAATGTGCTTCCTCTTGCACTGCCTCTTCCTAGGGGGCTCTTCTACCGGGTCAGGAGAGGCCTCGGAAGAGGAGGAGATCCCCACTGGGGAAACTTGAGGAGCTGGCTCTCTACGGTCGGGGATGAGAGAGTGAGTAGAAATCACCGGAGGCACCATGGAGGGAGGGGGCAGAAGGAGCCGACTGCGGAGTTGAACCTGGTTCTAACACGCTCCTCATGACCTCGAAGGCAGCCCTGTCAGGCAGAGCCAGAGGTCTCCGTTCCGAAAAACGGAAAACCTCCCCCGGCACCGACAGTGATGGCTCCGAGGCCGATGTCGGAGCCGAACTCACCAGCGCCGAAGCACCGAGAGGGAGAGCGGGGTCAGACAAGGGTCCGATGCCAGTCGCCCCCTCGGAGCCGACGAGGGAAGTCCGGCGCCGAGATTCCTCCAAGGAAGACATCGGAGCAGACGACGGAACCGAAGACAAAGGTATCTGTTCCGAAGCCACCACAGTCTCGGGTCCGAGCCGCCCCGGCTCCGAACTCAAAAGAGTCAGAGGAGGAACATTTTGAGTGATGGGAATAGTTCTCGACTGTTGAGTTGGACTTTGAAGCATCTGGGCTAGTGCCTCGGACTTAAGAAGTCGACTCACTACTCTCTGAAGGTCATGGTCCGATAACCTGGAAGACCTAGAAGAGTGGGATCTATGGCTCCGTTCAGACAGCAAAGGTGATGCTGGAGCCAAATGAACGGAGCCGATAGATGGGGATCGGGACCTTTTTCTAGATGTCGGTTCCGACAACTTGATCGGAGCCGACTCAGTTATGTCTTCCTCGGCTCCGGCCGGAGCCAAGGACACCATAGGGGCATGTGCTCGAGATTCATCGGCTCTGGCCGGAGCCGATGTTCGAATAGCCTTAGGACCCCCAGAAGATAGCTCAGAGGCTGGAGCCGAAGGTCTGGAAGGCTTAGAGAGTTTCCCCGAGGACTGAGTCGAGGGACCCTCAGGCTTCAATAAGCACCTTAAAATAAGTTTATTTTTTCGCTCCTGCAGGACTCTAGGGCTGAAGCCATGGCAAACAGCACATGAGTCCTACAGGTGCAAAGGTCCCAGGCAGTACACACAAGAAGTGTGACCGTCTGTCAGAGACATCTTCTGACAGCACGAGTCACACTTCTTAAAGCCTGAGACCTTTGATTCCTTAGACATGTCTAAGGGGAAAAGTGCAACCACACAACACACACACACCAATTACACTTAGAAATAAATTTAAACTAAATTAAATTAAGTTAGAAGTAATTAGAAAATAAAATCCCTACAAAACACAGTCACTCAATACTAGGGAGGGAGGGACTGGGCCTAGGGCCCAAGGGAAAATTTCTAGAGAGTTTTTGGAAAAAGAGGGAAATTAACAGGGAATGGATCCCTGGGCTTTGTCTTGGTTCCTGTTTTCTCCATTTTCCTTGTTTGGTCAAGGGGTAGTTTCTTTACTCACTAGTGGGAGTAGGGAGTACTGAACTGCCTGTTTGTCCTCAGAGGAGTGGTTTAAGGCAGTAACTTGTAGTTTATTGGCCATTTTGGGTCATTTCCTGTCTTTTCCAGCCCCCTGCTATAAAGCACGTTTTGGCGGGCTTTTCCAGCTATTGAGAACTCAGCACAGCTCCTCGTGGTGGCCAGCAGTGTTCCTCTAGCAGCAGAGACCAGAAAAGACTACCTTTCCAGATTTTAAGTATTTTTCTTGGCTTTTTCGACTTTTTGTGCCTTTCGACTACTGTTTCTGCTTATTTTATCAAAGTTTGCACTGTTTTTTCTGTGTTTATAAGTTAAAACTGTTTACTGCACTTGCTAGTTTAAGTTTTGCCTAAAAGTTAAACTACAGGCTAATACACTCAAGTGTACTAGCTTTTGATAGCATTTAATCGAAAATCATAGCATTTATTGTGTTTTCTGCTTTTCTGTAAAAAACTTGAAAAAAAAAAAAATATCCTTGCTTTCCATACTTTCCTAAACTAGTGTTCCAGAGACCAGATTTTGCTGATCCCTGGGCTTTGTCTTGGTTCCTGTTTTCTCCATTTTCCTTGTTTGGTCAAGGGGTAGTTTCTTTACTCACTAGTGGGAGTAGGGAGTACTGAACTGCCTGTTTGTCCTCAGAGGAGTGGTTTAAGGCAGTAACTTGTAGTTTATTGGCCATTTTGGGTCATTTCCTGTCTTTTCCAGCCCCTGCTATAAAGCACGTTTTGGCGGGCTTTTCCAGCTATTGAGAACTCAGCACAGCTCCTCGTGGTGGCCAGCAGTGTTCCTCTAGCAGCAGAGACCAGAAAGGAGTACCTTTCCAGATTTTAAGTATTTTTCTTGGCTTTTTTGACTTTTTGTGCCTTTCGACTACTGTTTCTGCTTATTTTATCAAAGTTTGCACTGTTTTCTCTGTGTTTATAAGTTAAAACTGTTTACTGCACTTGCTAGTTTAAGTTTTGCCTAAAAGTTAAACTACAGGCTAATACACTCAAGTGTACTAGCTTTTGATAGCATTTAATCGAAAATCATAGCATTTATTGTGTTTTCTGCTTTTCTGTAAAAACTTGAAAAAACAAAAAAAATATCCTTGCTTTCCATACTTTCCTAAACTAGTGTTCCAGAGACCAGATTTTGCTGATCCCTGGGCTTTGTCTTGGTTCCTGTTTTCTCCATTTTCCTTGTTTGGTCAAGGGGTAGTTTCTTTACTCACTAGTGGGAGTAGGGAGTACTGAACTGCCTGTTTGTCCTCAGAGGAGTGGTTTAAGGCAGTAACTTGTAGTTTATTGGCCATTTTGGGTCATTTCCTGTCTTTTCCAGCCCCCTGCTATAAAGCACGTTTAGCGCGCATTAGCGATTTAGCGATTGTGAGTTGCCACTGTTGCACACTAGGGCAGCTCGGTTAAGCAGGTTTAAACTATTCGGGCTACCTAAAGTCCACTCTTCAAATTTTCCCTTGAAACTACCTTCCTCGACCTATACTACTCATCTAATCAGCGTATCCTATAACTAAAAAGATCATCTCTACTTGACTCTAAGTAGACTATTCTCTATCTGTTAAACCTAGCACTTGCTCCTACAGTACTTATTACCTTGATACGGCACTCTTATAGATAGCACCCCAAAAGGCAACCCCCATTTCTCGGTCACCCACATCCCGGAATCTTTTTAAAGTTTTTGTCTATCCTTCTAGCATGTCGAGGATCAGTTGCTAGTGTCATCTCCTGCTCAGCTGGTGAACCTGGGAATATTGAGGCAATGTTACAATTGCCTCATGTACACTGAACAACCCTCTCCTCCTCCCACAAAACACAAATACATGCGAGAGATGCAACTATACGGCCAAACTGGAGGCTGAGCTCTCAACATAGGACTGGCAAGACCAGTCAGGAGGGGAAGGTTACCACACACACTATAGACCCAGTCTCACATAGTACCATTACAACCTCAAATCATACACATAAACACACAAAGACATACTCGGAGGCTCTGATCAAAAATCTACCAAAACAGCAGAGGCCACCAAAGCAGACACCCAAAACCCTACCACCTCAGAACACAACACCTGCAACACATAGACCTCACAGTCAGAGTGTCAAACAGTCACAGCCCTTAAGGCCAAACACAATGCCAGACACACTAGTCATTGGTGACTCCATAGTCAGACACACTGATGTCCGCTCACCAGACTGAGTAAGGAGAAGGTCACAGTAAGCTGTCTGTCGGGCTAGAATCCGCCACATAACGCAAGCACTCAGGTCTCTCAACAGCAGGTACAAATATGACTCAGTCATTGTCCACGCTGGTGTAAGCGACCTGAGGCGTACCTCCTTGGACTACATGAAAAGAGACATTGAGGAGCTCTCTGATTATGTAGCCCAGGCAGGTATGACCCTGACCTTGAGCAGTATCCTACCTTCACCAAGAATGATGCCACAATACAGAGATAAGATGATCAGCTTTAACAATTGGCTTAAACACTGGTGTCATTCAAAGGGGATCCAGTATCTGTCTGCCTGGGATGACATGCTGGACAAGCCACGCTGCTTCAAGGGACAGCTTGCACCTGTCACCCTGGGATTCGGATATTGGCAAAGGCTCTTGCCACCCCATAGTGCCTTTTTAGGCAAGGCTCAAATTCTAAACCTACCACCCTAGAACACAAAAAGGAAATAAACTAAGGGTAATGCTGCTCAATGCCAGAAGTCTAAATCTCAAAATGCACGCACTCGAGGCCCTTCTCAGTATGGAGAACATCGATGTCTGTGCTGTGACAGAAACCTGGTTCAAGGCTCCAGAGAGCACCCCAGCTATCAGGTTTTACCTCATATCATGCGTTCCGGCCCCAAAATCAGGAAAATACCAAGAAAGGAGGGTATCCATATTCATCAAGGACACCCACACCTCAAGACTGGTGGCAACACATGATGCATCGGAGACCATCCAGGTGCAATTAACCGTAGGCAAGACTGCTCTGCAAATAGTAGCATGTTACAGGCCACCCTCACAAACTCAGGAACCTCACATGGCCTTCCTGAAAACACTAGAGGATAAATGTATCACCAAACACCATCATACTAGGTGACTTCAATTACCCAAATATAGACTGGGAACACTACTCAAGCCCAAACACCCTAGCCCAAAAGTTCCTGGAATTCATAAACTCAAATGCCATGGAACAACTAGTCACCATTCCCACAAGAGGAGATAACATACTTGATCTCATCATCACGAACATGGGAGCACAATGTTCAACACCGAAGTATACCCCTCACTGGTGAGATCAGATCACAAACTAATCTTGCTGGAGGTCCTCATCCCACCCCACCTGAAATAAAAAGACCACAGTAAAGAACTTCCCAAAAGCCGACTTCACACTTCTAAAGACTAGTGTGGTCTCCTTTAAGGCCCAGGCAGCGGAAAACAGTACTCAAGCCGCTGAATCACTTACAAATGCCTTCTACCAGCACCTGCAGGACTGCATGGATAAGGCAATCCCAAGCAAAACAAAGACTCTTTGTACCAAAGGCAAGCGTCCAGTCTGGTGGACCCCAGCCATAAACAAACTCTACAACAAAAGGAGGAAGCTACTACAAGATAGAGCAAAATCCTTAAAAGGTAAGACACCCTTGATCACTATAAGTAAAAACTAAGAGCTCTCATAAAATCATCCAAAGCAAATTTGAGAGAAAAATAGCTAAAGGCTCAAAAGACAATCATAAGGCCTTCTTTAGCTATGTTAGAAACCTAGGAGGAAACTCCCAGATATGCTCAGAACTAGTTCAAAATGATGTGAAGATTACTGATCCTACAGACATTGCCAACATACTGGCTGACAGGTTCAGTGCAAACTTCTCACCCCCCCCCCCCCCCCAAGGCGAGAAATCTTTACCAAATGTTTGCAGCCCCCCAAACATCTCCAGTGCCCAAGTGGGAACTGCTCTCTCCAAGGCAAAAACACAGCATCCATGGGACCTGATGGTGTCCCCGGCTGTGTGCTCCACGAACTCAATGAGGAATTAAACCCACAGCTAGGACAGCTGTTTAATCAAAGTCTTACCTCTGGATACGTAGGCAGGGAGTGGCGCACTGCAACTGTGGTCCCACTTCACAAAGGCGGTGCCTCCACCGACCCTGGTAATTACCGGCCCATTAGCTTGACAAGCCTTATCTGCAAAGCCATGGAGAGGATCATAATGGACCTCATAAATAAAGACATTGGGAATTTGCAGACTTTGGATCCAACCCAGTTTGGCTTTGTCAAAGGCAGATCATGCCTTTTAAACTTGGTTGACTTTTGAAACAGTCACCAAAGCCATTGATGAGGGAAAGGCAGACCATACAGCCTACCTCGATCTGGCTAAGGCCTTTGATACAATACCCCACTTGGGTATCATTGAAAAACTCATCAGCTTAAATGTTAACCCATACATCACAAGATGGGTTGCAAACTGGCTGAGTGACAGAACCCACAGGGTCAGAGTTGCTGGCGCCATGTCAGACTCAAAGCCTGTCACAAGTGGTGTCCCACAAGGCTCAGTCCTGGGCCCACTCTTGTTTGGCATCTACTTTTCTGAAGTACAAGCAAACACAGGAGGGTTATGGCTGACAAAGTTTGCAGATGACTGCAAACTGGGCGCCATAGTAGAAAACACATCTGACACAGATATCCTTCAGAAGGGTCTCACAGAAACGGATAACTGGTGCCAGAGCCACGGCCTAAAGTTAAATGCCAAAAAATGCATAGTCATACCCTTCGGGAAAAACAAGGTTACCCCTAGCTACCAAATAGGAGGCAATCCACTGAGCACAGAAGAAGTTATCAGGGACCTGGGGACCCAGGTTGATAGTAGTCTGTCATTCGACACCCATGTAGCTAAAGTAGTTAGGAAGACCTTCTACATTGCCCACCTTATCATGAAGGGATTCTCATCTAGATCAAGGGAGGTTATAGTCTCCCTTTACTCATCACTCATCAGACCAATGATTGAGTACAATGCCCCATTTGGAATGTATCTGACCCGACACTTGCAGCAGCTGGAGAGGCCACAAAAGTTCCTCACCAAAAGGATAAAGGGTCTCAAAATCTATCCTATGCTGCCCGACTGAAAGAACTCCAGCTCTATTCAGTCGCTTACCGCTTGCTCAGAGGTGACCTTTGCCTAACATACAAGGCCATGTCAAACCCAGATTTGATGAATATGCTTCACCTCAAAAAATCTAGATCCATCAGAGCCACAAGGGCGGGAGACTTAAACCTCGACACGGCTATTAATAGGACGTGCTGGAGGGATAGATTCATCACCCAAAGACTCCCTATGCTGTGGAACAGAATCCCGGTACATGTGAGGCAGAGCACCTCGCTGGCCTTGTTCAAGAGAAATCTTGAC